>NC_092336.1:435740357-436077142 GCF_046630445.1 Rutidosis leptorrhynchoides
AAGTCTAACATGAATATATGATTTGTATGTTCGATTTCGTTGTTTTGAGTAACTAGCATGAACTTGTCACATGGGTGTGTTTAATCTTGGGTTTTGAGGTGACTAAATGTTGTTAGATGTTAGAAGTGTATGTATTAAATGTGTTACTAGCATCACTAGCTTCAATTTGATTTGTAGGTTGATCAAGAATACTTCATTAACATGATTATTGATTTTATGATATTGAGTTAGGGTTTGATAGAAGAAAAATGAATTTTTGATGCATTGAATGTTTTGTAATGTTGTTTGTATATGTTTAGTTGCATTATATACGTAATTATCTACGAAACGGCGTATCATATGTGTGCATTTAATTCCCGAATCATAATTGTGCATTTATGAAATTGAAGCATTAATGATGAGCATTAATTAAACATTTAATTTGGAAATTCGATTATTACAAATGATGTTTTTGATTGATGAAACGTGTTTAGTTGTGATCCTTGTCAAATTACCTTTCCAACGATATAATTAACGTGTCGTAAGAGTTTACGGTTTGTGTTTTGTTGTTAAATGAAATTAGGTTTGGAACTTGGACAATTAAAACTGACCAGGCACCAGCTCACGTTGATTGCCGCGGCGCGGCCATCCTATGTCGCGGCGTGACAATAGGCGTGTTCAGAATCTGTTCACCATGACACTTTTTCGAAAAATGTTTGCTATGCTATGCACCTCCGATTCACATGTAACTTGTTCTAACATGCTTATATATGATTAAAAACCTCAGAAAAATAGTTCGAGACCCGACCCGAACGTGTTGACTTTTTCGTTGACTTTGACTTGACCAAAGTTGACTTTTGTCCAAACTTAACCAATACTTGTTTAAACCGTTCTAATCTTCTTGCATACTTGATTCACATGCTTTATAATCGAGTCGTAATGAGCCATAGGACTAATTGAACACTTTAACCAACAGTGTTTACCGATATTGATATGAACCTATTTATTTAGGTCAAGACTAGCATTTGTTCTTGCACACGTTACCTTGTGAAGTACAATTTACTATTCATGCAACCAAGGTGAGATCATACTCCCACCTTTTCAACAAATTTTACTTTTAAACTATGGGATGAGAAACATATATGTATCATACTTTTATGCTTTGAACACAATTACGAAAACAAACATTCCACAGCGAGTTTGAACAAAAAGCCTCAATTCAATTATTATTAGTTACACTTGCAGGGTGTAAACGTGAACTTATGTTATGTGATCACATTGGGCTTGACGAGCCCTCATTCGGACGGTTCGCTACCGTTAGCGGATGAAATATATTTTCGAGTATAGTGTATGTTCTAACACTACGTAACAGGGTACAAAACAATTAAGTCTTGATAATTGGGTGCTCGCGGACATACTTTTGGAATACAAACGATTTAGATAATCAACTATATTAAATCATGTGGTTCAAAAACAACGTTACTAATACACCTATGATTTCACCAACATTTTTCGTTGACAGTTTTCTATATGTTTTCTCAGGTCCTTAAACGCTATGTGATACATGCTTCAGCACTCTTTTTGATACTTGCTTGGATGTCGAGTATATATGCATACATGGAGCATCTTTTGGCTTACTTTCAAAATTGTGTCGCATAGGTTTCATTTGTACGTTAAACATTGTAATGTAACTAGTCGTGGAACTACCTTTGTAAACTTGAAACACTTTTACATTTGAAATGAATGCGACATATTTTGGTCAAACGTCATTTTAAAGATTTATGACCACGTAACGGGACCTAAGTAGACGGCGCCGTCAATGACGATTTTGTCGGGTCGCTACATCTTATTCATACAGCTATATGGCGAACAATCACTTCATCAACTCTGAAACCAACATTCCTTGCAATTACTGGACTGCAATACTAGAGAGGCATACACTATGGCCTGCTCTAAGCTCAACTGTCAGTGTACCTGTGACAGATCTGGAGCTACTCAATAGAACCATTAGGTTTGTGGAAGCTGCACAACCTACTACTGAAAATCCAGAAGGAACTCAAGCTCGATTTGAATTTCAACTAAGGGGAGTTCAAGGGATGAGGAGTATCACTAAGACTGATTTTAGGAGGATCTTCAGACTTCCTCTTGTACAGAATGCTCCTGCTTTCCATACTACTCAGCAAATGATGAACGCAGTCTTCGATCTTGGTTATGTTGGAGCTACTAATGTTCCACCGGCTAAGTTCCAGAAGAAATATCTACACTCAAGGTGGTATGTGATCTTCTCAATCATCAATAGATGCTTGCTGATGACAAGAAGTGGATCCAACAGCCTGACCGTGCCAATGCTGAAGTTGTTTTACTCTTTCATAAGAGTAGAGGCTCCTAACTATGCTGAACTTCTATGGGAACTGGTTCAGGCACAAGTTGATAAGCCAAGGGGTTCATACATCCCTTGTGAAAGGTTTTTCTGTATCTTTATCCATGATGCTATCACTGCTTGCAGAAATGCAAATATTTTTGTTCCAGGTACACATGGATTACAGATGAAGAGATTTTGGGAGCTGAAGATGAATACCCCAATGGTATCTGACAATCAATTCATTGCGTCGATTCCAAATTGGCTTGTGGGGCTAGCTGTACTCCAAGACGCTCGAATGCGTTCTTATTTTGAGGCTGTAGGAATACCTCTTCTGAACACGGCACAACAAGAACAAGTTGAACCCGCCGCGGTTCCAGCCCCAGAGGTTGTAGAGGAACCTATAGTACAACCACCCAGACCAGCTAATCCTCCACTTAGGGTGAACCTCAAACGTTCTAGGGTAGCACACCAAGCTCAACCCATGAGGATCAGGGAGCCTAGTTCACCTAGGATTTAACCAACCCTTTCAATAGCACCTGAAGTGAGCAGTGACACTGATTCTTCAGCAACTGAGTCATCTCCTGAACCTTCTCCTAAGAGAACTCGATTTATACCTGATGAGATGATTCAGACTCCGCCAACCCAACGAGTAACTAGATCTAGGACTTCGACACCCATCGTCCGCCAGACAGTTACTCCAACCGTTGATGATACTGACCAAGACCTAGAACCAATTAGGTCACCCTCACCCATCTCCGTATCACATCCAATAATAACGGTAAGCCCTACACTAAATGAAGCGCAAGCTTCGGTAGGCAAGAGAACTAAATGCAAGGATGATAAAAAGACCACTAAGCCCATCTAATCTAAACAGGACTTAATAATAAATGTTACACAGAAAGATGCTTCGGCATCTAAGGAAGCAAAGTCTTCCTCTGCAGTAAAGTCTGCGTTGACTCAATCAATTGAGGAAACTCAATCATTGAAGTCCAGAACGGCCGAAGGGGAGCCGAAAAGTCTTGAAAAGGCACCCTGCGTATGAGCTGGAAATCCTCATGTGCCTCAACGTACAACAGGGTCTCGAGGTCCGGCTTATCTTGATGAGAGAGATCTGCCACGTCCCATGGAAACGAGTCAACATGACAATCCTTTGGGATATTTATCAGACTTCCAGTAGACTGATCCCTTAGTTCATGAAAGTGATCCATTGGTTCAAACCACTTCTCTTTCGAATTCTGAAACTCAGGGTCTGGAGGAAGAGTCGTTAACTGAAAGAAATGTACCACCTCATGGTATATCAATGATTTCGGGAGTCGGAGATAGCAATATCTCTGTGAGATCAAAACCGACGGGTAGTTCTACTACTTTGTCAGAGTCCCATGAGACTAAAGTCATGGAGGCGGATGCTTCGAAAGAAACTTCGCCGGTGACAACTCCGGTTGTTGCCCAACCTCCATCATAAGGGGATATCACGAATCTGACTAGTAGTATGTACAGCCCTACATATAAGTATAAAACGGCACATATATCCTTACCTGCCCTCACGACAAATCAGACACTTCCACCGACATCGCCTTCAACAGATGATGCTGCTGCTGTTCCTATTGTCACTTTCCCACCATCACCCTCACATTCACCAAATTTCTATGCTGCTTTGGAGCAAGAATATTTCAGTCGTATATTTTCTCGAGTTAATCTTGATGTTCTTCGACGCACTTCGCTTCAAGCATTGTTTCGCGTTATAGTACAATATCCACTTACTTCCTGCTCTTCTCCAATAAGTCCTCACCATGTTAATGAGCATGATGATTCTGATCCTCAGAATAGTCATGAGGGGGAGATAGGAGTAGATGGAGATTATCTATCGGTGAACATTTCAACTAAGGGTGGTGATGTGAGGTCTTCATCAGCTTCTCAAGCTCAACAGGTTCAGACGGAATCAGAAGTGGTTTCTATTAATGATGAAATTGATGATAAGGAGCCTGAACAAGTTATTATTCCAATTGTACATTCAGAGGCTGATGGTGGACCGGTAGATGAGGATTTAAACTTAAGTGATTTCTATCTTGAAGAAACAGATGATGATGGGTTTGTCATTCTAAGCAAATTATCTTCAGTATCCTCAATCCCGGAAAATGTAGAGATTGTAGATGAAGGGAATCCTGATCCAGTAACTAAAAGTGATGATGAAATGGATTCTTCTGATGATGATGAAGACAATCTTTATGTTAATCCAAATGATGATGATATCTTTGATCATATTGAAGATGATATTGCTCCAACTGATGATGCGACAAATCATACTGATCATTCATCGAATTCTACACCTTCATCAAGTTCAAATCCAATAAATACTAATGAAAGCTCAACTTCTGGTAAATCTACATCAAGTGAAACAGTGAATTCCAGATTCAAATACAACCATGGTATATTCTTTAAGAATCAGGAATAAAGATTGTTATTGGGAGTTGAACACGATTTCATTACTTTACGAAACACATTCATCGAGGAGAATGCTTACAAGATCTCCCGCATTAACGAAACACCAAGGATTAAAAGATTTACTTATATAGGTTCACGGTTGCTTCCAGCAAGTGAAAGAAACTGGTGTGAGTTTATGTGGAGGAAACATATCAACAAAGATGAAGATGACTTGTGGCTTCAAAGAAAATATCGTATTACAGAAGTGTTGAATATTACTCGAGTCAGAGTAGAGATAAGCGAAAAGAAAGACGTCATCAACCAGTTCCACATTATTAGAGACGATGAGAAGGAATACAAGTTCACATAAGCAGATTTTCATAATCTAGATATGCTTGATATCATTCACATCTACAACTATCTTCGTATCATCACCATTCAACCTTTTGCTAAGGCTCAAGCTTTGGAAGCTGTGAAAAGATACATGATGGAGACAATTGAACTGATGAGACGTGAAGATTTCCAAATTGGTCTCGAAGCTAATAGGAAAAAGATTCAAATAACATGTCCGAATCAATACACAGAGGGACTAAAGGATATGAGAATGTTTCAAATGCAATTCGAACCCGAAGGGTTTGTATTTGTGAATTCTCAGAAAGAAAAAGTGTTCATCCGCACTGAAGAGTTGAACAAATACTCAGATGGTACACTCAAGGCTGCACTGAAGTATCTTAAAATTCGTCAAAGCAAGTTTGATGACATTGACATGAAAATGGGTCTTGGAGAGTTTATAAAGCATATCAGAGATCGTCTAAAGCTCCGAATCCGTACAAGACAGTTTGAGATTCTTCGTGGCCAGAGAAAGAGAAGGTATTTCAAAGAAATGGATGAATATCCATTACATGAGGGAGATCCAAGAAAAGCGTGGGGCGTCTGGAAACCTTCTAAGAAAATTTCTAAAAATCAAGTAGAAGTTTCAAAACCAGATGGCACACGATGGAAACTAACGTTTGGACCTCTCAAGATTACTCAATAGGATTATATTGTAAAGTTCACATTTAACACTAAGGGGGAGATTGTTAGGACCCCGAAGTTGTATAGTGTTAATGTGAAATAAGCTTAATTGATGGTTCCTTAGAAGAGGGCTATATAAGGAACCTAAATAGTCCTAATTAGATAACCATTGCATTGTAACTGAGTTCTAGAAGCTGTGGAATGTAAATCTTGTTAATTCTCTCTCATACCGAATCTCCTTCACACTTACCGAATCTCATTCTAACTTGTCTTTTCTTCTAATCTCAACATGATCTGACCTATCACTTCTCACTATAAATAACTTTCGCTTTCATCCTTGAAAGCCAGTCCCTTCCAACTATTACATCAAAGCTTCCTAACTTGATGAGTATTAGGTTAATCCTAAAGTCCATTCCAACTATTACATCAAGCTTCCCAAATTAATGGGTGTTAGGTTAATCTTAAGGTTCATTCTGATGTGTGAAATCTAGTATATTATTTATCAATGGAAAATGCCGGTTAAAATATTACTACACACTAACGAACAGTGTACCAGATCGTGTAATAGTATAAAGTTGGTAATTTCGAAATCGTTCCAAGAACAGTTTAAACGTGAGAATTAAGATTGTAACTAATAAAATAAACTAAGTTAATCTATGAAAATCGAAAGTACGAGATAGTTTGTTTTGTGGTTATTTAACGATTAGCCAAATCAAAGATTGATTAAAAGTAAAAGACAATATTTTTGTGTTTTTAAGTTTATAGAAATAAATGCAGACTCAACGGAAAGTAAAGATATTTGAATTCAATAGATAAAAGAATGTTCGCCTAGATCTCTTATTCGCAGTGTCGGATGATTTGTTATTAAGCTCTAGTTCAATTTATCAATACATGCAACTACAGAGTCGGTTTACCCAGAGTTCTCTTTTAGCAAACACGTCAAACTTGGATTTATTGGCTTAGGGTTCCCTTTCACCAAAGACCTCTTTCGTTTGTGACTTAGTAATTAACTAATTATAAGATTAAGATTCAATTGGTTACGCATTCGCTCCACACAATTCACCCCTATTTTGTTTAATCTATGTTACCCGGTTTACCCCCTTGGTCCAGTAAGCACCCAATTGGTTAAGACAACTCAATTGAAAATTAGTGTACTAAATTGAAACAGGGTTCCCTTTGTTCAAACAAGATCACTAATCAACCTAGTAACAATAATCAACACCCACAAGAATGGTTCTTAATCAAAACTCATAATTATCATGCATTAATCAATAAAACATTAAAGTATCATCCAAACACATACGAATATTCAATCTAGACAAACATTAAAAACTTAGCCAACCATGGCTAAAACCAAGATCACAAATAAACAATTAAGAGTATTCATTATGAAGATAAGAATTAAACCTAATGAAAATTGTGTTCTTGAATGATGAACGGATCGAGACGCGTTTCCGGAATGATTGATGTGTTAGAATGATCTTGGGGTTCCCCAAAAATCACCCTTTTTCGTCAAAAAGCTGCTGGAATTCGTCTGGATGCAAAAGTGATTATTAGGGTAAAAATTCGGCCTTTAAATAGGTAAAAATCTGACCCCGGCTGAAAGTGGAGCGGCGCTCAACATATGGAGTGGCGCTCCATATAACTGGAAACTCATCTTTGGTTGTCCAAAACCCCTCGAACTGGAAATCCTGCCTATTGGAGCGGCGCTCCATGTTTTGGAGCGGCGCTCCAGCCCCTTTTTGCTGAATCCGGACTATAAAACTCATAAAATCACTCGTTTTCGAACCAAACTCGAATCAAACCAATCTCTTTCACTCGTTTCCATAGACAATCACTAAAACCATCAAATAACTTCAAATTTCATCTCCTTGGTCTTAGAACTTGAACTTTCACAACACTTATCGAAATAACACCAAATCATATCCAAAAGGACCAAAATGTGCCCGATATCGCTAAGGAAAATGCGTATGAAATATGCGATATCAAACAACCCCACACTAGAGTTTTGATTGTCCTCAAGCAATCGAACTCAGTAATAATCTTCTACCATATGATAACTTCTTCAACATGAATGTAGAATCAAACTCGTAACTAACAAACCACAAACTAGCATGGGCACGATTTGGATGTAAATACCAACCATACCTCCCACTTGCATTCCCTGAAATTAACTTCCCAATCCTCAAGCAAATAGTACGAACAAAGTAGCTAAATATAATCTCGAATAGCGTACCAAATAAAATGAGGCAAAGAATCTCGAACCATAGTGTAAGTCTTCAAAGGAACCAGGAATCAAGTGGGAGCCAAACACCAAAGATATGACAATCGAACGCATGTGCCAAAAAGAACTCACGGGCTACCCCGCAATTGGTCAAGCCAATGCCTCCCACAGTACCTAACATCGTGAGATGTCGGTAAGAAAATAATGTGCTTAGGAGGATACACATTACGTCCAGATATCATCGATAATCATGAGGTGATCATCTAATCCGTTAAGTCAACCATAAAGATTGAGGTTCATCAGGCTTAAAAGCTGATATTTTACCTTTCCAGAGGTTATCCACTGATAATCTGATCAATCACTGACATTTTGTGTATCATGGTGCGCTTCCCATTTGGCTAGCAAATCTCCTTCATTGAGATAAGCTTTTGAGTACCAGTTTCCCTGTTTGACGTTGAGGCCTGGTAGATTTCCAGTCGATTTTAGCAATGAATTTTCAAGATTTTTCGTCACCCTACAACTGGTCTGGACTACAACTTCTGAAACAAATCAGCAAGTGTGTCGGTCGGGAGACTTGACTCCCTTAAGGATGGAATAGATACATCCTATGTGGTTAAATAAAGTGGTTGGGTGCAACATTGTCCTTATTAGGAGAAACAATGAGGATCGCCCTGTTTAAGTTTTCGATCTAGCGCATGGTCCGGTTTCGACCACACGCCACTATCACCGTTCATACGGTTGACACCCGCCTGGGTGCAGATGACCTACGTATGAATTTTAATGTTCATGTAGGATTTCACATTCAAAATAATGAATATATTTTGAAAGTTCAAGACTTTCACCTCTAACAATACCTCATCGTGAAATGATGGGTAATGAAATGGTACAGCTTAAGAGGTATACGTACCAAGTGAAACGGTTTGAAGACTTTTCTTCCTTAATGAGTGGATCTGAGTCACTCGGGAATGCCAATCTATTTCAATTGACATTCAGTTTAAATCCCAAAAACCTTTGGGTGCCATAGCTTTTGACTATGGGTTGTGTTGTCTAAGCAAACACAAGCACGTAGCTATTGTTCCTAAAAAAGATAACACTGGTGAAGCTCTAGGCTCCTCTTCCCACAGTATCACACCATTGAATGATGTAATAATAAAATGATATAGTTTCGGAAGTCTGCTATACCAAGTAACCAAAAGTTTGTGATCTGGCACGTGATTCGGTCACAATCACGCTATGCAATCACCGCTCTCTCACGGTTTACACCCGTTTTGGTACAGGTGACCTACTATTGAGTTTCCCGAACTCGTAGGATTTCATGTTCAAAATAATGAACATGTGAAACAATTTTGGCTTCTTTGAAAACACGAAATATACCATAAAATACCAAGCCAATTTTCAGAATAAAGGTTTTGGCCGAATTTTCAATTGTTTTTCTACATTTTTTTATTTTTAAACTAACTTTTCTATTTTTTTTTTTTTTACCCCTATTTTTTTTTTTTTTTTTTACGACCAAAACCCGTGAAACGTCAAGTCTTTTTAAATCAAAACTAATATGATGATGATTCCATTAACAACCAACCCGAGAGATTTTACATCCCCCACCCCACACTTGAGATCAAGTAATGTCCCCATCACTTGAGATCAAAAATTAGATAAAAATCGAAAGGGTTATGTGAGAAAGAAGATATAAAAACTTATCGAGCTTAACCACTAATCGCGGAATGCCAGTGACAGATGGCGCTGAACTGACTGCCAGCATAAGAACATCGTCCATTCCCGATCATCACACCAATATCATTAATCATGCAGTTTTGCTGAACTTAATGCCAGACTTGAAAAATCATTTCACCAACAAACCTAAGAAAATAAAACAAACGAACTACATAACAGGACAAGGTGGCACCACCCGATGCCGAAACGCCTGGTCCCTCAAATAAGTTTCAAAGTACATAAACAGAAAATAAAATTATTCAAGTACAGACCAAAAGAAAAGGAAATAGTTTCAAACAAATACAACATAAACATGCACAACAAATCAATCATTCCTCGGCCACAAGTCTCTGAACGGGTCCCAATCCACACCGTAAGTATCCTGACAAGCTTGGTACGGGTCATATGAAGGATCCGGTCTCGGAGGAGTAACTGATGTATACTCAGGAATGGTAGTCCGCGTCGGAATATACGCCTCCGGGTTCTGACGCATCTGACGCTGAATTTGTCGCTGATGAACTTCCCACTGATTGTGGGCCCGAATTCCCCTAACATCATACTCTACCCTGTCAACACGCTCTCCCAAATGACCCATCTCCGTTCCAAACTGTCCCAGTGCCGTGTTGATCGTACCATAACTATTCTGGTGCAAGACCCGCATATCCTTGTTATGTCTGCGCTGCTCCTCTAACATTCGCTGATTATGCTCAACCTGAGCATCATACGCGGACCGGCTGTCCCTATACTCCAGATGAAGACCGTCTACACTGTTAACCAACGAATTCCAACTCTCTTCACCAATTGACCACGTACCTTGTACGTTCGCAGCACTCGAGCTACCTGCCTCATACGTGGATCGACTAACACCACGTCTACGACCACATCCAACCCCATCTCCTCGTTGTTGTTGTTGTTCATCATCATCCACCAAAACCCAACCTTGTGGACCTCTTCGAATAAACTCAGCTTTCGAGAAAAACAAAATATTAGTGGGCATCGCCTCAACTCCCACTATATCACACCTACTAGTCGGGACCGAAAACGCCCGAGCAAACCTAGTGACCAAATGCCCACCTAACAATGGGCGTTCTGTTCGTTTATCTGTGCTGCCTCAGTCGAAGAGGCTCGCGGTTGACAACTCACTGTAGAAAAGAACTCAATAGTCAACTATTCAAACACATCTTCACGTATTTCAAATAGCCTTTCATAAGGCCTCAGCTCTTACCCTGCATATGTTACCCACAAGTACTGACGCAACCTCCTAACAATATTATTACCCACTGTTGTGAGTTGCGTCCAATCCAAATAAAAAGTCTGTTCTATCGGACGGGCGCTAACAAGTGTAAAACGTTCTTCTAAATCCTCATTATTCGTAATTTGTGACAACCATAGCTCCGGATTACTTGGTGGTTGTCTTGGTTCAGTGTTGCCTCGCGATCTCTACACTTTAAAGACAATCACCGAATTAACCAAGTAACACATGTAAACATGCCAAGAACTCAAATCTACGCATATTGCACTATCTCTTAAACATATCTCATAACAACCATACTCTTATAACAACACAAAAAAAATTGACAAACATGATTTCATATCACTCTATTAAATTCCACAAATCCAATAATGTTCATCATGTTTGCAAACTTACACCAATTCAAACAACTACTATCAAACTACTCATCTCATCACAAAACGCAAGTTATGTCTCTTCTAGCATGGCATCTTAAATACATAAATCAAATATAGCTCAATTCATTCAAACCAATTTGATCCGCCCATATGAACACAACCCCACACTAGCTCATGAACATACCAACAATTCAAAAACAAGAACAATTTCAAGTAAACAACTCTTCTATCTCTTACAAATTCGGATACTCAACATACAAACCCTAGTATCAAGTATAACTTCCACAAACAACAAGTAAATCATGAAATCAAAGCATATAAGCACAATCTAACAAAACCCATTACTAATTTGAACACAAAACCCCAATTAGACAAACCCCACATTAATTCATCATGTAAGTCAAAGATTAAGCATGTAAATACACACAATTAGATGAAATTAGTAAGATAGAAAACAAATTCGGACCTTTTGGGGAGCCATTCTTGTAGATGTCAAGTTAATTGAACAAGAAATTGAAGTCTTGAAAATTAGAGTTTTTAGATGTAGGTGTTTGTAAGTGTTAGGAAATTGAAAAGAATGAAAAGAATGAAAGGATTGGGGGTAAAATACAGCTGGTACCCGTATTCCCTTTGTGTTATTGTAAATATGGATTTTTTTTTTTTTAATTAAAAACGGACTGCACCCTGCCCGACAGACAAATGGAGCGGCGCTCCAGATGTGGCGCGGTGCTCCGAAAGGTTGAGCGGCGCTCCATTAGGCATAAAATTCATGTCGAGGGGTTTTAAACATCTGGTACATCAGGTACGCACCATCTGAGCGGCGCTCAATGGTTTGGATAGGCGCTCCAAGTGCTGATAATCCAGAATTTCGCATTTTTAAGCCATTTTACCCCATTTACTCATCCTAAAATCCAACCAACAACCCAAACAAAAAGCCGAGCAAGATCATATTGTACATATCGTCAAACAAGCACAAAAACATACAAACTCTACAACAATGTGAAGTTTATTATCGAGTCATTCACAAGACTCGTTACCAACTTCAAGTGACGTTAGGATCGGGTTCAACGTGAATCCCGTAATCAATCTCCAACTGACCATCGAAATATTTCTTCACTCGATGTCCATTCACCTTAAAGGTAGCACCACTCGCATTTTTCAACTCAATCGCACCGTATGGATATACCTTGACAACCTCAAATGGTCCCGTCCACCGGGACTAAAGTTTCCCCGGTAAGAGCTTCAATCTAGAGTTAAACAAGAGCACTCGATCGCCCTCATTAAACTCTTTCGGGCCCTTTATCCTTCTATCATGCCATTGCTTGGTTTTCTCTTTATAAATTAACGAATTCTCATACGCATCAAGGCGTAATTCACCAAGCTCATTCAATTGCCCCGCCCTGAGGCGTCTGGCTTCTTTCAAATCCAAATTGCACTATTTAAGTGCCCATATCGCTTTATGCTCAATCTTCAACGGAAGATGGCACGCTTTTCCATAAACCAACCGATATGGAGTGGTACCAACTGGCGTTTTGTAGGTGGTTCGAAACGCCCACAAAACTTCATCGAGCTTATTCGCCCACTCCTTTGGATTCAACCCCACAGTTTTCTCAAGAATCCCCTTAAGAGCTCGATTGGTATTCTCAACTTGTCCGCTCGTTTGGGGATGGTATGAAGTAGAAACTTTATGGAGAACTCCATATCGCTTCAATACCTTCTCCATTTGGGCGTTACAAAAATGAGTGCCCCTATCGCTAATCAAAGCTTTAGGAGTTCGAAATCGAGAGAATAAACACTGAAGGAATGAAATCACAACTCATGAATCGTTTGTAGCCAAAGCTTGCACTTCGGCCCATTTAGACACGTAGTCAATAGCGACGAGTATGTAACTATAATTCTAAGATTTCAGAAATGGCCTCATAAAGTCAATTCCCCAAACGTCAAATACTTCACAAACTTGGATGCTTTGTTGAGGCATCTCATCCCGTTTGGTGACTTTATCGGCCCTTTGACAAGAATCGCACGATTTGCAAATCCGGTGGGCATCCTTTAAAATTGTCGGCCAAAAGAAGCCGGCATCATAGACTTTACGCCCCGTGATTTAGGGTCCAAAATGCCCACCGGTAGGCCCACTATGGCACTCGGTCAAAATACGCATACACTCTTCACCGGAAACACACCGGCGGATAACCCCATCGGGACAACAACGAAAAAGATAGGGGCCTCCCAAAAATAGTACTTAAGGTCACTGAAGAATTTCTTCCTCTTTTGATGTGACCACCCTTTTTCCAAGAATCCCCCAACGAGATAATTAGCAATGTCCATATACCATGGCTCGTCCACCTTGTCCATCACCATGAGATATTCATCGGAAAAATCATCATGGATACTCGATAAGGACTTCGAGATTTGGATTCTCGAGTCTAGACAAGTGGTCAGCCGCTAGATTTTCAGCACCCTTCTTATCCCGGATCTCGATATCGAATTCTTGCAAAAGCAAGATCCATCTAAGCAGTCGAGGTTTTGCATCCGGTTTCGAAAATAGGTACTTAAGAGCAGAATGGTCCGTAAAAACAATAGTCCTAGACAAGACTAAGTAGGACCGGAACTTATCAAACGAAAAGACCACCGCAAGGAGCTCCTTTTCAGTGGTAGTATAATTCAATTGTGCTCCTTGCAAGGTCTTGCTTGCATAGTAAATGGGTCAGAAATGTTTCTGGACCCTTTGACCCAAAACAGAGCCAACAGTAAAATCAGAAGCATCGCACATAAGCTCGAATGGAAGGGACCAATTCGGAACAATTATAATGGGCGCATTGATCAGTTTCTCCTTAAGAAGATTGAATGCCTTAAGACACTCTTCGGAGAAATTCCACGGTGTGTCCTTTTCGAGGAGTTTGTTCATCGGGTTAGCAATTTTAGAAAAATCCTTAATAAACCGCCGGTAAAATCCGGCGTGCCCGAGAAAACTCCGAACACCCTTAACATCGGTGGGAGGTGAAGGTTCTTAATAGATGTTACCTTCGCGGGATCCACCTCAATACCGTCCTTAGAAATCTTGTGCCCGAGAACTATGTGACGACCCAGAAATTTCCGACCAAATTTAAACTTAATCTTTATATAATTCCGACTTGATAAGCAATGAATTTTTAATAAATCTTGAACCTCCGTAAAGAGTTTTACACAAGCTTTTGTTCACCCTTTTATTTCGACGATTCACGAACGTCATAACTTGATTTAATTGTTTAATTGTTTAATTATTGTGTATATATATGGATTTATATATATTTAACTTGAAAATATGATAATTAAATATCTCATTAAGTATATTAACAAAGTAATGTATATATATTTTCATACTACTAATTTAAAGAGTTTTTGAACAATATATATGTTACTATTTAAACGACGTAATTAACTTATGTTAAAATGTATTTACATATAATGTATTACGAGTGTAAATACATCCTTACAAATATTGAATACACTTTATAATATACCAATACATATAAAGGATAGCTTTACTCGTATTTCTGTTCAATTTTCTCAAGAATTCTACTCGCATTCATACGGTATTTTTACCCGTATTATACACAGCTTCTAGAAGTATTTACTATTAGTATATACCAATAGAAATCTGCAATTATTTGTGTAATATGTCATCCATGACCTAATCAATTTAATATGTCATCCATGACTTAATACATTTTAACTTATCTCAGATATTTTCACTAAAAGCCAAATTTTCAAGCCTATAAATAAGCACCATTTCTAACTCATTTTTACACATTCATTTTCCAAATTTTACTTCCAATTTTCACACGCACTTGCAAGAACGCTCTCAAGTTTTGTTCAACTACTTCTTTCCAGCAACTTTACATTCTAAACTTTGAGGTAAAAACTCTACTTCAACTCTTGTTCAATTCATATGTTTATAGCTATCTATATAAGAATTTATAAACTAGAACATAGTTTAGTTGATTCTAAACTTGTTTGAAAAACTAATCTAATCTCTCTAACTTAACTCTAATAACACTTATTTATATGTATTATGATGTTATATTAAGTTAATATAAGAACTTATAACTTGTACATATGAAGAACACCTTGAAACTTAACATATATCCTTTAATCTCCATTCAGTAAAAAGCTGGCTGTTTTGGGTTGGGAATTAAAAACCTATCTTAGACTTTGAGTTCGAGGCTAAGACTTTGGGAATATGTTAATATATGTAAATAAGACTTCCAGTATTTTTTTCATGATTTTAGACAAAGTGGAAGTATTTTATCAAAAATCATATATTGGGTGGATGCCGGGATTTTTTCAAATCTGTCCACCGACACAAAAGAGGGTAAAGCTCTAAAAATTACTATTTGGGATGAACTTTTCAAATTGGTTTTGTAAAATTGACTTCTTAAGGAATCCATAGCAATTTTATTCACTTTAAACGGAGTTGTAATGAATATTTGGCGAGCAAAACAAAACCTGCTAAAATTAACGTGGTATGGACGAAATTTATATTATAAAAACTATATTAACCATATCTTTGTTAACTTTTCCTATATCCTATATATATTTGGACATGTTATCATTAGTATAACAAAATATTATAATCTTGATTAATTTCGAGATTGTATATATATAATAATCTTGGTACGTTCCATGACAATACGTGCACAATACGTTTTGATAAATCCTAAGACAATACGTACACAATACGTCTTAGTTAATTCTAAGATAATACATATACAATACGTCTCTGAATTTATGCAAGACAATACGTACACAATACGGCGTGGGGTAATTCTAAGATTATATATATATATATATATATATATATATATATATATATATATATATATATATATATATATATATATATATATATATATATATATATACCGATTATTGGACTGTTGGATTTTTCGGACTATTTTGGACTACTAAACTTGACAACTTAAATAATCACATGTGATTGAAAATATAAACTTAAATAATCACATGTGATTGAAAATATAAATAATCACATGTGATTAAAAATATAAACTTAAATAATCACATGTGATTGAAAATATAAATAATCACATGTGATTGAAAATATAAACTTAAACAATCACATGTGATTGAATATATGATATGAACTTGCTATATTAATTTTGTTCACATGTATTATTATCTGAATCCTTATTATTATTATAGGTTCGTGAATCCAAGGACGATGACCATATTTTTAATAAGTTAAAAATTTATTATTAATATACTTTTACTACCGTGAGTATATAGTCCCATTTTTAAACTCTACAAATATTTTGGGATGAGAATACATGCATTTTATGTTTTACGCCATGGACACAAGTACTTAAAATATATTCTACGTTGAGTTGTACCACCTTGCATTTCTTCCCTAATAGCTTAGTAACTAATATTTACATGTTGTAAGAACATGTAAGCGCGAATCCTATTGATAGATCTATCGGGTTTGACAACCCCAACTGGGCTAGTCGCTCTAGTATCGTAAACGGTTGCATAGTACTTCGTTTTTACTACACTTGGTACAGTGTAGGGAGATTTCATAATAAAGGGAATATAAAATGTCCCGTTCTTATTGATTAAAAACGTTCCATATTAATTGATTTCGTTACGAGGTTTTGACCTCTATATGAGATGTTTTTCAAAGGCTGCATTCATTTTTAAAACAAACCATAACCTTTATTTCATAAATAAAGGTTTAAAAAGCTTTACTTAGATTATCAAATAATGATAATCTAAAATATCCTGTTTACACACGACCATTACATAATGGTTTACAATACAAATATGTTACATCGAAATCGGTTTCTTGAATGCAGTTTTTACACAATATCATACAAACATGGACTCCAAATCTTGTCCTTATTTTAGTATGCAACAGCGGAAGCTCTTAGTATTCACCTGAGAATAAACATGCTTTAAACGTCAACAAAAATGTTGGTGAGTTATAGGTTTAACCTATATATATCAAATCGTAACAATAGACCACAAGATTTCATATTTCAATACACATCCCATACATCGAGATAAAAATCATTCATATGGTGAACACCTGGTAACCGACATTAACAAAATGCATATATAAGAATATCCCCATCATTCCGGGACACCCTTCGGATATGATATAAATTTCGAAGTACTAAAGCATCCGGTACTTTGGATGGGGTTTGTTAGGCCCAATAGATCTATCTTTAGGATTCGCGTCAATTATGGTGTCTGTTCCCTAATTCTTAGATTACCAGACTTAATTAAAAGGGGCATATTCGATTTTGATAATTCAACCATAGAATGTAGTTTCTCGTACTTGTGTCTATTTTGTAAATCATTTATAAAACCTGCATGTATTCTCATCCCAAAAAAATTAGATTTTAAAAGTGGGACTATAACTCACTTTCACAGATTTTTACTTCATCTGGAAGTAAGACTTGGCCACTGGTTGATTCACGAACCTATAACAATATATACATATATATCAAAGTATGTTCAAAATATATTTACAACACTTTTAATATATTTTGATGTTTTAAGTTTATTAAGTCAGCTGTCCTCGTTAGTAACCTACAACTAGTTGTCCACAGTTCGATGTACAGAAATAAATTGATAAATATTATCTTGAATCAATCCACGACCCAGTGTATACGTATCTTAGTATTGATCACAACTCAAACTATATATATTTTTGAATCAACCTCAACCCTGTATAGCTAACTCCAACATTCACATATAGAGTGTCTATGGTTGTTCCGAAATATATATAGATGTGTCGACATGATAGGTCGAAACATTGTATACGTGTCTATGGTATCTCAAGATTACATAATATACAATACAATTTGATTAAGTTATGGTTGGAATAGATTTGTTACCAATTTTCACGTAGCTAAAATGAGAAAAATTATCCAATCTTGTTTTACCCATAACTTCTTCATTTTAAATATGTTTTGAGTGAATCAAATTGCTATGGTTTCATATTGAACTCTATTTTATGAATCTAAATAGAAAAAGTATAGGTTTATAGTAAGAAAAATAAGTTACAAGTCGTTTTTGTAAAGGTAGTCATTTCAGTCGAAAGAACGACGTCTAGATGACCATTTTAGAAAACATACTTCCACTTTGAGTAACCATAATTTTTGGATATAGTTTCATGTTCATAATAAAAATCATTTTCCCAAAATAACAACTTTTAAATAAAAGTTTATCATAGTTTTTAATTAACTAACCCAAAACAACCCGCGGTGTTACTACGACGGCGTAAATCCGGTTTTACGGTGTTTTTCGTGTTTCCAGGTTTTAAATCGTTAAGTTAGCATATCATATAGATATAGAACATGTGTTTAGTTGATTTTAAAAGTCAAGTTAGAAGGATTAACTTTTATTTGCGAACAAGTTTAGAATTAACTAAACTATGTTCTAGTGATTACAAATTTAAACCTTCGAATAAGATAGCTTTATATGTATGAATCGAATGATGTTATGAACATAATTACTACCTCAAGTTCCTTGGATAAACCTACTGGAAATGAGAAAAATAGATCTAGCTTCAAAGGGTCCTTGGATGGCTTGAAAGTTCTTGAAGCAGAATCATGACACGAAAACAATTTCAAGTAAGATTTCCACTCGAAATAAGATTGTTATAGTTATAGAAATTGAATTAAAGTTTGAATATGATTATTACCTTGAATTAGAAATATAACCTACTGTAAGTAACAAAGGTTTCTTGATCTTGGATGATTACTTGGAATGGATTTAGAAAACTTGGAAGTAAACTTGCAATCTTGAAGTATTCTTGATTTTATGAAACTAGAACTTTTGGAATTTATGAAGAACACTTAGAACTTGAATATAGAACTTGAGAGAGATCAATTAGATGAAGAAAATTGAAGAATGAAAGTGTTTGTAGGTGTTTTTGGTCGTTGGTGTATGGATTAGATATAAAGGATATGTAATTTTGTTTTCATGTAAATAAGTCATGAATGATTACTCATATTTTTGTAATTTTATGAGATATTTCATGCTAGTTGCCAAATGATGGTTCCCACATGTGTTAGCTGACTCACATGGGCTGCTAAGAGCTGATCATTGGAGTGTATATACCAATAGTACATACATCTAAAAGCTGTGTATTGTACAAGTACGAATACGGGTGCATACGAGTAGAATTATTGATGAAACTGAACGAGGATGTAATTGTAAGCATTTTTGTTAAGTAGAAGTATTTTGATAAGTGTCTTGAAGTCTTTCAAAATTGTATGAATACATATTAAAACACTACATGTATATACATTTTAACTAAGTCGTTAAGTCATCGTTAGTCGTTACATGTAAATGTTGTTTTGAAACCTTTAGGTTAACGATCTTGTTGAATGTTGTTAACCCATTGTTTATTATAACAAATGAGATGTTAAATTGTTATATTATCATGATATTATGATATATAATATATCTTAGTATGATATACATACAGTTAAATGTCGTTACAACGATAATCGTTACATATATGTCTCGTTTCGAAATCATTAAGTTAGTGGTCTTATTTTTACATATGTATTTCATTGTTAATACACTTAATAATATATTTACTTATCATTTAAAATAATTAACCAAGTGTATCAATATCTTAATATGATTCAATATCTTATAATAAAATCATGTTAACTATATATATAACCATATATATGTCATCGTATAGTTTTTACAAGTTTTAACGTTCGTGAATCACCGGTCAACATGGGTGGTCAATTGTCTATATGAAACCTATTTCAATTAATCAAGTCTTAACAAGTTTGATTGCTTAACATGTTGGAAACACTTAATCATGTAAATAACAATTTCATTTAATATATATATAAACATGGAAAAGTTCGGGTCACTACAGTACCTACCCGTTAAATAAATTTCATCCCGAAATTTTAAGCAGTTAGAGGTGTTGACGTATCTTCTGGAAATAAATGCGGGTATTTCTTCTTCATCTGATCTTCACACTCTCAGGTGAACTCGGGTCCTCTACGAGCATTCCATCGAACCTTAACAATCGGTATCTTGTTTTGTTTAAGTCTCTTAACCTCACGATCCATTATTTCGACGGGTTCTTCAATGAATTGAAGTTTTTCATTGATTTGGATTTCATCCAACGGAATAGTGAGATCTTCTTTAGCAAAACATTTCTTCAAATTTGAGACGTGGAAAGTGTTATGTACAGCCGCGAGTTGTTGAGGTAGCTCCAGTTGGTAAGCTACTGGTCCGACACGATCAATAATCTTGAATGGTCCAATGTACCTTGGATTTAGTTTCCCCCGTTTACCAAATCGAACAACGCCTTTCCAAGGTGAAACCTTAAGCATGACCATTTCTCCAATTTCAAACTCTATATCTTTTCTTTTACTGTCCGCGTAGCTCTTTTGTCGACTCTGGGCGGTTTTCAATCTTTGTTGAATTTGGATGATTTTCTCGGTAGTTTATTGTATTATCTCCGAACCCGTAATCTGTCTATCCCCCACTTCACTCCAACAAATCGGAGACCTGCACTTTCTACCATAAAGTGCTTCAAACGGTGCCATCTCAATGCTTGAATGGTAGCTGTTGTTGTAGGAAAATTCTGCTAACGGTAGATGTCGATCCCAACTATTTCCGAAATCAATAACACAAGCTCGTAGCATGTCTTCAAGCGTTTGTATCGTCCTATCGCTCTGCCCATCAGTTTGTGGATGATAGGCAGTACTCATGTCAAGACGAGTTCCCAATGCTTGCTGTAATGTCTGCCAGAATCTTGAAATAAATCTGCCATCCCTATCAGAGATAATAGAGATTGGTATTCCATGTCTGGAGATGACTTCCTTCAAATACAGTCGTGCTAACTTCTCCATCTTGTCATCTTCTCTTATTGGCAGGAAGTGTGCTGACTTGGTGAGACGATCAACTATTACCCAAATAGTATCATAACCACTTGCAGTCCTTGGCAATTTAGTAATGAAATCCATGGTAATGTTTTCCCATTTCCATTCCGGGATTTCAGGTTGTTGTAGTAGACCTGATGGTTTCTGATGTTCAGCTTTGACCTTAGAACACGTCAAACATTCTCCAACATATTTAGCAATATCGGCTTTCATACCTGGCCATCAAAAATGTTTCTTAAGATCCTTGTATATCTTCCCCGTTCCAGGATGTATTGAGTATCTGGTTTTATGAGCTTCTCTAAGTACCATTTCTCTCATATCTCCAAATTTTGGCACCCAAATTCTTTCAGCCCTATACCGGGTTCCGTCTTCCTGAATATTAAGATGCTTCTCCGATCCTTTGGGTATTTCATCCTTTAAATTTCCCTCTTTTAAAACTCCTTGTTGCGCCTCCTTTATTTGAGTAGTAAGGTTAGTGTGAATCATTATATTCATAGATTTTACTCGAATGGGTTCTCTATCCTTTCTGCTCAAGGCGTCAGCTACCACATTTGCCTTCCCCGGGTGGTAACGAATCTCAAAGTCGTAATCATTCAACAATTCAATCCACCTACGCTGCCTCATATTCAATTGTTTCTGATTAAATATGTGTTGAAGACTTTTGTGGTCGGTATATATAATACTTTTGACCTCATATAAGTAGTGCCTCCAAGTCTTTAATATAAAAACAACCGCGCCTAACAAATCATGCGTCGTATAATTTTGCTGGTGAATCTTCAATTGTCTAGACGCATAAGCAATCACCTTCGTCCGTTGCATTAATACACAACCGAGATCTTGCTTTGATGCGTCACAATAAATCACAAAATCATCATTCCCTTCAGGCAATGACAATATAGGTGTCGTAGTTAGCTTTTTCTTCAATAATTGAAATGCCTTCTCTTGTTCATCCTTCCATTCAAATTTCTTCCCTTTATGCGTTAATGCAGTCAAGGGTTTTGCTATTTTGGAGAAATCTTGGATGAATCTTCTGTAGTAACCAGCCAATCCTAAAAATTGACGTATATGCTTCGGAGTTTTTGGGGTTTCCCACTTTTCAACGGTTTCGATCTTTGCCGGGTCCACCTGGATACCTTCTTTGTTCACTATGTGACCGAGGAATTGAACTTCTTCCAACCAAAATGCACACTTTAAAAACTTAGCGTACAGTTTTTCTTTCCTCAATACTTCTAGCACTTTTCTCAAATGTTCTTCGTGCTCTTGATCATTCTTTGAGTAAATAAGTATGTCATCGATGAAAACAATGACAAATTTGTCAAGATATGGCCCACACACTCAGTTCATAAGGTCCATGAACACAGCTGGTGCGTTAGTCAATCCAAACGGCATAACCATAAACTCGTAATGACCATAACGCGTCCTAAAAGCAGTTTTTGGAATATCATCCTCCTTTACTCGCATTTGATGATATCCAGAACGTAAATCGATCTTCGAATAAACTGACGAGCCTTGTAGTTGATCAAATAAGTCATCAATTCTCGGCAGTGGATAACGGTTTTTGATGGTAAGTTTGTTCAACTCTCTGTAGTCAATACACAACCTAAATGTACCATCCTTCTTCTTGACAAACAAAACAGGAGCTCCCCATGGTGATGTGCTTGGTCTAATGAAACCACGTTCTAATAGTTCTTGCAGTTGGCTTTGTAGTTCTTTCATCTCGCTGGGTGCGAGTCTATAAGGAGCACGAGCTATTGGTGCAGCTCCTGGTACAAGATCTATTTGAAATTCAACAGATCGATGTGGAGGTAGTCCCGGTAATTCTTTCGGATATACATCGGGAAATTCTTTTGCGACGGGAACATCATTGATGCTCTTTTCTTCAGTTTATACTTTCTCAATGTGTGCTAGAACAGCATAGCAACCTTTTCTTATTAGTTTTTGTGCCTTCAAATTACTAATAAGATGTAGCTTCATGTTGCCCTTTTCTCCGTACACCATTAAGGGTTCTCCTTCTTCTCGTACAATGTGAATTGCATTTTTATAACATACGATCTCTGCTTTCACCTTCTTCAGCCAGTCCATGCCAACTATTACATCAAAACTCCCTAACTCTACTGGTATCAAATCAATCTTAAATATTTCGCTACCCAGTTTAATTTCTCGATTCCGGCATATATTATCTGCTGAAATTAATTTACCGTTTTCTAATTCGAGTAAAAATTTACTATCCAACGGCGTCAATGGACAACTTAATTTAGCACAAAAATCTCTACTCATATAGCTTCTATCCGCACCTGAATCAAATAAAACGTAAGCAGATTTATTGTCAATAAGAAACGTACCCTTAACAAGCTCCGGGTCTTCCTGTGCCTCTGCCGCATTAATATTGAAAACTCTTCCGCGGCCTTGTCCATTCGTGTTCTCCTGGTTCGGGCAATTTCTAATAATGTGGCCCGGTTTTCCACATTTATAACAAACTACATTGGCATAACTTGCTCCGACACTACTTGCTCCACCATTACTCGTTCCGACACCATTTGTTCCTTTCGTTCTATTAACCCCTGGTCCGTAGACCTCACACTTCGCCGCGCTATGACCATTTCTTTTACACTTGTTGCAAAATTTGGTGCAGAACCCCGAGTGATACTTTTCACACCTTTGGCATAGCTGCTTCTGATTGTTGTTGTTGTTGCGGTTGTTATTGTTGTTGGGATGATTGTTGTAGTTGCTGTTGTTGTTGTTGTTGTTGTTGTTGGGCCGTTTGTTGTAGTTGCGATTGATGTTGCGATTGTTGGGATAATTATTGCGATTATTATTGTAATTGCTGTTGTTGTTGTATTGGTGATTCTTATCACCGTTTTCCTCCCACTTTCTTTTGACTTGCTTCACATTGGCCTCTTCAGCCGTCTGTTCTTTAATTCTTTCCTCAATCTGGTTCACTAGTTTGTGAGCCATTCTACATGCCTGTTATATGGAGGCGGGCTCGTGTGAACTTATATCTTCTTGGATTCTTTCCGGTAATCCTTTCACAAACGCGTCGATCTTCTCTTCCTCATCTTCGAACGCTCCCGGACACAATAGGCACAATTCTGTGAATCGTCTTTCGTACGTGGTAATATCAAATCCTTGGGTTCGTAACCCTCTAAGTTCTGTCTTGAGCTTATTGACCTCGGTTCTGGGACGGTACTTCTCGTTCATCAAGTGCTTGAATGCTGACCACGGTAGTGCGTACGCATCATCTTGTCCCACTTGCTCTAGATAGGTATTCCACCATGTTAACGCAGAACCTGTGAAGGTATGCGTAGCGTACTTTACTTTGTCCTCTTCAGTATACTTACTTATGGCAAACACCGATTCGACCTTCTCTGTCCACCGTTTCAATCCGATCGGTCCTTCGGTTCCATCAAATTCCAAAGGTTTGCAGGCAGTGAATTCTTTGTAGGTGCATCCTACACGATTTCCTGTACTGCTAGATCCAAGGTTATTGTTGGTATGTAGCACAGCCTGTACTGCGGCTATGTTTGAAGCTAGAAAAGTACGGAATTCCTCTTCATTCATATTCACGGTGTGTCGAGTAGTCGGTGCCATTTCCTTCAAAATAGTCAAATGGAACAAGTTAATCATACAGAATATTAAGAGTAGTTAATAGTATTTCGTAGCATAATATGAACTCATTTATAAAAGCTTTTTCTTCATATTAGCGTTTTATAAGTTTAAATTCGGGTAGTACCTACCCGTTAAGTTAATACTTAGTAGCTAATATACAATTCAACTACTACAATTCTATATGAAAAACTAATTATAATAATATTTCGCGTTCAAACTTTTATACAATATTTTACAAACTTACAATACCGCTTATTTTACATAAAGCATGAAATATAGCACACAATAACTTTGATACAAGATAGTTGTGAAGATAATTCTAGCTAGTACACAAGTCGTTCAGCAAAGGCAATAAAGACACGTTCTGGTTTTACTAGGACTACTTCCCATCCTTGGTCTTGTGGACCATAACCGTTATGGCCGTTGATAAGACAGCGTGTTGTAACGTCGTCAAAGGGACGAGGGTTACGTAATGACCAACAGTCTCGTAATAACCTAAAAACCTCATTTCTTACCCCAATTACCGACTCCGTCACTTGTGGGAACGTTTTGTTTAATAGTTGTAGCCCGATGTTCTTTTTCTCACTTTGGTGAGAAGCGAACATTACTAACCCGTAAGCATAGCATGCTTCTTTATGTTGCATGTTAGCCGCTTTTTCTAAATCATGAAGTCCTATATTCGGATACATTGAGTCAAAATAATTTCTTAACCCGTTGCGTAAAATAGCATTTGGGTTCCCCGCAATATATGCGTTAAAGTAAACACATCGTAACTTATGGGTTTCCCAATGTGATATCCCCCATCTTTCAAACGAAAGTCTCTTATAAACCAAGACATTCTTGGAACATTCTTCGAATGTCTTACAAACTGATTTCGCCGTAAATAGTTGTGCCGAAGAATTCTGACCGACTCTAGACAAGATTTCATCAATCATGTCTCCGGGTAGGTCTCTTAAAATATTGGGTTGTCTATCCATTTTGTGTTTTTATACTGTAAAATAGACAAGAGTTAGATTCATAAAAAAAATACTTAATAATACAAGCAATTTTTACATATATCATAAAGCATAAGCACACTATATTACATATATTACACCACACGAATACAACTATCTTATTCTGACTCGCTCATTTCTTCTTCTTCAGTTTTGGTTCGTTTTACCAAGTTTCTAGGGATATATGATGTTCCCCTAATACGAGCTGTCATTTTCCACAACGGTTTAGAAAAACCTGGTGGTTTAGAGGTTCCCGGGTCATTGTTACAACTTAAGGGCTTCGGGGGTTGACGATACATATAAATTTCATCGGGGATAGAATTAGATTTCTCTATTTTTATGCCCTTTCCCTTATTATTTTCTTTTGCCTTTTTAAATTCAGTTGGGGTAATTTCTATAACATCATCGGAATTATCGTCGGAATCCGATTCATCGGAGAATTGGTAATCCTCCCAATATTTTGCTTCCTTAGCGGAAACACCATTGACCATAATTAACCTTGGTCGGTTGGTTGAGGATTTTCTTTTACTTAACCGTTTTATTATTTCCCCCACCGGTTCTATTTCCTCCTCCGGTTCCTCCTCTTCCGGTTCTGATTCTTCTTCCGGTTCTGATTCTTCTTCCGGTTCTTCTTCGGGAACTTGTGAATCAGTCCAATATATATTCGACTCTTCGTTATTATTAGGTGAGTCAATGGGATTTGTGCTAGAGGAAGACATCTATCACACAATATCAAACATGTTAAGAGATTAATATATCACATAATATATACATGTTAATAATATATAGTTTCCAACAAAAATGTTAAGCAATCATTTTTAAAGAAAACACGGTCGAAGTCCAGACTCACTAATGCATCCTAACAAACTCGATAAGACACACTAATGCAAATTTTCTGGTTCTCTAAGACCAACGCTCGGATACCAACTGAAATGTTCCGTTCTTATTGATTAAAAATGTTCCATATTAATTGATTTTATTGCGAGGTTTTGACCTCTATATGAGACGTTTTTCAAAGACTGCATTCATTTTTAAAACAAACCATAACCTTTATTTCATAAATAAAGGTTTAAAAAGCTTTACGTAGATTATCAAATAATGATAATCTAAAATATCCTGCTTACACACGACCATTACATAATGGTTTACAATACAAATATGTTACATCGAAATCAGTTTCTTGAATGCAGTTTTTACACAATATCATACAAACATGGACTCCAAATCATGTCCTTATTTTAGTATGCAACAGCGGAATCTCTTAGTATTCACCTGAGAATAAACATGCTTTAAACGTTAACAAAAATGTTAGTGAGTTATAGGTTTAACCTATATATATCAAATCATAACAATAGACCACAAGATTTCATATTTCAATACACATCCCATACATAGAGATAAAAATCATTCATATGGTGAACACCTGGTAACCGACATTAACAAAATGCATATATAAGAATATCTCCATCATTTCGGGACACTCTTTGGATATGATATAAATTTCGAAGTACTAAAGCATCTGGTACTTTGGATGGGATTTGTTAGGCCCAATAGATCTATCTTTAGGATTCGCGTCAATTAGGGTGTCTATTCCCTAATTCTTAGATTACCAGACTTAATAAAAACGGGCATATTCGATTTCGATAATTTAACCATAGAATGTAGTTTCACGTGCTTGTGTCTATTTTGTAAATCATTTATAAAACCTGCATGTATTCTCATCCCAAAAATATTAGATTTTAAAAGTGGGACTATAACTCACTTTCACAGATTTTTACTTCGTCGGGAAGTAAGACTTGGCCACTGGTTGATTCACGAACCTATAACAATATATACATATATATCAAAGTATGTTCAAAATATATTTACAACACTTTTAATATATTTTGATGTTTTAAGTTTATTAAGTCAGCTGTCCTCGTTAGTAACCTACAACTAGTTGTCCTGATGGAATTCAACATTTCAACAAGTTCTTAATGTTAACTTATTCATGAAACCAATTCATTAAGAGTTACAACAAGCGGAAGCAAAATATTAAGAAAGCATGTTAATATGTTAAACCACTTTAGATTAATTCCATATAGTTATCAAGTCATGAAATAATGCTTACATATAACAAAGAAGGAAGAAGATTATACCTCCTCTATGATGAGTTATGAGCTGAATTTGGACAGCAAAATGATGATGAAAATGATGGAAGAAAGCTACCAACTTGAACCCTCAAGTGTGCAATACCCTAATCCTTTGTTGCACCAACACCAGCCTTTAAGTTAGTTAAGATTTAAACACTTAACTAGCTAATTAAGCAAGCTTAAAACCCTTTTAATTGCACCCAAAATTCTGATCAGCAGCAACTAGAAAGAAGATGATGAATGGAGCCTCAAAACTATGAAACCTCAAGTGTTTATACCCCAAACTTATAACCAACACTTATTGCTTTGGTTAGGATTTAATAACACTTGAATTTCTTACTTGCAAAACCACTTGAACCCCTTTTTGTTCAGCTCAAAATTCGGCCAGAATCATGCAGCAGAAAGTTTGAAAGAGTTTTCTAACTTGTAAGTGCAAAATAAGAGTCAAAACTTGGTTTTAAGTGTTAAGCATGCACCTGGGAATATTTGTATCAAAAGTAACAAGAATAAACTAGCATGGGACTTGTCTTGGAGTCCCAAAATCTGCCCATCCATGCCATTATTTTATAACAAGAAAGTTTATAAAAAAACTTGATGTTTTATATATAAAACTTGTTATAAAATATATGCATTGTTTAGTTACTTATATACTTTATAAAATTTTTATAAAATATAACACAATATAATTATTTAAACCTATAAACAATTATATATAATTATCCAAATAATTTATCTCAAGTGATAATATTTTAGAAAACCGATTTTCTAAAATTCAAGTGTCGCGTATTTACTTAACGATCCAATCGCTAAGATTAAATACATTTAAAGTGTTGGTAAGCTTGTTATTGGGTATGACCCGACTTGGATCATAATATATTAGTCACATTAATTAAATATGTCTCTCGAGCATACGAAAATCCTTCAATCTCCCACTTGCACGAGAAACATAAGAAATTAATGCAAGTGATGGATACCACCTAACGACCGTCCATCACCCCCAATATGTTATGACTTTGTGCCATTCAATAACATCATCCCTTTCGAGTTTCCCATCTCGAATATGAATAAATGAATCTTTCATTATTTCCTTTCGTCCTAGATGTCATGCTAAATCCAAGAGACACAGAGTGATCACTCTCTTCTAGATTTAACTTTATCAGGCCTTAGACATCTGACTCTCAACGAATAAGAGGGACAAATTCCATCTTGATCACATACGTCCTAGATATATATACTTTGCATTACACCTGAGCTCTTCCTTATGAACTACCATATTTCATAATAGTGAAGGAAAGAATCAAGGCACAATACTTGGTAAATATCTGAACCCAATATGTATCTCAGGTCAGAGGATACAATGATATTCACCTTTACTCAAGATTACATGTGATCAACCACAAAGGCTCCATTTAGTAAATATTGAGGGCGGGTCTTCCAATATTTGTATCCCACAAATATCTATGAACCTTGGTTGCAACCTTGCCCCACATTCATCCCGTGAATGTATACCAGTCCAAGTTCATAATAGTCTAAACCTCACACTTGCTCCCACAAATGTGATCGACTACGGAATTTAGAATAATAGCTTATTCATGGATAAAATATGCAAAATAGGAACCTGACTCAAGATTAATAAATTAACACCATAATTATATTAATGAGTTTGAACAATTTCGTTCCGTTACAATACTTAAAACAGATCATGACCAATCACTAGAATATCGAAGCCCTAAAGCACAAACATGTTCTGCATGTTTTGATCCATGTAAGAGCTTCGTGAGTGGATCCGCTATGTTAAGATCTGTGTGAACTTTGCGAATACATATCTTTCCCTTTTCAACTTCATCCCTTATGTAGTTGAATCTCCGCTCAATGTGACGGGTCTTTTGGTGAGCACGAGGTTCTTTGATTTGAGCAATCGCACCCTCGTTATCACAAAAGATCTCAAGAGGGTCCTGAATGGAAGGGACTACTCCTAAGTCGTCGATGAATTTCTTCATCCATGCAGCTTCCTGAGCTGCCAATGATGCGGCAATGTACTCCGACTCTGTAGTGGATAAAGCAACAACATCCTGTTTTGAACTCTTCCAAGAGACCGCACCTCCATTTAACGTGAAGACATAACCGGATTGTGATCGAGAATCATCTCGATCAGTTTGGAAACTTGCATCTACGTAACCTTTTACAGTGAGTTCCTCCTCACCAGACCCGTATATAAGAAACATATCCTTAGTCCTCCTAAGGTATTTCAATATACTTTTGACAGCAATCCAATGACTGTTTCCTGGGTTATTCTGGTATCTACTTGTCAGGCTAAGAGCGCATGACACATCCGGTCTAGTGCATATCATTGCATACATGATTGACCCAATAGCAGACGCATATGGGACTTTCTTCATTCTCTCCTGTTCATCTTTCGTGGTGGGGCACTGAGATGAACTGAGAAGTGTTCCCTTTTGAATAGGTACCAAACCTTTCTTAGAGTTCTCCATCTTGAACCTTTTCAAGATCTTTTCAATGTATGCATTTTGATTCAAACCTATCAGCTTCTTGGATCTATCCTTGTAGATCCCAATCCCCAAAACGTATTGTGCTTCTCCAAGATCCTTAATGGAGAAGCATTTACTTAACCAAGTTTTAACTCCTTGCATTGCCTGAACATCATTTCCAAATAGTAATATATCATCCACATATAATACAAGGAACATGATAGTGCTCCCACTAGCTTTCTTGTATACACAAGCTTCATCACCATTTTTAATGAAGCCAAATTTCTTGGCCTCCTCATTAAAACGATGATTCCACATTCTAGATGCTTGTTTCAATCCGTAGATTGACTTCTTTAACTTGCATACCTTCTTAGGATATTTCGGATCAACAAAACCTTCAGGCTGAACCATGTAGACATCTTCCTCAAGATGTCCGTTTAGGAAAGCGGTCTTGACATCCATTTGCCATATTTCATAATCATAATGAGCAGCAATGGCAAGTAATATCCTAATAGACTTTAGCATTGCCACAGGCGAAAAAGTTTCATCATAGTCAACCCCTTGAGTTTGAGTGAAACCTTTTGCTACAAGTCTAGCTTTATATGTATCCAAGTTTCCATGTATGTCGGTTTTCATCTTGAAAAGCCATTTACAATCAACTAGCCTTGAGCCAGTAGGTTGTTCAACAAGTTCCCAAACTTGGTTGTCATACATGGATTGCATCTCAGCGTTCATGGCTTCCTGCCATTTATCCCTATCAATCCTTGATAAAGCATCTTGGTAGTTTGTTGGTTCATCCAAATCAACCACATAGCAACCATCCATGAGAAACCCATATCTCTCAGGAGGATTACTAATCCTACCAGATCTGCGAACGTCTTGTGTATTTTGATCATCCATTTGATCACTCTCAACATTTTCATGTTGAGTGCTAGTGTCAACCAATTGTGTATCATCTACTTGATCTTGAACCTCTTCAAGATCTATCTTCCTTTCACTATTTCCTTCCATTAGGAACTTAGTTTCAAGGAATTCAGCCTTTCGAGCAACAAATACATTTTGCTCGGATGGATCATAGAAATAATATCCCATATCATCCTTGGATATCCTATGAAGATACACTTCGTGGATCGAGCATTCAACTTATTAGGGACGTAACGCTTAGGATAAGCTTCACATCCCCATACCTTTAAGTATGATAGAGATGGAGGTTTTCCAAACCACATCTCATGAGGAGTTCGTTCCACTTTCTTGGTTGGGGCCATATTTAAAATACGAGCCGCGGAGCATAGACAATAACCCCAAAATGACAGAGGTAACGAGCTTCTAGCCATCATTGATCGAACCATATCCATTAGGGTTCGGTTCCTCCTTTCGGATACACCATTAAGCTGTGGTGTCCCGGGTGGAGTAAGTTGTGAGATAATCCCACAACTTCTAAGATGATCTTGGAAGGCATCGCTTAGGTATTCACCTCCTCTATCGGTACGGAGTACCTTGATTGTCTTATTGAGTTGATTTTGTACTTCGTTTTGATACTCTTTGAATGCTTCAAAAGTTTCGTCCTTATGTCTTAAAAAGTAGACATATCCGAAATGACTGAAGTCATCAATGAAAGTAACGAAGTATCTTTCACCATTCCTAGTTATGGGCTTAAAGGGTCCACATACATCCGAATGTATTAATCCCAATAAGTTCTTAGCCCTTTCGTAGGTCCCTTTGAAAGGTGCTTTAGTCATTTTGCCTTGTAAACAAGATTCACATACATCAAACGAGTCTAGTTCATTTGATTTCAAAAGGCCATTCTTTTGAAGTGTATGCATTCGATTCTTGTTTATGTGACCAAGGCGACAATGCCATAAGTAGGAATCACTCAAATCCCTTTTGAGTTTCTTGGTACTAGTATGGTATATTGAGCTACTAGATGATGTGTCATCATGAATCAATTCATAAATTCCATTTGAAGGCGAGGCCTTAAAATAGAATACATTATCTAAATAAACGTGGATATCATCATTAACAAAATTAAGATAAAAACCACATTGTTTTAAACGGGAAACTGAAATAATGTTTCGACATAAATCCGGTGCATACAAAACATTGTTCAAAATAAGTTCCAAACCACTTGGAAGCTTTAATACAAAGTCTCCTTGAGCCTTCACTTGCACTTTGGCTCCATTACCCATAAAGAGACTTGATGTTCCCGTTTGCTTGCTACTTCTTTTGAACCCCTGCAAAGAATTGCAAATGTGAGTTCCACATCCAGTGTCTAATACCCATGTATTAGAAGAAGTAATACTAAGCTCTATATATACCATATATATATTACCTGAGGTTTGCCCCGCATCCCTCTTTTCCTTCAACTCCTTAAGGTAGACCGGGCAGTTGCGTTTCCAGTGACCCATTTCACCGCAACCGAAGCACGGGTCTTCCTTGGGGTTTGCTTGTCCGACAACCTTTTGCTTCTTGTTCTTGTTTTTGGTTGGGGTAACCATCCTCCCCTTTCCCTTGCCTTGATGGGCGGGTCCTTTCCTCTTAGCCGCCTTTGGCTTAGAGGTGTTGTTACCTTTGGACCCACCATCATTGATCATTAGCACGGATGAAGCCCTCTTACCCATGCTAGTTTCCGCCGTCCTAAGCATGCCATGAAGTTCGCCAATGGTCTTATCCATCCCATTCATATTGTAATTAATTACAAATTGGTCAAACCTCTTTGACAAGGAGTTTAGGATAAGATCCGTGGCTAGCTCATTGGATATGTTGAGATTAAGACGGTTTGCGCGATCAATGAGGCTTTTCATCTTAAGGACATAAGATGAAACGGATTGGGAGTCGTCCATACGACATGCATGAAGCGCTCGAACGGTCTCGAAGCGCTCGACGCGTGCTTGTTGAAGGAACATCTCCTTCAATTGCGTGATCATGTCGTATGCAGTATGATGCTCGAAATCCTTTTGGAGTTCGGGTATCATAGTCCCAAGCATTAGGCAAGCGACTTGCACCGAATCGGTGCAATACTTATCCCAATAAGCCATGCCTTCCGTATCATCCTCGTCGGGTTGATCGGGAATGGGGTCCTCCAACACATACGCCTTATCCTCGAGTTTGAGGACAATCCTAAGATTGCGGAACCAATCCATAAAGTTCGTATGGTTGAGTTTGTCTTTCTCGAGGAGAGACCTTAATGATAGGTTGTGTAAGTTAATTGGTGCATTTTGCGTGTTGTTGATGTTATTAGCGGCCATCTACAATATTTAACAAAGTTCATTTAAGTATTGATTTTAAATTTAATAAACAATACCCTTTTATATTTTAATTGACATATTAAATATTAGAATCCAACGGTAAATCAAATTTCGGTTAGGTGACCTTTATCTCGTTATTTGATTTAGCTAGGTAGTCATAATGACAATTGCAATCCTTTTGCAACTTCTAAATTATGGGATCATGCAATCCTTTTGCATGGCATATTATCCCATCAACGCCTATTTGTTCCTCATGCTTCGGTGACCATAAGTTCATGATTCCCAAATCAAGTCGTCCTACTTGTGTAAACGTGTAAACTTAACATACAAGTGGTTAGGTGACCTTTATCCCACAAGCATGCGAAATTCACCTCAACCATATTAGTTTGTTCATGACGGTTAGGTGACCTTTATCCCATCATGAGTTCCCTAATATGTCTAAGTGTCACACAAAAGGGTGGCGTTTAACTTGTTTACCTTGTTAATAGAAGGGATTTTAAGTTTCCATTAATTCTAGTTTAAGAAAACTTTTATGCCATACACCAACATGCATTTAGTGTATGGTTCATTTGAAATCCATTTTCAAGTCATGTAATTTTAGCCAATTACTTGATATCAACCATTTTATACATATGATCATTATCATGTTCTTAATAACCGTTTATTAATATCCTTTTTACCATTTCAATTTATCCGATTAAATTGTGGTTTGGTAAATATCATGTTGTTAATAATTTAACCAATTAAATTTTAGTTTTGCTTGTTGTTAACTTGTGTGATAACTTGTTGTAGTAACATGCACAATCCACAATCATACAAGAAATTAAAACAACCACGCATGCAAAACAAATGTTCACAATCAAGCCTTTTGGTAGACATTTTGTTTAGCCGAAAACAAAATGCCACCGGTCAATGGGTAAAACACAAAGTAAGAGGTTTTAACCTCCCACTTATCCTTGCATCCACATGCTTCTTGTGTTCTTCCTTGTGATCTTCATGCATCTTCATCTTGTTACAAAATATATCCTAATACATTTTGTCTAGAAAATGAAAACACATCATAATCTATTTTACATGCCAAATATAAAATAAATTACATAACCAAAATTAATATTACATACCAAATGAATAATTAATTTTACAAATCAAATTGAATGAATATTACAACCATTCAACCAAACAAATATCCATTCAAACACACATGCATACATCATAAGGTCAAGGCATTGATTGTGAACTACAATATACAACAAATATGACCAATTTGCAAGTTCCAAACCCACTTTTGGAACCCTTAAAATTCGGCCAAAATCATGAACCCACCCAAACCCCAATATTTTTACATTCTACTTTCATGCATGTACATAGAATGCAAAGTTGGTGGGTTTTAAAGACCATATATAAGAAGAATATTTCATAGACTTCGGCTCTAGATACCATTGATGGAATTCAACATTTCAACAAGTTCTTAATGTTAACTTATTCATGAAACCAATTCATTAAGAGTTACAACAAGCGGAAGAAAAATATTAAGAAAGCATGTTAATATGTTAAACCACTTTAGATGAATTCCATATAGTTATCAAGTCATGAAATAATGCTTACATATAACAAAGAAGGAAGAAGATTATACCTCCTCTATGATGAGTTATGAGCTGAATTTGGACAGCAAAATGATGATGAAAATGATGGAAGAAAGCTACCAACTTGAACCCTCAAGTGTGCAATACCCTAATCCTTTGTTGCACCAACACCACCCTTTAAGTTAGTTAAGATTTAAACACTTAACTAGCTAATTAAGCAAGCTTAAAACCCTTTTAATTGCACCCAAAATTCTGATCAGCAGCAACTAGAAAGAAGATGATGAATGGAGCCTCAAAACTATGAAACCTCAAGTGTTTATACCCCAAACTTATAACCAACACTTATTGCTTTGGTTAGGATTTAATAACACTTGAATTTCTCACTTGCAAAACCACTTGAACCCCTTTTTGTTCAGCTCAAAATTCGGCCAGAATCATGCAGCAGAAAGTTTGAAAGAGTTTTCTAACTTGTAAGTGCAAAATAAGAGTCAAAACTTGGTTTTAAGTGTTAAGCATGCACTTGGGAATATTTGTATCAAAAGTAACAAGAATAAACTAGCATGGGACTTGTCTTGGAGTCCCAAAATCTGCCCATCCATGCCATTATTTTATAACAAGAAAGTTTATAAAAAAACTTGATGTTTTATATATAAAACTTGTTATAAAATATATGCATTGTTTAGTTACTTATATACTTTATAAACTTTTTATAAAATATAACACAATATAATTATTTAAACCTATAAACAATTATATATAATTATCCAAATAATTTATCTCAAGTGATAATATTTTAGAAAACCGATTTTCTAAAATTCAAGTGTCGCGTATTTACTTAACGATCCAATCGCTAAGATTAAATACATTTAAAGTGTTGGTAAGCTTGTTATTGGGTATGACCCGACTTGGATCATAATATATTAGTCACATTAATTAAATATGTCTCTCGGGCATACGAAAATCCTTCATGTCCACAGTTCGATGTACAGAAATAAATCGATAAATATTATCTTGAATCAATCCACGACCCAGTGTATACGTATCTCAGTATTGATCACAACTCAAACTATATATATTTTGGAATCAACCTCAACCCTGTATAGCTAACTCCAACATTCACATATAGAGTGTCTATGGTTGTTCCAAAATATATATAGATGTGTCGACATGATAGGTCGAAATATTGTATACGTGTCTATGGTATCTCAAGATTACATAATATACAATACAAGTTGATTAAGTTATGGTTGGAATAGATTTGTTACCAATTTTCACGTAGCTAAAATGAGAAAAATTATCCAATCTTGTTTTACCCATAACTTCTTCATTTTAAATCCGTTTTGAGTGAATCAAATTGCTATGGTTTCATATTGAACTCTATTTTATGAATCTAAACAGAAAATGTATAGGTTTATAGTCAGAAAAATAAGTTACAAGTCTTTTTTGTAAAGGTAGTCATTTTAGTCGAAAGAACGACGTCTAGATGACCATTTTAGAAAACATACTTTTACTTTGAGTTTAACCATAATTTTTAGATATAGTTTCATGTTCATAATAAAAATCATTTTCCCAGAATAATAACTTTTAAATCAAATTTTATCATAGTTTTTAATTAACTAACCCAAAACAGCCCGCGGTGTTACTACGACGGCGTAAATCCGGTTTTACGGTGTTTTTCGTGTTTCCAGGTTTTAAATCATTAAGTTAGCATATCATATATATATAGAACATGTGTTTAGTTAATTTTAAAAGTCAAGTTAGAAGGATTAACTTTTATTTGCGAACAAGTTTAGAATTAACTAAACTATGTTCTAATGATTACAAGTTTAAACCTTCGAATAAGATAGCTTTATATGTATGAATCGAATGATGTTATGAAGATCATTACTACCTCAAGTTCCTTGGATAAACCTACTGGAAATGAGAAAAATAGATCTAGCTTCAAAGGATCCTTGGATGGCTTGAAAGTTCTTGAAGCAGAATCATGACACGAAAACAATTTCAAGTAAGATTTCCACTCGAAATAAGATTGTTATAGTTATAGAAATTGAATTAAAGTTTGAATATGATTATTACCTTGTATTAAAAATATAACCTACTGTAAGTAACAAAGGTTTCTTGATCTTGGATGATTACTTGGAATGGATTTAGAAAACTTGGAAGTAAACTTGCAATCTCGGAAGTATTCTTGATTTTATGAAACTAGAACTTTTGAAATTTATGAAGAACACTTAGAACTTGAAGATAGAACTTGAGAGAGATCAATTAGATGAAGAAAATTGAAGAATTAAAGTGTTTGTAGGTGTTTTTGGTCGTTGGTGTATGGATTAGATATAAAGGATATGTAATTTTGTTTTCATGTAAATAAGTCATGAATGATTACTCATATTTTTGTAATTTTATGAGATATTTCATGCTAGTTGCCAAATGATGGTTCCCACATGTGTTAGGTGACTCACATGGGCTGCTAAGAGTTGATCATTGGAGTGTATATACCAATAGTACATACATCTAAAAGCTGTGTATTGTGCGAGTACGAATACGGGTGCATACGAGTAGAATTGTTGATGAAACTGAACGAGGATGTAATTGTAAGCATTTTTGTTAAGTAGAAGTATTTTGATAAGTGTATTGAAGTCTTTAAAAAGTGTATGAATACATATTAAAACACTACATGTATATACTGAAATGTCCCGTTCTTATTGATTAAAAACGTTCCATATTAATTGATTTCGTTGCGAGGTTTTGACCTCTATATGAGATGTTTTTCAAAGACTGCATTCATTTTAAAACAAACCATAACCTTTATTTCATCAATAAAGGTTTAAAAAGCTTTACGTAGATTATCAAATAATGATAATCTAAAATATCCTGTTTACACACGACCATTACATAATGGTTTACAATACAAATATGTTACAACAAAATAAGTTTCTTGAATGCAGTTTTTACACAATATCATACAAGCATGGACTCCAAATCTCGTCCTTATTTAAGTATGCGACAGCGGAAGCTCTTAATAATCACCTGAGAATAAACATGCTTAAAACGTCAACAAAAATGTTGGTGAGTTATAGGTTTAACCTATATATATCAAATCATAATAATAGACCACAAGATTTCATATTTCAATACACACCCCATACATAGAGATAAAAATCATTCATATGGTGAACACCTGGTAACCGACATTAACAAGATGCATATATAAGAATATCCCCATCATTCCGGGACACCCTTCGGATATGATATAAATTTCGAAGTACTAAAGCATCCGGTACTTTGGATGGGGTTTGTTAGGCCCAATAGATCTATCTTTAGGATTCGCGTCAATTAGGGTGTCTGTTCCCTAATTCTTAGATTACCAGACTTAATAAAAAGGGGCATATTCGATTTCGATAATTCAACCATAGAATGTAGTTTCGCGTACTTGTGTCTATTTTGTAAATCATTTATAAAACCTGCATGTATTCTCATCCCAAAAATATTAGATTTTAAAAGTGGGACTATAACTCACTTTCACAGATTTTTACTTCGTCAGGAAGTAAGACTTGACCACTGGTTGATTCACGAACCTATAACAATATATACATATATATCAAAGTATGTTCAAAATATATTTACAACACTTTTAATATATTTTGATGTTTTAAGTTTATTAAGTCAGCTGTCCTCGTTAGTAACCTACAACTAGTTGTCCACAGTTAGATGTACAGAAATAAATCGATAAATATTATCTTGAATCAATCCACGACCCAGTGTATACGTATCTCAGTATTGATCACAACTCAAACTATATATATTTTGGAATCAACCTCAACCCTGTATAGCTAACTCCAACATTCACATATAGAGTGTCTATGGTTGTTCCGAAATAAATATAGATGTGTCGACATGATAGGTCGAAACATTGTATACGTGTCTATGGTATCTCAAGATTACATAATATACAATACAAGTTGATTAAGTTATGGTTGGAATAGATTTGTTACAAATTTTCACGTAGCTAAAATGAGAAAAATTATCCAATCTTGTTTTACCCATAACTTCTTCATTTTAAATCCGTTTTGAGTGAATCGAATTGCTATGGTTTCATATTGAACTCTATTTTATGAATCTAAATAGAAAAAGTATAGGTTTATAGTCGGAAAAATAAGTTACAAGTCGTTTTTGTAAAGGTAGTCATTTCAGTCGAAAGAACGACGTCTAGATGACCATTTTAGAAAACATACTTCCACTTTGAGTTTAACTATAATTTTTGGATATAGTTTCATGTTCATAATAAAAATCATTTTCTCAGAATAACAACTTTTAATTCAAAGTTTATCATAGTTTTTAATTAACTAACCCAAAACAGCCCGCGGTGTTACTACGACGGCGTAAATCCAGTTTTACGGTGTTTTTCGTGTCTCCAGGTTTTAAATCATTAAGTTAGCATATCATATAGATATAGAACATGTGTTTAGTTGATTTTAAAAGTCAAGTTAGAAGGATTAACTTTTGTTTGCGAACAAGTTTAGAATTAACTAAACTATGTTCTAGTGATTACAAGTTTAAACCTTCGAATAAGATAGCTTTATATGTATGAATTGAATGATGTTATGAACATCATTACTACCTTAAGTTCCTTGGATAAACCTACTGGAAAAGTGAAAAATGGATCTAGCTTCAACGGATCCTTGGATGGCTCGAAGTTCTTGAAGCAGAATCATGACACGAAAACAAGTTCAAGTAAGATCATCACTTGAAATAAGATTGTGATAATTATAGAAATTGAACCAAAGTTTGAATATGATTATTACCTTGTATTAGAATGATAACCTACTGTAAGAAACAAAGATTTCTTGAGGTTGGATGATCACCTTACAAGATTGGAAGTGAGCTAGCAAACTTGAAAGTATTCTTGATTTTATGTAACTAGAACTTGTAGAATATATGAAGAACACTTAGAACTTGAAGATAGAACTTGAGAGAGATCAATTAGATGAAGAAAATTGAAGAATGAAAGTGTTTGTAGGTGTTTTTGGTCGTTGGTGTATGGATTAGATATAAAGGATATGTAATTTTGTTTTCATGTAAATAAGTCATGAATGATTACTCATATTTTTTGTAATTTTATGAGATATTTCATGCTAGTTGCCAAATGATGGTTCCCACATGTGTTAGGTGACTCACATGGGCTGCTAAGAGCTGATCATTGGAGTGTATATACCAATAGTACATACATCTAAAAGCTGTGTATTGTACGAGTACGAATACGGGTGCATACGAGTAGAATTGTTGATGAAACTGAACGAGGATGTAATTGTAAGCATTTTTGTTAAGTAGAAGTATTTTGATAAGTGTATTGAAGTCTTTAAAAAGTGTATAAATACATATTAAAACACTACATGTATATACATTTTAACTGAGTCGTTAAGTCATCGTTAGTCGTTACATGTAAGTGTTGTTTTGAAATATTTAGGTTAACGATCTTGTTAAATGTTGTTAACCCAATGTTTATAATATCAAATGAGATTTTAAATTATTATATTATCATGATATTATCATGTATGAATATCTCTTAATAAGATATATATACATTAAATGTCTTTACAACGATAATCGTTACATATATGTCTCGTTTAAAAATCATTAAGTTAGTAGTCTTGTTTTTACATATGTAGTTCATTGTTAATATACTTAATGATATGTTTACTTATCATAGTATCATGTCAACTATATATATATCCATATATATGTCATCATATAGTTTTTACAAGTTTTAACGTTCGTGAATCACCGGTCAACTTGGGTGGTCAATTGTCTATATGAAACATATTTCAATTAATCAAGTCTTAACAAGTTTGATTGCTTAACATGTTGGAAAAATTTAATCATGTAAATATCAATCTCAATTAATATATATATAAACATGGAAAAGTTCGGGTCACTACAGTACCTACCCGTTAAATAAATTTCGTCCCGAAATTTTAAACAGTTGAAGGTGTTGACGAATCTTCTAGAAATAGATGCGGGTATTTCTTCTTCATCTGATCTTCACGCTCCCAGGTGAACTCGGGTCCTCTACGAGCATTCCATCGAACCTTAACAATTGGTATCTTGTTTTGCTTAAGTCTTTTAACCTCACGATCCATTATTTCGACAGGTTCTTCGATGAATTGAAGTTTTTCGTTGATTTGGATTTCATCTAACGGAATAGTGAGATCTTCTTTAGAAAAACATTTCTTCAAATTTGAGACGTGGAAAGTGTTATGTACAGCCGCGAGTTGTTGAGGTAACTCAAGTCGGTAAGCTACTGGTCCGACACGATCAATAATCTTGAATGGTCCAATATACCTTGGATTTAATTTCCCTCGTTTACCAAATCGAACAACGCCTTTCCAAGGTGCAACTTTAAGCATGACCATCTCTCCAATTTCAAATTCTATATCTTTTCTTTTAATGTCAGCGTAGCTCTTTTGTCGACTTTGGGCGGTTTTCAACCGTTGTTGAATTTGGATGATCTTCTCGGTAGTTTCTTGTATAATCTCCGGACCCGTAATCTGTCTATCCCCCACTTCACTCCAACAAATCGGAGACCTGCACTTTCTACCATAAAGTGCTTCAAACGGTGCCATCTCAATGCTTGAATGGTAGCTGTTGTTGTAGGAAAATTCTGCTAACGGTAGATGTCGATCCCAACTATTTCCGAAATCAATAACACATGCTCGTAGCATGTCTTCAAGCGTTTGTATTGTCCTTTCGCTCTGCCCATCAGTTTGTGGATGATAGGCAGTACTCATGTCTAGACGAGTTCCTAATGCTTGCTGTAATGTCTGCCAGAATCTTGAAATAAATCTACCATCCCTATCAGAGATAATAGAGATTGGTATTCCATGTCTGGAGACGACTTCCTTCAAATACAGTCGTGCTAACTTCTCCATCTTGTCATCTTCTCTTATTGGCAGGAAGTGTGCTGATTTGGTGAGACGATCAACTATTACCCAAATAGTATCAAAACCACTTGCAGTCCTTGGCAATTTAGTGATGAAATCCATGGTAATGTTTTCCCATTTCCATTCCAGGATTTCGGGTAGTTGAAGTAGACCTGATGGTTTCTGATGCTCAGCTTTGACCTTAGAACACGTCAAACATTCTCCTACGTATTTAGCGACATCGGCTTTCATACCCGGCCACCAAAAATGTTTCTTGAGATCCTTGTACATCTTCCCCGTTCCAGGATGTATTGAGTATCTGGTTTTATGAGCTTCTCTAAGTACCATTTCTCTCATATCTCTAAATTTTGGTACCCAAATCCTTTCAGCCCTATACCGGGTTCCGTCTTCTCGAATATTAAGATGCTTCTCCGATCCTTTGGGTATTTCATCCTTTAAATTTCCCTCTTTTAAAACTGCTTGTTGCGCCTCCTTTATTTGAGTAGTAAGGTTATTATGAATCATTATATTCATAGATTTTACTCGAATGGGTTCTCTGTCCTTCCTGCTCAAGGCATCGGCTACCACATTTGCCTTCCCCGGGTGGTAACGAATCTCAAAGTCGTAATCATTCAATAATTCAATCCACCTACGCTGCCTCATATTCAGTTGTTTCTGATTAAATATGTGTTGAAGACTTTTGTGGTCGGTATATATAATACTTTTGACCCCATATAAGTAGTGCCTCCAAGTCTTTAATGCAAAAACAACCGCGCCTAATTCCAAATCATGTGTCGTATAATTTTGTTCGTGAATCTTCAATTGTCTAGACGCATAAGCAATCACCTTCGTTCGTTGCATTAATACACAACCGAGACCTTGCTTTGATGCGTCACAATAAATCACAAAATCATCATTCCCTTCAGGCAATGACAATATAGGTGCCGTAGTTAGCTTTTTCTTCAATAACTGAAACGCTTTCTCTTGTTCATCATTCCATTCAAATTTCTTCCCTTTATGCGTTAATGCAGTCAAGGGTTTTGCTATTCTGGAAAAGTCTTGGATGAACCTTCTGTAGTAACCAGCTAGTCCTAAAAACTGGCGTATGTGTTTCGGAGTTTTCGGGGTTTCCCACTTTTCAACAGTTTCTATCTTTGCCGGATCCACCTTAATACCTTCTTTGTTCACTATGTGACCGAGGAATTGAACTTCTTCCAACCAAAATGCACACTTTGAAAACTTAGCGTACAATTCTTCCTTCCTCAATACTTCTAACACCTTTCTCAAATGTTCACCGTGTTCTTGGTCATTCTTTGAGTAAATAAGTATGTCATCAATGAAAACAATGACAAACTTGTCAAGGTATGGTCCACACACTCGGTTCATAAGGTCCATGAACACAGCTGGTGCATTAGTTAAACCAAACGGCATGACCATAAACTCGTAATGACCGTAACGTGTTCTGAAAGCAGTCTTTGGAATATCATCTTCTTTCACCCGCATTTGATGATACCCGGAACGTAAGTCAATCTTTGAATAAACAGACGAGCCATGTAGTTGATCAAATAAGTCATCGATTCTCGGTAGTGGGTAGCGGTTCTTGATGGTAAGTTTGTTCAACTCTCGGTAGTCGATACACAACCTGAATGTACCATCTTTCTTCTTGACAAACAAAACAGGAGCTCCCCACGGTGATGTGCTTGGTCGAATGAAACCACGCTCTAAAAGTTCTTGTAATTGGCTTTTCAGTTCTTTCATCTCGCTGGGTGCGAGTCTGTAAGGAGCACGAGCTATTGGTGCAGCTCCTGGTACAAGATCTATTTGAAATTCAACGGATCGATGTGGGGGTAATCCCGGTAATTCTTTCGGAAATACATCGGGAAATTCTTTTGTAATGGGAACATCATTGATGCTCTTTTCTTCAGTTTGTACTTTCTCGACGTGTGCTAGAACAGCATAGCAACCTTTTCTTATTAGTTTTTGTGCCTTCAAATTACTAATAAGATGTAGCTTCGTGTTGCCCTTTTCTCCGTATACCATTAAGGGTTTTCCTTTTTCTCGTACAATGCGAATTGCATTTTTGTAACAAACGATCTCTGCTTTCACTTCTTTCAACCAGTCCATACCGATTATCACATCAAAACTCCCTAACTCTACTGGTATCAAATCAATCTTAAATGTTTCGCTAACCAGTTTAATTTCTCGATTCCGACATATATTATCTGCTGAAATTAATTTACCATTTGCTAATTCGAGTAAAAATTTACTATCCAAAGGCGTCAATGGACAACTTAATTTAGCACAAAAATCTCTACTCATATAGCTTCTATCCGCACCCGAATCAAATAAAACGTAAGCAGATTTATTGTCAATAAGAAACGTACCCGTAACAAGCTCCGGGTCTTCCTGTGCCTCTGCCGCATTAATATTGAAAACTCTTCCGCGGCCTTGTCCATTCGTGTTCTCCTGGTTCGGGCAATTTCTAATGATGTGGCCCGGTTTTCCACATTTATAACAAACTACATTGGCATAACTTGCTCCGACACTACTTGCTCCGCCATTACTCGTTCCGACACCATTCGTTCCTTTTGTTCTATTAACCCCTGGTCCGTAGACCTCACACTTCGCCGCGCTATGACCATTTCTTTTACACTTGTTGCAAAATTTAGTGCAGAACCCCGAGTGATACTTTTCACACCTTTGGCATAGCTGCTTCTGATTGTTGTTGTTGTTGTTGCGGTTATTATTGTTGTTGGGATGATTGTTGTAGTTGCTGTTGTTGTTGTTGTTGTTGTTGTTGTTGTTGTTGTTGTTGTTGTTGTTGGGCCGTTTGTTGTAGTTGCGATTGATGTTGCGATTGTTGGGGTAATTGTTGCGATTATTGTTGTAATTGCTGTTGTTGTTGTATTGGTGATTCTTATCACCGTTTTCCTCCCACTTTCTTTTGACTTGCTTCACATTGGCCTCTTCAACAGTCTGTTCTTTAATTCTTTCTTCAATCTGGTTCACTAGTTTGTGAGCCATTCTACATGCCTGTTGTATGGAGGCGGGCTCGTGTGAACTTATATCTTCTTGGATTCTTTCCGGTAATCCTTTCACAAATGCGTCGATCTTCTCTTCCTCATCTTCGAACGCTCCCGGACACAATAGGCACAATTCTGTGAATCGTCTTTCGTACGTGGTAATATCAAATCCTTGGGTTCGTAACCCTCTAAGTTCTGTCTTGAGCTTATTGACCTCAGTTCTGGGACGGTACTTTTCGTTCATCAAGTGCTTGAATGCTGACCACGGTAGTGCGTACGCATCGTCTTGTCCCACTTGCTCTAGATAGGTATTCCACCATGTTAACGCAGAACCTGTGAAGGTATGCGTAGCGTACTTCACTTTGTCCTCTTCAGTACACTTACTTATGGCAAACACCGATTCGACCTTCTCGGTCCACCGTTTCAATCCGATCGGCCCTTCGGTTCCATCAAATTCCAAAGGTTTGCAGGCAGTGAATTCTTTGTAGGTGCATCCTACACGATTTCCTGTACTGCTAGATCCAAGGTTATTATTGGTATGTAGCGCAGCCTGTACTGCGGCTATGTTTGAAGCTAGAAAAGTATGGAATTCCTCTTCATTCATATTCACGGTGTGTCGAGTAGTCGGTGCCATTTCCTTCAAAATAGTCAAATGGAACAAGTTAATCATACAGAATATTAAGAGTAGTTAATAGTATTTCGTAGCATAATATGAACTCATTTATAAAAGCTTTTTCTTCATATTAGCGTTTTATAAGTTTAAATTCGGGTAGTACCTACCCGTTAAGTTCATACTTAGTAGCTACTATACAATTCAACTACTACAATTCTATATGAAAAACTGATTATAATAATATTTCGCGTTCAAACTTTTATACAATATTTTACAAACTTACAATACCGCTTATTTTACATAAAGCATGAAATATAGCACACAATAACTTTGATACAAGATAGTTGTGAAGATAATTCTAGCTAGTACACAAGTCGTTCAGCAAAGGCAATAAAGACACGTAATTCATACGTCCAGAAACAAGTCATGCATTCTGGTTTTACTAGGACTACTTCCCATCCTTGGTCTTGTGGAACATAACCGTTATGGCCGTTGATAAGATAGCGTGTTGTAACGTCGTCAAAGGGACGAGGGTTACGTAATGTCCAACAGTCCCGTAACAATCTAAAAACCTCATTTCTTACCCCAATTACCGACTCCGTCACTTGTGGGAACGTTTTGTTTAATAGTTGTAGCCCGATGTTCTTGTTCTCACTTTGGTGAGAAGCGAACATTACTAATCCGTAAGCATAACATGCTTCTTTATGTTGCATGTTAGCCGCTTTTTCTAAATCACGAAGTCCAATATTCGGATATATTGAGTCAAAATAATTTCTTAACCCATGGCGTAAAATAGCATTTGGGTTCCCCGCAATATATGCGTCAAAGTAAACACATCGTAACTTATGGATTTCCCAATGTGATATCCCCCATCTTTCGAACGAAAGCCTTTTATAAACCAAGGCATCCTTGGAACGTTCTTCGAATGTCTTACAAACTGATCTCGCCTTAAATAGTTGTGCCGAAGAATTCTGACCGACTGATGTGTGCGAACGAGACCTTTATTTTGAACGGATTTGAGTTGTTTTGTTACACGAATTGATTTATTGTATATGTGGTATTTTATTGATTTTAGGTTGATTTCACACATATATATAGGCAACTAGTCCTATCCGTGTAGTTTAGTTTGTTGGTAAATCCGATTCGTTCCACAGGGAGATGGAGTGTTTAATGGTTTTTAATAGTCTTTGATGTCAAACTTATTTAAAATGGGGTTTTGGATTAGGCAATTTATAGTAACAGTAAAAGAAAATAACTTAACTAATTTACTAAATAAAATTACAAGATTACAATAATTAACTTAAAAAGAAACTAAATGAAATTATGCTAATTATGTTGCGATAATTATATTACTAAATGGTAATTAGTAGAATAGTAATTTTTAATAAAACTATATATTTAGATTTTTGTTTTAAGCAATTATTATATAAACTTAATTAATTTAACTAAAATGCATTTTTAATAAAACTAATACAAATTAAAAGGAATTTAATTAATTTACTAATTATAAACTAGTTACAATTTATAAACCTATAATGATTAATACTAATTTTAGGATTAAAACATGTATTTAAGTATTTTATAATAATTAAAACTAAATAACTTAATTATAATAATTAAAATAACTAATAACCTAATTATATAATATTAATTAACTAAAAACCCTAATTTTTGACCTACTGGTACTGTAGCCGCGTCGAGGTCTTACACGATTCGTGTGATGATACACGATTCGTGTACGGCTAAAAATATGTGACACTTAACTGTTACGAAAAATAATTATTTTTATGGTTTCTTTTTATATTTTAAAATAGTATTCGTAAATAATAATAATAATACTTTTATAAGAAATATAAATGAGATAAATGGGAGTGTTTACTTAATTGTGTCACCCCTAGGTCCATGGATTGTTTTAAGTTTACGCCCTATTTAAAATGTTCTAGTATCAAACTTTACATTTTTCTCTCGAATAAATATAAGGTTACAACTTAACTAAATAAAATCTAATTTTCATTGGATTCTTTTTAGAAAGCTACTATTCCCTAAGTATTTAAATTGAGACCTAGCCTAGTTTTGACCTTCACCAATACCCAAATTATAACGGTTTCCCTTTTTATAATTTCACTGTCATATAATTTTATTGATATCACCCAAACCACCGAAGTTTATTTCTAAATTGGTGTCAATAACTTATCCATAAATTCGTCTAGATCATTTTTAATGTTGAAGCTTAATTTATGTAAATAAATATAACTTTCGTTATTTAAATTCAATAAATTAAGTGGCAAGGGTTAAATACCTAATTACATAAAAATGGTTCTTTTAACTAGACTCAATATTAAAAATACTAAAGTTACATTTTAACTTTTACTAATGGTAACAATTCATTTCACTAGGGGCTCTACATTTAAGCAAACACTGGGGAAATTTAGCTATCCATTACACTAAGGTAGACATAAAAATATAGATATGCAAACATAATAACAACGCTAATTTTAACAGAGTAAACTTACTAAAATATCTTCACTTGCATTAACTTCAAATGGTAGAAAAATTACAATAATAACACCCCTTTCACGCGTACAATAACACCCTTTATCACGAACAATACCCCCTTAATAATTGAAACTATTTTTACAGCGTAATAAAATTAACAATATATTTAACTATAGTAATTGATATGTAAATTTGTGTTGTATATTCTCTCTGTTCTCTGTAATATATGTCTCTCTCTGTACTCTGTAATATATGTCTCTCTCTGTACTCTCTGGCTTCACTTCAACATGTACTACGTATTTATGAACACAATTGACAGTGAAATAGTTGGTCAAAAGGATCCCATTTGCTGAAGCACTAGGAAAAGAATGGATTTTTAAAGCATAAAGCAGCCGCCCCATTTGCAAGTTGAAACTGAATCTGGCCTAACATTACACGATTCGTGTAGACCTACACTATTCGTGTAAGAGTAAATATTCTACACGATTCGTGTAGACCTACACTATTCGTGTAAGAGTAAATATTCTACACTATTCGTGTAGACCTACACTATTCGTGTAAGAGTAAATATTCTACACTATTCGTGTAGACCTACACTATTCGTGTAAGAGTAAACAGCAATTTTCTTTATTTTTCTTTTTCGTTCGTTCTCTGTTGATCCCGTGTTGACGTGTTCTGACTTGGCACTTTACATTTGAACTCTTTTCTTCATCTATCTTGTACTTTTATTCGGATAAACGTTTCTTGATATAAATCTGGTTAAAACTATCGTTTTATCGTCGAATCTTCAAATAGTAAGCTCTTATCCACTTTTGTCGTTTTTCTCGTGAAATGTGCATTGAATGTCTTTGTAGATGATAAAAACCTATGAAATATAAGTGATATTGCGTCGAATAATATGTATGTTTAGAGCAATATCAAAATACCCCACACTAGAACGTTGCTTGTCCTCAAGCAATTGCATCCTTTAACAGAGTTAGAACATTATATATCTTTCTTTATCGAACATTTAGATCACACAACACACACTACACGAAATGAAACACACGCTATATGAAATATATTACACAACACAGTATTTATTGGATCACACGCACACCACACGAAACGAAGTTCTGACAACAGAAACAAACATGAAACTCGTGATTAGGGTTTAAAAATTTGGATCCTTAGGGAAAATTGGACCTTGTGAAAACGTTTTATGATTTTATAAAATGTCATGCTAGTTTTTACACTAGACACGTTTTCCGGTTTTAACCTCAAATTCCGGTTGAGGGTAACTGAAAACCGTAGTCTCAGTCGGCGATTAGCAAGCTATTCGCCCCCATGATTGTAGTATCATGGAACTTGAAGCCAAATGTCCAAAAATAGTTTTACACAAATATAATTCATAAAATAGCATAAGTTTTAGAACAAAATTATATCGTGTCCAAATATCATCGGTGAACCATGAGTTTGCACACCTCAATTTGTTATGGCATATGTATGTTGACCGCGGTCAAATATAGATGCAGTTAATCTTTACGGAGATCATCCATCTGGGGATTAGATTCATTAGTCTTAAAAGCTAATTTGCATTGTGCCCCCCCATTGTACGAGACAGATCCATCTCATGGTTAGGATAAGTCTGACCACCAAAAACCCTGTTTGATGCTGAGGTTAGGTGGATTTCCAGCCGATTTTAGGGATGACTTTTCAAGATTTTTCGTCAACCTACAGCTGTTCTGGACTACATCTTCTAACATAAATTAGCAAGTGTGTCAATTCGGAAGACTTTACTTCCTTACGGGATGGATTTGATTCATCCTCTATTATTCGTGATAATGGAATATTCAGGTTTATACATTCTGTAGCAATGATATCTACAATAAACTTCAAAGAAACATGTGATAAATGGTTCTCAATATAAGGATTTATAAATTCTTGTTATAAATGGTTTTCTTTTATAAGTTTTAAACAAATAAACTTATGTATTTTTAATGTATGGAGACAACAATTTCGGTTTTTACACCTGATCTTTAATTGCTCGTAGTTACCATAAAAATTGATTAGATACATTTGTTTAAAAATTTTCAAATTTTCATAAAAACCAATAACTTATTAGTTCTCGAGAATTTATATATTCCCACCCCACACTTAAGATTATGTAATGCCCTCATTACATAAAATCAGATAATAATGTATAAATTTGAGAGGACAAAAAGTGTAGAGTATTTGGAACTTCCTTTGTTAACCGATTTGGATTTTCAAATTGTTTTACCTATGATCATATCCAATGTTTGTATCACAATGTAATTTGATGTTTCGTTTCGTCTAATTGCATTTTCGTCTGTACCTGTCAAAACCATGTTAAAAACACACAAAATATGGGGTTTTAATTCAATCATACAACACATTTTTTTTTACCCCACACTATATTTTCTTGCTAATATAAAAAATAAAAACATAATAAGTTTCAATACACACCAAAAAATTATGTTATTACAAACTAAAAAAATTTTTTTTTTTTTTTTTTACTTTTTTCATTTTATATTTTTTTTATATAACTTATAATCAATTAAATTTAAAATATCTTTTATAAATTTATATTTGTAACGGAAATTCGGTTGTTATACCTGATCTTAATCCGTTTATAAATTTTTAAATTCAATTTATAAAATTCAATTCATTAAAAGTTAAAGTTTTAATATTTTTCGAAAACAAATTTAAAATAAAATAAAAACACTCTATTTTTGTGTTAAAAAGATTAACATTTTTAAATTTTAAAACAAGTATATGAAAAATACAAATAAAAAGGAATTTAAAATAAAAACGAGACACACGAATGGGACTATTTACAATGTGTGAAGTTTATTAGCGAGTCGTTCACGCGACTCCACCCCAATTTTAACTAACGTCGGGGTGATAAACATCACCCTTCTTTACTCCAATAGAACCATTACCGCAACCATTCTCGCCATTAATTTTTGATAATAACCAAGAGTCCGAAAATCTTGACTCTTCAACCAATTTTTTCAACTTATATTTCTCAAGTTTCGATAAGTTTGACACCAATCTCTCTCTCAAATGTTCATCTTTTTTCGACATAGCATTTCTAACCCTACCATATAACTTTTTCATGGTTTTCTCAACAACACTATCATTGGGCGGTTTACTATCTAGTTTCTCCTCATCATCCTCCCCACACTTAGCTTGTTGACTAATGGGTTTGACATTGTCAACAATATTCACTGAAACTATCGGTGTGGGTGGTGGGTTCATACTAAACTCAGTTTGATAGGTTGCACTCTTGCTTCTATCCTTCAAAACTAGTTTTCCTGTTTTCCAATCTGTTAAAGCACATGCAGTTGCTAAAAATGGTCTACCTAAAATAATAGGTACAAACTTATCTTCCTTCATGTCTACAACTACAAAGTCAGCTAGAAACTCAAGTTCACCTGTTTTTACTACTAAGTTTTCAACAATCCCTACAGGTTTATTAACCGACTGATCAATGAATCTAATGCCTGAATTGGTCGTTTTAAGTTCACCTAAGTTCAAATGCGAGTAAATGGAATAAGGCATGAGATTTATACTTGCACCTGAGTCAGCTAATGATCTAAGAGTTTTAGATTCATTAAGCTTACAAGGTATTATGAACGGTCCGGGATCACCTAACTTAGGTGGCAACTCATTCTTCTTCATAATAGCAGCACATTCTGCTTCAAGGAACGCGGATGATGCTTGTTCACACACTCCTTCTTTTGCCATCAAATTATTCAAGAATTTCCCATAGTTTGGCATACCTGCAATAACATCAACCAAAGGTACATTTACACAAATATTATCCGTATTTAAAGGCTTACAATGATTCTCCTTTAGTTTTTCGGATGCAAGTGCTTGCGGGTATGGAATGGGTTCTTTATAGTCTTCCACTTTAGGTGCTTGCTTCACCGTATCTTCCGCTTCTTCCTTGATCTTCTTCAAATCATCATCAACCCTAAACTCGAAAGGCTCGGTGATTTCCATTTTCTTTACTTCCACATGATTTCCCGACATCAACCTCATCAAATAGTCACCATACTCGGGAGTTATTGCACCAACTCGGATCCCTTCATCTTCACATGTTATACTCTTCACACTTTCAACTCGAATACCATCAATCTCTTGATAAGGAGTGTAATCATCCATCTTGGATAAATCAGAAAATATAAACTCATCACACTCTTCATTATCATCTTCACACCCAAGAGTAAAAATAGGACTATGCTCCGGTGTTTTGAAACTTGCTTCATCCTCACAGAAACTATAAATAGCATTCACTTGTGAATATGCTGGAGCTTGAGGATCCTTCTTCTTTAGTATAACCGGAGGATTACTTGCACTTGGTGTTCTCTCTGCTAGTAACTGTGAGATCCTTCCAACATCTCTTTCTAAAATCTGAATCGTGGCTTGTTGATTTCGGATTTGCTGAGTTTGAAGTTCCTCATTTTGCTCATGCTTAACCATAAAATCTCTCAAGAGATCTTCTAAACCAGATTTCCTCTCAGGTTGAGGTTGCATAATTGCTAATGGTTGCGGTTGCATAAGTGCTAGAGGTTGTGGTTGATTATGTTGGAAATTATTTTGATAATTTCGTTGAGGTTGATTTCGGTTATTATAACCTGGTGGCGGATTTCTTTGATTTTGATTTGGGAAATTCCGGTTGTTTTGGTAACCTGGATTTCCTCCTTGATAGTTATTGTTATTTTGATAGTTATTATTATTTGATCCTGAAGGTCCTCCTACTTGATAGCTGTTTGTAGGAGGATATTTTCGGTTGTTTGCTTCTATAGCTGGAAAATCGCTAAAGTTCATTTCACCTTTTCGTAAGTAACCTAAGAAATTTGCTTGCTCTTCCATTGTACTTTGATCACAATCTCTAGTAAGATGGGGACCTTGGCATAGTTCACATCCTACTCTAATAGCATGCATTTCCTTGGTTACTTTCTCGATTTGCCTTGCTTGATTTGCTATTTGAACTTTTAAAGAAGCAATTTCATCATTGCTTTCGATACTAGCAACATTTGATGATCTAGAGAATTCTATTTCTTGATGCCAGTTATGAGAATGGGACGCTAAATCAGCAATGATTGTATGAGCGTCTTCAGGTGTTTTCTTCATAACCGAACCTCCGGCTGCAACATCTATATCTTTTCGAGTTGCTACATTGACTCCTTTATAGAATATACAAACTTTTTGGAATGTACTCAACCCGTGTTGAGGACATATTCGAAGCATTTTATTGAATCGAGTCCAAGCTTCATAAAGAGTTTCATTAGGCTTTTGTTTAAAGTGATTTATATCACTTTGTAATTTTGCTGCTTTTGAAGCAGGAAAGAATTCTGACAAAAATTTGTCCATCATATCATTCCAGTCTTCAATATAGCCTTCAGGTAATGAGTCTAGCCAATCTCTAGCTTCATCTTTTAATGACCATGGAAAGATTTTTAAACATGCGACATCATCGGTGACATCCTTAATTTTGAATAGTTTACAAATGCTTACAAACTTACGAAGATGCTCGTTAGCATCCTCGTTTGGAGCTCCACCGAATTGGCATGTATTAGTTACCATGTGTAAAAATTGACCTTTTATTTCAAAGCCATCAGTCATCGGGGGTTGGATGATTGCGTGGCCTTGACCTTTTCTTGTGGCCTTCATTAATGCTTCCATTGTTAGGTTTGTCTCAGTCATTTTATCTTCTTCTTTAATAATTTGCTCTATGATTGGTTGAATTATTGGTTCAGAGTCGGATTCTAAGGAAAGTGACTCTAAATTTTTAGCAAGAGTTTCTACGTCTTGAGCTCTTAAGCGTTCGTGAAGTTTTCTTTCGGGTTCAGGATGTGAAGGAGTTAATTCAGCGTTGGAGGAACGTAAGTTCATACATTAATTTCTATTATGAGATCACTTCACTAAAGGTTTATCTAGGGTTACCTATTTGTTTCTCTTTTTTTTAGTGTTTTTCGGTGTTTTAAAATTACTAGTACTTCCTATTTCTTTTTGTTGTTTTTGTCCTTTATTAATTCTTTGAGGTTCCGGATTAAGTTTAATGAGTTTAAGATTGAACGGATCATACAATTTGGGAAATTGTACAAAGAATTAAAGGATTTATTCAAAAACTTTGAACTTTCGTGGAAATGAATTTCCTCGAGAGGATCGAATAACATAAAAACAATGATAAAAACCTTTAAACAAACAGATTATCCTTCTGATTTTTGCCCACGTTTCGAATAGCCAAAAGATGCAGCAGAGGGGCAGGATCCTTCAAAGACCAATAAAATTGGTGATCCAACAACCCGTTCCACGTACAAATCCAACTATTACTACGAACCAGAAAAATTATCTATTTATTTACTGCCAACTCCCCGGCAGCGGCGCCAAAAAGTTGATGTGTGCGAACGAGACCTTTATTTTGAACGGATTTGAGTTGTTTTGTTACACGAATTGATTTATTGTATATGTGGTATTTTATTGATTTTAGGTTGATTTCACACATATATATAGGCAACTAGTCCTATCCGTGTAGTTTAGTTTGTTGGTAAATCCGATTCGTTCCACAGGGAGATGGAGTGTTTAATGGTTTTTAATAGTCTTTGATGTCAAACTTATTTAAAATGGGGTTTTGGATTAGGCAATTTATAGTAACAGTAAAAGAAAATAACTTAACTAATTTACTAAATAAAATTACAAGATTACAATAATTAACTTAAAAAGAAACTAAATGAAATTATGCTAATTATGTTGCGATAATTATATTACTAAATGGTAATTAGTAGAATAGTAATTTTTAATAAAACTATATATTTAGATTTTTGTTTTAAGCAATTATTATATAAACTTAATTAATTTAACTAAAATGCATTTTTAATAAAACTAATACAAATTAAAAGGAATTTAATTAATTTACTAATTATAAACTAGTTACAATTTATAAACCTATAATGATTAATACTAATTTTAGGATTAAAACATGTATTTAAGTATTTTATAATAATTAAAACTAAATAACTTAATTATAATAATTAAAATAACTAATAACCTAATTATATAATATTAATTAACTAAAAACCCTAATTTTTGACCTACTGGTACTGTAGCCGCGTCGAGGTCTTACACGATTCGTGTGATGATACACGATTCGTGTACGGCTAAAAATATGTGACACTTAACTGTTACGAAAAATAATTATTTTTATGGTTTCTTTTTATATTTTAAAATAGTATTCGTAAATAATAATAATAATACTTTTATAAGAAATATAAATGAGATAAATGGGAGTGTTTACTTAATTGTGTCACCCCTAGGTCCATGGATTGTTTTAAGTTTACGCCCTATTTAAAATGTTCTAGTATCAAACTTTACATTTTTCTCTCGAATAAATATAAGGTTACAACTTAACTAAATAAAATCTAATTTTCATTGGATTCTTTTTAGAAAGCTACTATTCCCTAAGTATTTAAATTGAGACCTAGCCTAGTTTTGACCTTCACCAATACCCAAATTATAACGGTTTCCCTTTTTATAATTTCACTGTCATATAATTTTATTGATATCAACCAAACCACCGAAGTTTATTTCTAAATTGGTGTCAATAACTTATCCATAAATTCGTCTAGATCATTTTTAATGTTGAAGCTTAATTTATGTAAATAAATATAACTTTCGTTATTTAAATTCAATAAATTAAGTGGCAAGGGTTAAATACCTAATTACATAAAAATGGTTCTTTTAACTAGACTCAATATTAAAAATACTAAAGTTACATTTTAACTTTTACTAATGGTAACAATTCATTTCACTAGGGGCTCTACATTTAAGCAAACACTGGGGAAATTTAGCTATCCATTACACTAAGGTAGACATAAAAATATAGATATGCAAACATAATAACAACGCTAATTTTAACAGAGTAAACTTACTAAAATATCTTCACTTGCATTAACTTCAAATGGTAGAAAAATTACAATAATAACACCCCTTTCACGCGTACAATAACACCCTTTATCACGAACAATACCCCCTTAATAATTGAAACTATTTTTACAGCGTAATAAAATTAACAATATATTTAACTATAGTAATTGATATGTAAATTTGTGTTGTATATTCTCTCTGTTCTCTGTAATATATGTCTCTCTCTGTACTCTGTAATATATGTCTCTCTCTGTACTCTCTGGCTTCACTTCAACATGTACTACGTATTTATGAACACAATTGACAGTGAAATAGTTGGTCAAAAGGATCCCATTTGCTGAAGCACTAGGAAAAGAATGGATTTTTAAAGCATAAAGCAGCCGCCCCATTTGCAAGTTGAAACTGAATCTGGCCTAACATTACACGATTCGTGTAGACCTACACTATTCGTGTAAGAGTAAATATTCTACACGATTCGTGTAGACCTACACTATTCGTGTAAGAGTAAATATTCTACACGATTCGTGTAGACCTACACTATTCGTGTAAGAGTAAATATTCTACACTATTCGTGTAGACCTACACTATTCGTGTAAGAGTAAATATTCTACACTATTCGTGTAGACCTACACTATTCGTGTAAGAGTAAACAGCAATTTTCTTTATTTTTCTTTTTCGTTCGTTCTCTGTTGATCCCGTGTTGACGTGTTCTGACTTGGCACTTTACATTTGAACTCTTTTCTTCATCTATCTTGTACTTTTATTCGGATAAACGTTTCTTGATATAAATCTGGTTAAAACTATCGTTTTATCGTCGAATCTTCAAATAGTAAGCTCTTATCCACTTTTGTCGTTTTTCTCGTGAAATGTGCATTGAATGTCTTTGTAGATGATAAAAACCTATGAAATATAAGTGATATTGCGTCGAATAATATGTATGTTTAGAGCAATATCACCGACTCTAGACAAGATTTCATCAATCATGTCTCCGGGTAGGTCTCTTAAAATATTGGGTTGTCTATCCATTTTGTGTTTTTATACTGTAAAATAGACAAGAGTTATATTCATAAAAAAAATACTTATTAATACAAGCAATTTTTACATATATCATAAAGCATAAGCACACTATATTACATATATTACACCACACGAATACAACTATCTTATTCCGACTCGCTTGTTTCTTCTTCTTCGGTTTTGGTTCGTTTTGCCAAGTTTCTAGGGATATATGATGTTCCCCTAATACGAGCCATCGTTATCCACATTGGTTTAGAAAAACCTGGTGGTTTAGAGGTTCCAGGGTCATTGTTACAACTTAAGGACTTCGGGGGTTGACGATACATATAAAGTTCATCGGGGTTGGAATTAGATTTCTCTATTTTTATGCCCTTTCCCTTATTATTTTCTTTTGTCTTTTTAAATTCAGTTGGGGTAATTTCTATAACATCATCGGAATTCTCGTCGGAATCCGATTCATCGGAGAATTGGTAATCCTCCCAATATTTTGCTTCCTTGGCGGAAACACCATTGACCATAATTAACCTTGGTCGGTTGGTTGAGGATTTTCTTTTACTTAACCGTTTTATTATTTCCCCCACCGGTTCTATTTCTTCATCCGGTTCCGATTCTTCTTCCGGTTCCGATTCTTCTTCCGGTTCCGACTCTTCTTCCGGTTCCTCTTCGGGAACTTGTGAATCAGTCCACGAATCATTCCAATTTACATTTGACTCTTCATTATTATTAGGTGAGTTAATGGGACTTGTTCTAGAGGTAGACATCTATCACATAATATCAAATGCGTTAAGAGATTAATATATCACATAATATTCACATGTTAAAAATATATAGTTTCCAACAAAATTTGTTAAGCAATCATTTTTCAAGTAAACACGGTCGAAGTCCAGACTCACTAATGCATCCTAACAAACTCGATAAGACACACTAATGCAAAATTCTGGTTCTCTAAGACCAACGCTCTGATACTAACTGAAATGTCCCGTTCTTATTGATTAAAAACTTTCCATATTAATTGATTTCGTTGCGAGGTTTTGACCTCTATATGAGACGTTTTTCAAAGACTGCATTCATTTTAAAACAAACCAAAACCTTTATTTCATCAATAAAGGTTTAAAAATCTTTACGTAGATTATCAAATAATGATAATCTAAAATATCCTGTTTACACACGACCATTACATAATGGTTTACAATACAAATATGTTACAACAAAATAAGTTTCTTGAATGCAGTTTTTACACAATATCATACAAGCATGGACTCCAAATCTCGTCCTTATTTAAGTATGCGACAGCGGAAGCTCTTAATAATCACCTGAGAATAAACATGCTTAAAACGTCAACAAAAATGTTGGTGAGTTATAGGTTTAACCTATATATATCAAATCATAATAATAGACCACAAGATTTCATATTTCAATACACACCCCATACATAGAGATAAAAATCATTCATATGGTGAACACCTGGTAACCGACATTAACAAGATGCATATATAAGAATATCCCCATCATTCCGGGACACCCTTCGGATATGATATAAATTTCGAAGTACTAAAGCATCCGGTACTTTGGATGGGGTTTGTTAGGCCCAATAGATCTATCTTTAGGATTCGCGTCAATTAGGGTGTCTGTTCCCTAATTCTAAGATTACCAGACTTAATAAAAAGGGGCATATTCGATTTCGATAATTCAACCATAGAATGTAGTTTCGCGTACTTGTGTCTATTTTGTAAATCATTTATAAAACCTGCATGTATTCTCATCCCAAAAATATTAGATTTTAAAAGTGGGACTATAACTCACTTTCACAGATTTTTACTTCGTCGGGAAGTAAGACTTGGCCACTGGTTGATTCACGAACCTATAACAATATATACATATATATCAAAGTATGTTCAAAATATATTTACAACACTTTTAATATATTTTGATGTTTTAAGTTTATTAAGTCAGCTGTCCTCGTTAGTAACCTACAACTAGTTGTCCACAGTTAGATGTACAGAAATAAATCGATAAATATTATCTTGAATCAATCCACGACCCAGTGTATACGTATCTCAGTATTGATCACAACTCAAACTATATATATTTTGGAATCAACCTCAACCCTGTATAGTTAACTCCAACATTCACATATAGAGTGTCTATGGTTGTTCCGAAATAAATATAGATGTGTCGACATGATAGGTCGAAACATTGTATACGTGTCTATGGTATCTCAAGATTACATAATATACAATACAAGTTGATTAAGTTATGGTTGGAATAGATTTGTTACAAATTTTCACGTAGCTAAAATGAGAAAAATTATCCAATCTTGTTTTACCCATAACTTCTTCATTTTAAATCCGTTTTGAGTGAATCGAATTGCTATGGTTTCATATTGAACTTTATTTTATGAATCTAAATAGAAAAAGTATAGGTTTATAGTCGGAAAAATAAGTTACAAGTCGTTTTTGTAAAGGTAGTCATTTCAGTCGAAAGAACGACGTCTAGATAACCATTTTAGAAAACATACTTCCACTTTGAGTTTAACCATAATTTTTGGATATAGTTTCATGTTCATAATAAAAATCATTTTCTCAGAATAACAACTTTTAAATCAAAGTTTATCATAGTTTTTAATTAACTAACCCAAAACAGCCCGCGGTGTTACTACGACGGCGTAAATCCAGTTTTACGGTGTTTTTCGTGTCTCCAGGTTTTAAATCATTAAGTTAGCATATCATATAGATATAGAACATGTGTTTAGTTGATTTTAAAAGTCAAGTTAGAAGGATTAACTTTTGTTTGCGAACAAGTTTAGAATTAACTAAACTATGTTCTAGTGATTACAAGTTTAAACCTTCGAATAAGATAGCTTTATATGTATGAATTGAATGATGTTATGAATATCATTACTACCTTAAGTTCCTTGGATAAACCTACTGGAAAAGTGAAAAATGGATCTAGCTTCAACGGATCCTTGGATGGCTCGAAGTTCTTGAAGCAGAATCATGACACGAAAACAAGTTCAAGTAAGATCATCACTTGAAATAAGATTGTTATAGTTGATGGATTTCAATACATAAACAAAGTTACAAAACCCATTTTGTTACATATAAATTCGTGTGTATATGTATATATAAAGCGGAAGCAATTTCAAGTTCATGCATGTAAAGTTTAACCTTTTAAAGCATGAAATCCATTAAAGATCTAGTCTTGAAATATATGCTAAAATGTAAGTATAAGCTAGTAGGAGTTTATACCTTCTCCAAATGGAGGTGTAGAACAAAATGAAGATGATGATGAAGAAAGGCTAGTCACTAACTTGAAACCTCAAGAGAATGATACCCACAAGCTATGTAATCAACACCACCTTTGGTTAGGATTTGCAAGACACCTAAAACACAAGCAAAATCAATGGAAGAACCCTCTTCCTTGCTCAAAACTTTCGGCCAAAATGGGGAGTAAAAGGAGAGCTTTTTGCTAATTTGAAAATGCAAGAGTAAGTGTGTGTCTTGGAGAATTCAAGCCTGCAAGTATAGAAGTAATTGCTAGTTATTAAAACAAAATGGGGAGGTGCCTAGGAGACCACAAAACCGCCCCCATGCCTCCCCATTTTATATCTTTTATTTTTTTTAAACTTGTTAAATAAAATCTCATGATACTTGCAAATATATATATATGTTAAAACATGTACACATTTTTATCTTTACAAACCATTTATAAAGATAAATAAATATGATTTGTACATGTATATTTTATATATATATATACATAATTTTATAAGCCACTTTATAAAATTATAACACACACATATAAGTTTAATGATTAAACTTGTACTTATAATCATCCAAATAATTATATCTTGCATTTTAACTTTAGAAAACCAATTTCTAAAGTATAGGTGCCAAGTATTTATTTATTAAAGTTCCATTTAATAAAATAAATACTAAAAGTATTGATAAGCTTGTTATTGGGTATGACCCGACTTGGATCATAACATGTAAGCCACATTAATTTATTATGTCTCTCGGGCATAAGAAAATCCTTCAATCTCCCACTTGCACGAGAAACATAAGGAATTAATGTAAGTGATAGATACCACCTAACGACCGTCCATCACCCCCAACATGTTATGACTTGGTGCCATTCAATAACATCATCCCTTTCGAATTCCCATCTCGAATATGATTTAGGTGAATTTTTCAATATATCCTTTTGTCCTAGATGTCATGTTAAATCCAAGAGACATAGAATGATCACTCTCTTATAGATTTAACTTTGTCAGGCCTTAGACATCTGACTCTCAACGAATAAGAGGGACAAATTCCATCTTGACTACATACGTCCTAGACATTACACTTCATACCATGCCTGAAGCCTCCCTTAAGTACTACCATGTTTCAGAATAGCGAAGGAAAGAATCAAGGTACAATATTCGGTGAATATCTGAACCCAATATGTGTCTCAGGTCAGAGGATATAATGATATTCTCCTTTACTCAAGATTACATGTGATCAACCACAAAGGTTCCATATAGTAATCTTGAGAGCGGGTCTTCCAATATTTGTATCCCACAAATATCTATGAACCTTGGTTGCAACCTTGCCCCACATTCATCATTTGAATGTTAACCAATCCAAGTTCATAATAGTCTAGACCTCACACTTGTTCCCACAAATGTGATCAACTACGGAATTTAGAATAATAATTTATTCATGGATAAAATATGCTAAATTGGAACATGACTCATAATTGAATTAATACCATAATTATATTAATGAGTTTGAATTAATTCGTTCCGTTACAATACATAAAGTAGATCAATTCCAATCACTAGAATATCGAAGCCCTAATGCACAAACATGTCCCTCATGTTTTGGCCCATGTAAGAGCTTCGTGAGTGGATCCGCAACATTTTGATCTGTGTGAACTTTGTGAATACATATCTTTCCTTTTTCAACCTCATCCCTAATGTAGTTGAATCTCCGCTCAATGTGACGAGTCTTTTGATGAGCACGAGGTTCCTTGATTTGAGCAATCGCACCCTCGTTGTCACAAAAGATCTCAAGAGGGTCCTGAATGGAAGGGACCACTCCTAAGTCGTCGATGAATTTCTTCATCCATGCAGCCTCCTGAGCTGCCAATGAGGCGGCAATGTACTCCGACTCTGTAGTGGATAACGCAACAACTTCCTGTTTCGCACTCTTCCAAGAGACCGCACCACCATTTAACATGAATACATAACCGGATTGTGATCGGGAGTCATCTCGATCAGTTTGGAAACTCGCGTCCACGTAACCTTTTACAACGAGTTCCTCCTCACCAGACCCATATATTAGAAACATATCCTTAGTCCTTCTAAGGTATTTCAATATACATTTAACCGCAGTCCAATGACTATTTCCTGGGTTATTCTGGTATCTACTTGTCAAGCTAAGAGCGCATGACACATCCGGTCTAGTACATATCATTGCATACATGATAGACCCAATAGCAGATGCGTATGGGACTTTCTTCATTTTCTCTTGTTCATCTTTCGTGGTAGGACACTGAGATGAACTGAGAACAGTTCCCTTTTGAATAGGTACCAAACCTTTCTTAGAGTTTTCCATCTTGAACCTTTTCAAGACTTTATCAATGTATGTACTTTGACTTAAACCTATCAATCTCTTGGATCTATTTCTATAGATTCCAATCCCCAATATGTATTGTGCTTCTCCAAGATCCTTAATGGAGAAGCAACCTTTTAACCAAGTTTTGACCTCTTGCATTGTGGTTATATCATTCCCAAATAATAATATATCATCCACATATAGCACAAGGAACATCATGGAGCTCCCACTAGCCTTCTTGTATACACAAGCTTCATCACCATTTTTAATGAAGCCAAATTTCTTTGCCTCTTCATTAAAACGATGATTCCACATTCTCGATGCTTGCTTCAATCCGTAGATTGATTTCTTTAACTTGCATACCTTTTTAGGATTTTTCGGATCGACAAAACCTTCGGGCTGTACCATATAGACATCTTCCTCAAGATATCCATTTAGGAAAGCGGTTTTGACATCCATTTGCCAAATTTCGTAATCATAATGAGCAGCGATGGCAAACAATATCCTAATAGACTTTAGCATTGCCACAGGCGAGAAGGTTTCATCATAGTCAACCCCTTGAGTTTGAGTGAAACCTTTTGCTACAAGTCTAGCTTTGTATGTATCCAAGTTTCCATGTATGTCGGTTTTCTTCTTGAAAAGCCACTTGCAATCAACTAGCTTAGAGCTAGGAGGTTGCTCAACAAGTTCCCAAACTTGGTTATCATACATGGATTGCATCTCGGCGTTCATGGCTTCTTGCCATTTATCTTTATCAATCCTTGATAAAGCATCTTCGTAGTTTACCGGTTCATCCAAATCAACCGTATAGCAACCATCCACGAGAAAACCATATCTCTCAGGAGGATTACTAATCCTACTAGATCTTCGAACGTCTTGTGTACCTTGATCATCCACTTGATCATTTTCAACATCCTCATGTTGAGTGCTAGTGTTAACCAATTGTGTATCATTGGTTTGATCTTGTACCTCTACAAGATCTATTTTCCTTTCACCATCACCTTCCATAAGGAACTTGGTTTCAAGGAATTCCGCTTTCCGAGCAACAAATACCGTTTGCTCGGATGGATCATAGAAGTAATATCCCATGTCATCTTTGGGATATCCTATGAAGATACACTTTGTGGATCGAGCATGTAGCTTATTTGCTACATAACGCTTAGGATAAGCTTCACATCCCCATACTTTCAAGTATGAAAGAGAAGGAGGTTTTCCAAACCACATCTCATGAGGAGTTCGTTCCACTTTCTTGGTTGGGGCCATATTTAAAATACGAGCCGCGGAGCTTAGACAATAACCCCAAAATGATAGAGGTAACGAGCTTCTAGCCATCATAGATCGAACCATATCCATTAGGGTTCGGTTCCTCCTTTCGGAAACTCCATTAAGTTGGGGTGTTCCGGGTGGAGTAAGTTGTGAGATGATCCCACAACTCCTAAGATGATCTTGGAAGGCATCGCTTAGGTATTCACCTCCTCTATCGGTACGAAGTACCTTGATTGTCCTATTGAGTTGATTTTGTACTTCGTTTTGATATTCTTTGAATGCTTCAAACGTTTCGTCCTTGTGTCTTAGTAAGTAGACATATCCGAAACGACTAAAGTCATCAATGAAAGTAACAAAGTATCTTTCACCATTCCTAGTCATGGGTTTAAAGGGTCCACATACATCCGAATGTATTAATCCCAATAAATCTTTAGCCCTTTCATAAGTCCCTTTGAAAGGTGCTTTAGTCATCTTGCCTTGTAAACAAGATTCACATACATCAAACGAATCCATTTCATTTGATTTCAAAAGTCCATTCTTTTGAAGTGTATGCATTCGGTTCTTGTTTATATGACCAAGGCGACAATGCCATAAATAGGAATCACTCAAATCCCTTTTGAGTTTCTTGGTGCTAGTATGGTATATAGAGCTCGATGATGCGTCATCATGAACCAATTCATAAATTCCATTTGAAGGCGAAGCCTTGAAATAGAATACATTATCTTTAGAAAAATGGATATCATCATCAATAAAATTAACATTGAAACCACATTGTCTTAAGCGAGAAATAGAAATAATGTTTCGACATAAATCCGGTGCATACAAAACATTTTCTAAAATAAGCTCCAATCCACTTGGAAGCTTCAAAACAAATTCTCCTTGAGCTTTAACATGCACCTTTGCACCATTGCCCATATAGAGACTTGATGTTCCCGCTTTATGATCACTTCTTTTGAAACCCTGCAAAGTATTGCAAATATGAGTTCCACATCCCGTGTCTAATACCCATGTATTAGAAGAAGTAATACTAAGCTCTACATATACCATGTATATATTACCTGAGGTTTGCCCTGCATCCCTCTTGTCCTTCAACTCTTTAAGATAGACCGGACAGTTTCGTTTCCAATGACCCATCTCACCGCAACTGAAACATGGGTCTTCCTTGGGGTTTGCCTTCTCGGCTACCTTTTGCTTCTTTGCCTTGTTGATGGTTGGGGTAACCATCTTCCCCTTCCCTTTGCCTTGATGGGCGGGTCCTTTTCTCTTAGCCACCTTTGGCTTAGAGGTGTTACCTTTAGACCCACCTTGATCGATTGCTAACACGGGTAAAGTCCTTTTACCCATGCTAGTTTCCGCCGTCCTAAGCATACCATGAAGCTCACCTATACTCTTATCCATCCCATTCATGTTGTAATTAATTACAAATTGATCAAACCTCTTTGATAGGGAGTTAAGGATAAGATCGGTGGCTAACTCATTAGATATGTTAAGGTTAAGACGGTTAGCACGATCGATAAGGCTTTTCATCTTAAGTACATAAGATGAAACCGATTGGGTATCGTCCATACGACAAGCATGAAGCGCCCGAACCGTTTCGAAACGCTCAACACGTGCTTGTTGGAGAAACATCTCCTTCAATTGTGTTATCATGTCGTATGCGCTATGATGCTCGAAATCCTTTTGGAGTTCGGGTATCATAGTCCCAAGCATTAAGCATGAGACTTGAAGGGAGTCGTGGCAATACTTATCGTAAGCGGCCATTGCCTCCACATCATTCTCATCCGGTTGATCGGGAATGGGGTCCTCAAGCACATACATTTTATCCTCTTGTTTGAGGACAATCCGAAGATTGCGGAACCAATCCATAAAATTTGTATGGTTGAGTTTGTCTTTCTCGAGGAGAGACCGTAACGATAGGTTGTTAAAGTTAAGTGGTGCGTTGTTCATGTTGTTGTTGTTATTAGCGGCCATCTACAAAATTCAACAAAGTTCATTTAAGTATTGATTTCAAATTTAATAAACAATACCCTTTTAATTTGTTTTATTAAATATTAGAATCCAACGGTAAATCAAATTTCGGTTAGGTGACCTTTATCCCGTTATTTGATTTTGCTAGGTAGTCATAATGACAATTGCAATCCTTTTGCAACTTCTAATTTATGGGATCATGCAATCCTTTTGCATGGCATATTAATCCCATCAACGCCTATTTGTTCCTCATGCTTCGGTGACCCTAAGTTCATGATTCCCAAATCAAGTTGTCCTACTTGTGTAGACATGTAGACTTAACATACAAGTGGTTAGGTGACCTTTATCCCACATGTATGTGAAGTGTACCTTATTCATATTAGTTCACTCATGACGGTTAGGTGACCTTTATCCCATCAAGAGATTCCTAATATGTCTAAGTGTTTCCACAAAAGGATGGCGTTAAACTTGTTTACCTTGTTTTATTAAAGGGATTTTAGGTTTTCTACATTCTAGTTTAGAAAACAAAGAGCTATACACCAACATGCATTTGATGTGTAGTATGTTTATGAAAAACCCATTTTCATGTACCTTTTAGTAACCAATTACTAGTTTTAACCATTCCATTGCTTTTAAATAAACCATTTTATCTAAGTCTAATAACCAATTATTAGTGTCATTTTGTTATGTTTTATTATAACCATTTTATAATGTATTATGCAAGTGTTATCTAGTGATGATCTTGTAGCAACCAAACATACAAACATTCACAAACATGCATAACAAAGTGTTCACAATCAAGAGCCATTTTGGTAGACATTTGTTTAGCCAATAAACAAATGTCACCTAAGGGGTTAAACCAAAATAAGAGATTTTTACCAAAATCTCCCACTTAATCTTGTAATCCTCAAATGCTTCATCTTGTAACTTTCTTCATGATCTTCATTTTCTCTTTACAAAATTATATCCTAATACAATCTTTCTAGAAAATGAAATAACAACCTATTCTATTTTACAAACCAAATAGAACAAATTACATGAATATTACAAGATTACATACAACTTATTACAAACCAAAATAACAAAATTATTACAAATCATATGAATGAATATTACAACCAATTCAACCAAACATTCAAACATATGGTCTAGGCTTGATTGTGAACAATAACATAACAACAAACTTGGCCAAACTTGAAGTCCCAAAACCCACTTTTGGGTCCAATAATTCGGCCAAGACCATAAACCCCACCAAAACTCAAGATTTTTACATTCTACATTCATGCATGTTAGTAGATTGTAAAACAAATGAGTTTTCTAGCCAAAAACAAGAAGCATATTAACAAGACTTTGGCTCTGATACCATTGATGGATTTCAATACATAAACAAAGTTACAAAACCCATTTTGTTACATATAAATTCGTGTGTATATGTATATATAAAGCGGAAGCAATTTCAAGTTCATGCATGTAAAGTTTAACCTTTTAAAGCATGAAATCCATTAAAGATCTAGTCTTGAAATATATGCTAAAATGTAAGTATAAGCTAGTAGGAGTTTATACCTTCTCCAAATGGAGGTGTAGAACAAAATGAAGATGATGATGAAGAAAGGCTAGTCTCTAACTTGAAACCTCAAGAGAATGATACCCACAAGCTATGTAATCAACACCACCTTTGGTTAGGATTTGCAAGACACCTAAAACACAAGCAAAATCAATGGAAGAACCCTCTTCCTTGCTCAAAACTTTCGGCCAAAATGGGGAGTAAAAGGAGAGCTTTTTGCTAATTTGAAAATGCAAGAGTAAGTGTGTGTCTTGGAGAATTCAAGCCTGCAAGTATAGAAGTAATTGCTAGTTATTAAAACAAAATGGGGAGGTGCCTAGGAGACCACAAAACCGCCCCCATGCCTCCCCATTTTATATCTTTTATTTTTTTTAAACTTGTTAAATAAAATCTCATGATACTTGCAAATATATATATATGTTAAAACATGTACACATTTTTATCTTTACAAACCATTTATAAAGATAAATAAATATGATTTGTACATGTATATTTTATATATATATATACATAATTTTATAAGCCACTTTATAAAATTATAACACACACATATAAGTTTAATGATTAAACTTGTACTTATAATCATCCAAATAATTATATCTTGCATTTTAACTTTAGAAAACCAATTTCTAAAGTATAGGTGCCAAGTATTTATTTATTAAAGTTCCATTTAATAAAATAAATACTAAAAGTATTGATAAGCTTGTTATTGGGTATGACCCGACTTGGATCATAACATGTAAGCCACATTAATTTATTATGTCTCTCGGGCATAAGAAAATCCTTCAATAGTTATAGAAATTGAACCAAAGTTTGAATATGATTATTACCTTGTATTATAATGATAACCTACTGTAAGAAACAAAGATTTCTTGAGGTTGGATGATCACCTTACAAGATTGGAAGTGAGCTAGCAAACTTGAAAGTATTCTTGATTTTATGTAACTAGAACTTGTAGAATATATGAAGAACACTTAGAACTTGAAGATAGAACTTGAGAGAGATCAATTAGATGAAGAAAATTGAAGAATGAAAGTGTTTGTAGGTGTTTTTGGTCGTTGGTGTATGGATTAGATATAAAGGATATGTAATTTTGTTTTCATGTAAATAAGTCATGAATGATTACTCATATTTTTGTAATTTTATGAGATATTTCATGCTAGTTGCCAAATGATGGTTCCCACATGTGTTAGGTGACTCACATGGGCTGCTAAGAGCTGATCATTGGAGTGTATATACCAATAGTACATACATCTAAAAGCTGTGTATTGTACGAGTACGAATACGGGTGCATACGAGTAGAATTGTTGATGAAACTGAACGAGGATGTAATTGTAAGCATTTTTGTTAAGTAGAAGTATTTTGATAAGTGTATTGAAGTCTTTAAAAAGTGTATAAATACATATTAAAACACTACATGTATATACATTTTAACTGAGTCGTTAAGTCATCGTTAGTCGTTACATGTAAGTGTTGTTTTGAAGTATTTAGGTTAACGATCTTGTTAAATGTTGTTAACCCAATGTTTATAATATCAAATGAGATTTTAAATTATTATATTATCATGATATTATCATGTATGAATATCTCTTAATAAGATATATATACATTAAATGTCTTTACAACGATAATCGTTACATATATGTCTCGTTTAAAAATCATTATGTTAGTAGTCTTGTTTTTACATATGTAGTTCATTGTTAATATACTTAATGATATGTTTACTTATCATAGTATCATGTCAACTGTATATATATCCATATATATGTCATCATATAGTTTTTACAAGTTTTAACGTTCGTGAATCACCGGTCAACTTGGGTGGTCAATTGTCTATATGAAACATATTTCAATTAATCAAGTCTTAACAAGTTTGATTGCTTAACATGTTGGAACAATTTAATCATGTAAATATCAATCTCAATTAATATATATAAACATGGAAAAGTTCGGGTCACTACATATACATTTTAACTGAGTCGTTAAGTCATCATTAGTCGTTACATGTAAATGTTGTTTTAAAACCTTTAGGTTAACGATCTTGTTGAATGTTGTTAACCCATTGTTTATTATAATAAATGAGATGTTAAATTGTTATATTATCATGATATTATGATATATAATATATCTTAGTATGATATATATACAGTTAAATGTCGTTACAACGATAATCGTTACATATATGTCTCGTTTCGAAATCATTAAGTTAGTAGTATTATTTTTACATATGTATTTCATTGTTAATACACTTAATAATATATTTACTTATCATTTAACATAATTAACCAAGTGTATCAATATCTTAATATGATTCATATGTACCTAGTAAGACGTTGTTATAACGATAATCGTTATATATATCGTTTTCGAGTTTGTTAAATTAATAGTCTCATTTTTATATATATAACTCATTGTTAAAATACTTAATGAGATACATACTTATAATAAAATCATGTTAACTATATATATAACCATATATATGTCATCGTATAGTTTTTACAAGTTTTAACGTTCGTGAATCACCGGTCAACATGGGTGGTCAATTGTCTATATGAAACCTATTTCAATTAATCAAGTCTTAACAAGTTTGATTGCTTAACATGTTGGAAACACTTAATTATGTAAATAACAATTTCATTTAATATATATATAAACATGGAAAAGTTCGGTTCACTACAGAATATGCCACATTAATGGTTAAGTATGGTTACCGAAGCGCTCAACAACTTATAGAATACTTTTATACACTTGCGAGTGTACATATATTTATAATTATGAAAATCTTGTGGTCTATATTTATATCGATGTTAAACCTATATATCTCACCAACCTTTGTGTTGACTGTTTAAGCGTGTTTATTCTCAGGTCCTTAAGAAAGTCTTCCGCTGTTGCATTATCTGAGCAAGCTGTGCATGGAGTCTCATGCTTTTGTTTAAATGAAGTGTTGCATTCAATAAAACCTTTGTCATGTATTATATTCGATTGTTATGTCACGTGTGTAGTATTTGGAAACCGATGTATCATGGGGATTATTTCTTAAATAATCGCCCACTTGTTTAAAACATGCATTATGTATAATAATGGTGTGCTTTTTACGAAATGAATGCAATATTTTTCTAAAACGTATCATATAGAGGTCAAATACCTCGCTATGGGACCAATGAATAACGTACTACGTTTATAGTAATATGGACGGGTCGTTTCAGTTGGTATCAGAGCGGTGGTCTTAGCGAACCAGGTCTGCATTAGTGTGTCTAACTGATAAGTCGTTAGGATGCATTAGTGAGTCTGGACTTCGACCGTGTCTGCATGTTAAAAGTTTTGCTTATCATTTGTGTCAAAAATTACCTACTTATCATCCTTAGGAAATTACCTGCTTATCATTCTTAGTCTAGACACGTCTTGCTGCATTGATTGCATGAATGGTGTAAAGACAAAATTCATATCTTAGCGTATCTGCTAAATCATATCTTATCGTATCTATTACCGTAAACTTTTCCTGACATATTCCGTAAATTCCTCCGTAATCTATGAAATATTTTGATCTATATATATAGATATTCTATGTAGTTAGAATACCACCCGATAGCCGGAAAATCATTTCGTATCGAAAAATCCTTTATCAAATCGTACGAAATGGAATTCGTCATCAGTTCAAGTTCCTCGGATTCCGAAATGGAATCCCACTCAAGCTCCGAAAGTAGTGTGACTGGAATGGATCAACCAATCAGCCATTATCTATTCTGGATGAATTGGGGATGGGTTCGTAGCCTCCTTAATCATTGGAGACAAGAAGAAGGCGATCCTTTCCATCCACCACATTGCCCTCTTGGCGAAGAACCTGAAGCACTTACCGACAAACCTGTCTGAAACACCATTTTCTCTCTCATTTCCAGAGTATCTCGTCACGATTATATACTACACCAAATTCTAGATCTTATTTATCCGCTCGTCCGAACCGACAATCACCCCGGTGTAACAGAAGAAGTCAATGAGCTTCGCGCTCGGATAGTGGCTTTGGAGAATATGGTGCAAAGGTTATAAACACCAGCAGCAGCACCAGCAACATAACCAGTACCACCATCAACAACATCAACAGTACCATTACCACCACCAACAACAACCGCATCGCAAACCTCAACTTCACAATCTGTCCCATGAGCATCGACGTCATACGCCCTGTAGATACTAAGGAATACCACAACGATGAAGTATTGATTCATAACTTCATTGGGAAAACATTCTACGACAATTATGTAATTTCTAAATTTTAGAAATTATCTATCCTAGCCTTAACCATAAATCAAATGAGTTTAATTTAATATTAACTCATTAAATATATATTACATCTGAAGAAATATACACATATATTTCCATAAAGACTGTAATAAAATTCTTTTGTACAAAATATTGATTGTGACATTTTTTTTAACGGGTAGATAATACCCGAGAGATATATTAATTCACAATTAATATGTTACATTCTTCGAATCTGATTCAGCAAATCATCCATTATACTCCCTACTTTCACAACAATATACATTATTTTATAGAAATCAAAACAACCATACTCATTTAAAAATCTAATTACATATTCTGATTTTGAAATCGCCGAATTCAATTCAAGATATAACCGGTATCATCACTCTTAGATTCTTACATCTTTCAAAGCTATACTTTGACTTCAAAACTGTGTTAGAACATCGTATGTATATTAACAATTATAATCTGTGTTCAAGCCCTTTGAAATACCTGAAGACACTTCAAATAATGAACAATCGAGATGATGATCCAACCACATGTTATCCACAGTTACGTACCTGAAAAACTCTTGAAACCAAAGTCATAATTTAACATGTATCCATGTCGGACCTTTTGGCATTTACTAGCTAAAATAACTTTTCAATCCCTTCTAAAAATAGACGGTTTTGTCACAGCTCCAGCAAACCAACTTCAATTGTTCATTCGAATAAGCCTTATTATAATGATTACCCCTTCATCATTATTACCGGGGAACCTTTCATATCTCGCCACATTAGCAGTAAACTTATTAACAACTTCGTTGATCTTTGACTTTCCGAAAAATCTTTATATTTATCAAAACCCCATCATTTACTCATCTGCATCTTGTAACGAGAATTGCCATACGAATCATTGGAAATTAGCAATCAGTATTTTGAAATCTCGCAGCATGTCTACGCCAACAATTATATGTGTCTATCTTCTGGACTTATATACTTTGAATGTGAAGTTTCTGAAAAACATCCTAAACTGCGAACTAGTCCTTGAAATGCTAATGAAGCAGGAAAAACTATAAACGACCTTAACAGTAAAAAGTTTGATGATAAAAAGTAGTGTGTTGGCAAAGCTCAGAAAAAGAGAAGATTTGGTACTGAAAAATACGGATTGAGCAAACCATGAAGAAGGCTGCGGATAAATCACAAGGATGAAATCTACCTTCAAAGAATCCAAATGATTCTGTGTCTGCTGAAGTCATTATCGAATACCTTTCTCCTGACTCTAAACCCTTACGGACGATATTCTTCATCATCCTCTGATATTAGAAATTCTAAGATATCATCGTATCTTTCATTATAAATATCCTCCATATTTCTGAAGATATTTCCATAATTATTCTTACCTGAAATCATTTACCTCTTCGCACTGTCTGTATTACATCATAAAAGAAACTATTTTAGTTTCTAAATTCTGAAACTTTCGAATTTAAAATAGGAATACTTTTGAAGTAGTGTTGGGAACTGAAGCATGAACTAGTATAATATAATGACACTTGATCAATGTGATTATATTACAGTAAGTCATGCTGAGTTTCTAAATGGAACAAGATGATTCACAGATCATAACGTCATCATGTGCTATGTTACACGACTCTTGTATTCTCTTTAACCTTTAAAATATCAAGAAAATATTTCTTAATGATTCGGCCTTTTCCGAGGTATTCTAGTAATTTGACAAGTCAAGATCGTGCCATTACAATTTCCTTCTTAGAACATTAACAATGTTCATTCCAAAATTCATATATGCGAATTCTGGACCATTACAAGCGGTGCTTAATCGCAAGAAGAAGAAACGAAAGGACAAAACTCCGAAATAGAAATTGGGGTATAAATCGCAGCAAATAAAAGAGAGCATTAATTGGGGATGACAATGATTATAGAAGACAGAAGCAGGGACATCGAAATATAAGGGAAGATATAAAGCCCAACAACAACCCAGAAACTATAAACCGTATATATCGATGCATATAGCAATATAAAGACACGGGAGAACTAAAAACACTATAAGACCAAGAGTATAGTAGAAGTAAATAGATTTTTCTGGAGGTAGATGAAAAAGAAGAACGACAGATATGAAAGTGAGGAGTATATTGAGAATCAGCACTAGATGAAGCATATTGACGAATAATTTTAAAGTAAGAATTGAGGGAGAAAGAATAGAAGGTGTGAATTAAAAGGAAACGAAGGAGGTGGATTTATAGTGAAATATCCGACAGAAAAATCGAGATGAATCATCGCATTAAATCGAAGAGGATCATAATTTCCTTAATCACCGAAGAATCAAATCCTATATAGATTACAAAGATTTTCTTTAATCCGAAGATCAACCGTGATGACGTCAAAAGATAAGACGAATCCCTATTTTCTCATTTCACTCTTTTACGATAGCTTCACTCATACGTTTCGAGTAATCGAATTATTTAATCCATATTTCTCAATCACGATAAAACCCTATGAATCAACGTATATTCGTCATAATAACATTCTTATTGTTAGCCATGACGACCTCGATCAAATTTCGGGACGAAATTTCTTTAACGGGTAGGTACTGTGACGACCCGGAAATTTTCGACCAAATTTAAACTTAATCTTTATATAATTCCAACTTGATAAGCAATGAATTTTTAATAAATCTTGAACCACCGAAAAGAGTTTTACACAAGCTTTTGTTCACCCTTTTATTCCGACGATTCACGAACGTCATAACTTGATTTAATTGTTTAATTGTTTAATTATTGTGTATATATATTGATTTATATATATTTAACTTGAAAATATGATAATTAAATATCTCATTAAGTATATTAACAAAGTATTGTATATATATTTTCATACTACTAATTTAAAGAGTTTTTGAACAACATATATGTTACTATTTAAACGACGTAATTAACTTATGTTAAAATGTATTTACATATAATGTATTACGAGTGTAAATACATCCTTACAAGTATTGAATACACTTTATAATATACCAATACATATAAAGGATAGCTATACTCATATTTCTGTTCAATTTTCTCAAGAATTCTACTCGCATTTATACGATATTTTTACCCGTATTATACACAGCTTCTAGAAGTATTTACTATTGGTATATACCAATAGAAATCTGCAATTATTTATGTAATATGTCATCCATGACCTAATAAATTTAATATGTCATCCATGACTTAATGCATTTTAACTTATCTTAGATATTTTCACTAAAAGCCAAATTTTTAAGCCTATAAATAAGCACTATTTCTAACTCATTTTTACACATTCATTTTCCAAATTTTACTTCCAATTTTCACACACACTTGCAAGAACTCTCTTAAGTTTTGTTCTACTACTTCTTTTCAGCAACTTTACATTCTAAACTTGAGGTAAAAACTCTACTTCAACTCTTGTTCAATTCATATGTTTATAGCTATCTATATAAGAGTTTATAAACTAGAACATAGTTTAGTTGATTCTAAACTTGTTTGAAAAACTAATCTAATCTTTCTAACTTAACTCTAATAGCACTTATTTATATATATTATGATGTTATATTAAGTTAATATAAGAACTTATAACATGTACATATGAAGAACACCTTGAAACTTAACATATATCCTTTAATCTCCATTCAGTAAAAAGCGGGCTGTTTTGGGTTCGGAATTAAAAACATATCTTAGACTTTGAGTTTGAGGCTAAGACTTTGGAAATATATTAATATATGTAAATAATACTTCCAGTAATTTTTTCATGATTTTATACAAAGTGAAAGTATTTTATCAAAAATCATATATTGGGTGGATGCCGGGATTTTTCCAAATCTGTCCACCGAAACAAAAAGAGGGTAAAGCTCTAAAAATTACTACTTGGGATGAACTTTTCGAATTGGTTTTGTAAAATTGACTTCTTAAGGAATCCATATCAATTTGATTCACTTTAAACGGAGTTATAATGAATATTTGGCGAGCAAAACAAAACCTGCTAAAATTAACGTGGTATGGATGAAATTTATATTATAAAAACTATATTAACCATATCTTTGTTAACTTTTCCTATATCCTATATATATTTGGACATGTTATCATTAGTATAACAAAATATTGTAATCTTGATTAATTTCGAGATTGTATATATATAATAATCTTGGTACGTTCCATGACAATACGTGCACAATACGTTTTGATAAATCCTAAGACAATACGTACACAATACGTCTTAGTTAATTCTAAGATAATACGTATACAATACGTCTCTGAATTGATGCAAGACAATACGTACACAATACGGCGTGGGGTAATTCTAAGATTATATATATATATATATATATATATATATATATATATATATATATATATATATATACCGATTATTGGACTGTTGGACTTTTCGGACTATTTTGGACTACTAAACTTGACAACTTAAATAATCACATGTGATTGAAAATATAAACTTAAATAATCACATGTGATTGAAAATATAAATAATCACATGTGATTGAAAATATAAACTTAAATAATCACATGTGATTGAAAATATAAATAATCACATGTGATTGAAAATATAAACTTAAACAATCACATGTGATTGAATATATGATATGAACTTGCTATATTAATTTTGTTCACATGTATTATTATCTGAATCGTTATTATTATTATAGGTTCGTGAATCCAAAGACGATGACCATATTTTTAATAAGTTAAAAACTTATTATTAATATACTTTTACTACCGTGAGTATATAGTCCCATTTTTAAACTCTACAAATATTTTGGGATGAGAATACATGCATTTTATGTTTTACGCCATGGACACAAGTACTTAAAATATATTCTACGTTGAGTTGTACCACCTTGCATATCTTCCCTAATAGCTTAGTAACTAATATTTACATGTTGTAAGAACATGTAAGCGCGAATCCTATTGATAGATCTATCGGGTTTGACAACCCCAACCGGGATAGTCGCTCTAGTATCGTAAACAGTTGCATAGTACTTCATTTTTACTACACTTGGTACAGTGTAGGGAGATTTCATAATAAAGGGAATATGCCACATTAATGGTTAAGTATGGTTACCGAAGCGCTCAACAACTTATAGAATACTTTTATACACTTGCGAGTGTACATATATTCATAATTATGAAAATCTTGTGGTCTATATTTATATCGATGCTAAACCTATATATCTCACCAACCTTTATGTTGACTGTTTAAGCATGTTTATTCTCAGGTCCTTAAGAAAGTCTTCCGATGTTGCATTATATGAGCAAGCTGTGCATGGAGTCTCATGCTTTTGTTTAAATGAAGTGTTGCATTCAATAAAACCTTTGTCATGTATTATATTCGATTGTTATGTCACGTGTGTAGTATTTGGAATCCGATGTATCATTGGGATTATTTCTTAAATAATCGCCCACTTGTTTAAAACATGCATTATGTATAATAATGGTGTGCTTTTTATGAAATGAATGCAATATTTTTCTAAAACGTATCATATAGAGGTCAAATACCTCGCTATGGGACCAATGAATAACGTACTGCGTTTATAGTAATATGGATGGGTCATTTCAAACTATTCCCTCTTGAACCATGAAATGGCACTTTTCCCAATTGAGCACAAGATTAGACTTTTCACACCTTTCCAACATCCACTCTAAATTAAGAAGGCATGAATCGAAAGTGTCACCGAAGACCAAAAAGTCATCCATGAATACCTCCATGCAATCCTCTATCATATCATGGAATATGGCCATCATGCACCTTTGAAAAGTGGCCGGAGCATTGCAAAAGCGAAAGGGCATGCGTTGGTATGAGAAAGTGCCATACGGGCACGTGAAAGTATTTTTCTCCTGGTCCTCGGGCGAGATAGGAATTTGAAAATAGCCCGAAAAACCATCAAAAAAACAATAAAAGCTGTTTCCCGCTAACCTCTCTAGCATTTGATCCATGAAAGGTAACGAGAAGTGGTCTTTGCGTGTGGTGTCGTTCAACTTACGATAGTCAATACAAACACGCCACCCCATGACAGTCCTAGTGGAAATTAACTCATTTTTATCATTAGTGGTAACAATCATACCACCTTTCTTAGGTACACAGTGTACCGGGCTAATCCAAGGGCTGTCAGAAATCGGGTAAATAAGACCTGCATCGAGGAGCTTAATGATCTCTTTCTTCACGACATCTTGCATGTGCGGGTTCAACCTCCTTTTTCTTTGCACCACAGGTTTGGAGTTATCCTCCATTAGGATTTTGTGGATGCAATAGGAGGGACTAATACCCTTAATGTCGTGAATTTTCCATGCAATGGCCGGTTTATGGGCCTACAGCATGGTTACAAGCTCAGTTTTCTGACCTGTAGTAAGAGAAGAAGAAATAATTACCGGGAGCTTAGATTCCTCCTGCAAATAAGCGTATTCCAAATGATCTGGAAGTGGCTTCAATTTTAACTCAGGAGGTTCTTCAATTGAAGACTTGCTCCGGTAATCCGCATCACGTTCGAGTTCCTTGAACTCCTCCTCAGTCGGCTCATAGCCGTTTTCCATCAAGGTGGTCAAAATATCCACCTCCTCAACCTACAACTCTTCATCAATTTCAACCAATGAACATTCTCCTGAACCCTGTAACTCTGGAAATTCTTGCAACAACTCAGACTGGACATTCACAGTGTTAAGAAAATAACATGTATCATCAGTGTAGGCAGGGTATTTTAAAGCATGGTTGATTGAGAAAGTTGCATGCAAATCATCTATCCTAAGGGTCAACTGTTGTCCATAAACATCAATGATACATCTAGCCGTATTTAAAAATGGCCGACCCAAAATCAGTGGAATCCTCTCATCCACTTCCATATCCAACACCACGAAATCGGCCGGGAAAACCAATGACCTGGTCTTAACTAGCATATTCTCTATAATTCCACGAAGGAATTTAATGGAGCGGTCAGCCAGCTGAATAGCCATACGCGTGGGTTTTAACTCCCCGGGGTCTAGCTTTAAGTAAATAGAATAAGGCATTAAATTTATGCTAGCCTCTAAATCTGCCAACGCCCTCATACAATCCAAATTACCCAGTAAACAAGGAATGGTGAAACTCCCAGGATCCTCAAGCTTCTCGAGAAGCTTGTTTGCAACTACCGCTGAGCATGCGGCATTCAACCTAACTAAAGACACGTTCTCCAGCTTCTTCCTGTTAGTTAGCAAGTCCGTAAGAAACCTTGCATACTTGGGCATACTTGCAATCACATCAATAAAAGGCAAATTAATGTTAACTTTTTTAATCAAGTCCATGAACTTGGACTTTTCTGCCTCCAGCTTTTCCAATCTCTGCTTCCTCGGGAATGGGAGCGGTGGTTGATACTCTTTAACTACCGGTTTTGCAGCAACAGTTTCTGGTACCCTCACAACCTTCTCAATCACCTGTTCCAGCTCCTTTTCCCCCTCCGGTTCACTAACAACAACCAGCTCACTATCCTTAACCAACGGTACTCGCAAATCATACTCATCGGGCTTCCTCGGTGGATCATATGCTAAACCACTTCGGGTGGTGATAGCATTAACGTGCCCATTATTCGGGTTATTATCTGTCTTACTCGGTAACTCCCCCGGTTTCCTCTCATTATTCTGATTAGCAAGTTGACCAATTTGTTTTTCCAAATTCTGAATAGCTGCTTGTTGATTTCGAAACATTTGATCATTCTTCTCATTGTTCTGAGTAACAGTAGTTACAAGCTGAGTTTGAGACATCACAAGCTTCTCAATCATAGCTTCAAGGTTGGACTTTTTCTCTTCAGCTTGGGGTTTCTGAAAATACCCGGGAGCTTGCTGTTGATATCCTTCACTAGAACCTGGCTGGAACCTCGAACCTTGATTACCTTGAGGATTATAGGGATTGTTGAAATTCCTATTAAACTGCACACGTCCCTGAAACTGATTGTTGTTTTGTTGACTAATATAAGCGATCTCTTCTTTCTCATTTATAGTCAAACCCGCATCACAATATTTTCCTAAGTGTAATCCCCCACAAAATTCACAACCAGCCTTAATACCATGCATGTCCTTCTCCAACTTCTCCAAGTATCTACCAAACTTGTCTAACTTAGCATTAATAGACCCATAATCATCATATGCACCAGTGGTTTCGGTTCTATTAACTGACGCTGAACGAGTTGACTCATGATCTTGATGCCATTCGTGAGTGTAAGTAGCTTGGTTTTCAATAATCTCTAATGCCTGTTCTTCGGTTTTATCCATTAAAGTTCCACCTGCTGCTTGATCAATACTCTGACGAGTTGGTATGTCACACCCCTTATAGAAAATATGGACCTTTTTTAAATCATTCAACCCGTGCTGCGGACACGAGCGTAACATATTAGAATAACGGTCCCAAGCATCAAATAATGTCTCGCTGCTCTTTTGTCTGAATTGAGAAATATCTGCTTGAAGTCTAGCAGCTCGAGACGCAGGGAAAAACTTTGATAAGAACTTATCTACCAACGTATCCCAAGAGGTAATCGCTCCTTCTGGTTGCTTATCTAACCATCTCTTGGCTTCTCCCTTAAGAGTCCAGGGAAAAAGCCTAGTCTTTATCGAAGTATCGGCAACCTCATCCATTTTGAAAAGGTTGCAAACATCATTGAAAATACGAAGATGCTCGTTAGCATCCTCACTATCCTTGCCATGAAATTGGCAGTCAGAAGAAATCAAACTCAGGATCGACCCTGTGATTTGAAATGGCTGAGTGATGTTTGGTTGAGTAATCGAATTGCCTTGGCCCCCTCGTGTGGCCTTCAACTTTTCTGCCATAGTCTGAGAATGATTCGGTTGATCAGCTTGGTTAGCCATATCTTCAGTCTCGAAAAGATCTAATGAAATGTAAGATTCTTCTTCTTCTCTGATTTCAGGTGGTGTATCGGGCACCACAGTCTCAGAACTACTACCCAAATTAATTATATTAGCACTCGAAGAAAAAGATGAATCCACTGTAGACTGTTGTTCTTGACTTAACGCTCTGAATAACTCTCTTTCGGGTTCTGCAAATGGTTGAAGAATCAGAGAATTAGATGAACGCGTATGTGGCATGCACTACCTGTTATCTGCGAAATCACAACTAACAACTGATTAAACGCACCGATTCAACTGAGAATATACGCAAAGAAATAATAAACTATAACTAAAACTAAACTAAGAACAATTAGATAACAATCTTAATTTCTAACACAATTGTCCCCGGCAGCGGCGCCAAAAACTTGATGTGTGAAATCTAGTATATTATTTATCAATGGAAAATGCCAGTTAAAAGATTACTACACACTAACGGGCAGTGTACCCGATCGTGTAATAGTATAAAGTTGGTAATTCCGAAATCGTTCCAAGAACAGTTTAAACGTGAGAATTAAGATTGTAACTAATAAAATAAACTAAGTTAATCTATGAAAATCGAAAGTACGAGATAGTTTGTTTTGTGGCTATTTAACGATTAACCAAATCAAAGATTGATTAAAAGTAAAAGACAATATTTTTGTGTTTTTAAGTTTATAGAAATAAATGCAGACTCAACGGAAAGTAAAGATATTTGAATTCAATAGATAAAAGAATGTTCACCTAGATCTCCTATTCGCAGTGTCGGATGATTTGTTATTAAGCTCTAGTTCAATTTATCAATACATGCAACTATAGAGTCGGTTTACCCAGAGTTCTCTTTTAGCAAACACGTCAAACTTGGATTTATTGGCTTAGGGTTCCCTTTCACCAAAGACCTCTTTCGTTTTTGATTTAGTAATTAACTAATTATAAGATTAAGATTAAATTGGTTACGCGTTCACTCCACACAATTCACCCCTATTTTGTTTAATCTATGTTACCCTGTTTACCCCCTTGGTCCAGTAAGCACCCAATTGGTTAAGACAAATCAATTGAAAATTTGTGTACTAAATTGAAACAGGGTTCCCTTTATTCAAACAAGATCACTAATCAACCTAGTAACAATAATCAACACCCTCAAGAATGGTTCTTAATCAAAACTCATAATTATCATGCATTAATCAATAAAACATTAAAGTATCATCCAAACACATACGAATATTCAATCTAGACAAACATTAAAAATTTAGCCAACCATGGCTAAAACCAAGATCACAAATAAACAATTAAGAGTATTCATTATGAAGATAAGAATTAAACCTAATGAAAATTGTGTTCTTGAATGATGAACGGATCGAGACGCATTTCCGGAATGATTGATGTGTTAGAATGATCTTGGGGTTCCCCAAAAATCACCCTTTTTCGTCAAAAAGCTGCTGGAATTCGTCTGGATGCAAAAGTGATTATTAGGGTAAAAATTCGGCCTTTAAATAGGTAAAAATCTGACCCCGGCTGAAAGTGGAGCGGCGCTCAACATATGGAGCGGCGCTCCATATAACTGGAAACTCATCTTTAGTTGTCCAAAACCCCTCGAACTGAAAATCCTGCCTATTGGAGCGGCGCTCCATGTTTTGGAGCGGCGCTCCATGTTTTGGAGCGGCGCTCCAACCCCTTTTTGCTGAATCCGGACTATAAAACTCATAAAATCACTCGTTTTCGAACCAAACTCGAATCGAACCAATCTCTTTCACTCGTTTCCATAGACAATCACTAAAACCATCAAATAACTTCAAATTTCATCTCCTTGGTCTTAGAACTTGAACTTTCACAACACTTATCGAAATAACACCAAATCGTGTCCAAAAGGACCAAAATGTGCCCGATATCGCTAAGGAAAACGCGTATGAAATATGCAATATCACATTCCAACCAAATCTTATTATACAACCGTGAAAAATTCTATCAATCTTCTCAAATAACATCTGCTTGTGCGTAGGTAACTAATCCTTTCCAACTACTACTTTAAAACTTCCAAGTTTTGTTGACATGAGGTCATCTCCAAATGACCCTCCTGTAAATTTCAAGGTACTACCTTAAATTATTCCTCTATCTCTGCCTGCTTACCATTAGCTTGTCCTATAGAATACTTAACTCTCATGGTTGTTAATGGCTTATTAGGTATAACACCAAGGTTCTTAGATATAAGGTTTCTATTGCCCTAGTATTAAACAACTCTGAGATAATAAAGTGTTGTGACGAAACGTAACCTAACTAAAATCAGGATCCATGCGAGTCTCCATAGCTGAGATAGCGATTGCTCTACCGCAAGTAAGTCCAAATTTTTTCCTATTTGAGAACTTTTTCCTTAAGTGTCCAGGGTGTCTATATCTGTAACAAATTTTCGGGTTATCAATTCTGCAATCAAGGCCCTTCTTGTACAGTATCTGGGCTATGTGGTTATTCTTTCCCTACCTCTAACAGACCATAATGCGTATACTCAAGTGGTTCCTACCAAAATTTTCTTTCAATCACTTCATATTCCTTATGTAGTAACATTGAAATTTCTGCATGATTTACTTCAATATAATCACACTGGCCGGGTGTCATTATATTGTACTAAATCGTATGTTCATTCCAATTTCACTCTATATGGTCAATGTAACATGATCACTTCAAGTTCTACTCAATTTTATCTAACGGTGCTTTATCTATGTTATCTCAAAACAAAATCTACATAATTAATTGAAATCCTGAGTAACGTCATTGACAAAATCTAAACGTCTCCAGTAACCACCTTCGAGGTACCTCAACGAGACAGCGTCTAGCTCCTCACGGCTTCTCGGTGTGGGTGCGTAGGTTCCATAGGTCATGCATCAATGCCTAAATGTCCCGAAATTTCTTCAAAATGTTCGGGTTCAGGTAATGTCGTTAGGTTCCTTTCTAGAAATTCAATCTGGGTCTCGTGTCGAGTTGTACGTGTAGCAAGTAGTAATATGATATGTCTTGAGGTGACTCCCAAGTCTTTGAGTATGGCTGAGCATCAGTAGAAGACACTCTGACCTTGTAAAAGGAGATGCCTTCCTGACTTCTCCAATGCCTAAGAGTGTTAGGGACCTACGTCCAGAAGTGTCGTTAGATCGTCGAGTAGTGGTGAAGAATGAAAGAGATAAGTGACGGTTATGAAAGCGTACGGGATACGGGTCAACTTGCGAAAACTGAACATCCTTCTAATGTTCATGCATTGTACGTGGCTAATTAGGGTGAGCTCAGGGTGTGGGGCGAGGTGCGGTTACTCCGAAAAGTCCTCACATATCTCCTCCTCCGAGTATCAACTTTAGTGGGCATGTAGTCCGAGGGGTACTCTTCCTAGATTGCATGAAGTAATGTTTCGATCTCTGGTACGGTGGAACGGTAGTAACAGGTGGATTACATTACTAGCCATTAGGGTTAGACGAGTGGGAAAAGGGTTTAGAAAAACATCTGAACTAGGAAAGATAAATTCTCTAAGTCGGTACAGCAAATAGCAGACATGTAGCAAGAAACGGCATCAACAATAACCTAGGTAGTGTATTGCAGTACACAAAACTGTAGTAGATAGTAGTGTCATGTAGTAGTATCAGGTAACCAGTAGCATGACGTAGTAATAAGCAGTAACATGCAGTAATATCAAACAGTAGCATGCAGCAGTTTCGCAGAAACAAGTACACGAGCAAGTTGTAGATTAGTCATATTAGTGAATCCTACTCGACTCGGTAAAGACGCACTAATGCAACCTAATTCCCTACAACCAATGCTCTGATACCAAATGTGATGCCCCATACAAAACCATCGTGTATGGATCATCAACAATAGGTCCATTACACGGTATAATACTATATGCTGTTTAAAAACAAGTTTTGCATTCATGAAAAGGTAACGTCTTTTCCAACGTCAAATGTTTTACAAAAGAAAACATGCTTCTACGAATAGCAAGCATTAACATAAGTACGTGACACAAAGGTCATTACAAAGCCATTGTTCAAATGTAACATGAGTTGTGAATACAAAGTAAAAGTTCCATGATTGAGACATCTCTAAACAATGCAGCGGAAGTCTAACACAGCGAGTCTGTAACAGCAAGTCTATAACACCAAGACTATAACAGCAAGTCTAACAGCGAAAGCAACAATGTCTAATTACCTGATAAATACATGCTTAAAAAGTCAACACGAATGTTGGTGAGCTATAGTTTGATTGTAAACAACAATGTAATGTAGACCACGAGAACAGTATCTCAAATCCGTATGATAAAGTATATGCTTATCCGTGAGCACCCGGTAACTAACTTAACAAAGTAATATAAATATCACCCCCTAAAAGTACACTTGGTGAGTGCGTATGTTCTCGAAGTATTAAACACCCGTTAAATGCTAGCGCGACTAGCCCGAGTGGGGATGTCAAACCCTATGGATCCATATCTAAGATTCGCGTCTACCGGTTCAAAAACCAATAGTTAAACGTTACCGAGCTAAGGGGAATCTTTGTGCCGTTATGTCACCCACACATATATAAAGTTTAAGTACTCGAGAACACTACTCACTGCTATACACTACTATCACTACTAAATCTCTACGATGAAATGTCCCGTTCATATTGATTATAAACGTTCCATATTAATTGATTTCATTGCGAGGTTTTGACCTCTATATGAGACGTTTTTCAAAGACTGCATACGTTTTTAAAACAAACCATAACCTTTATTTTATCGACAAGGTTAAAAGGACACCACCTAGATTATTCAGGAATGATAATCTAAAAATATCACACTTACACACTACCAATACGTATTGGTTTACAATATTAATATGTTACAACAAAGTAAATCTCGAATGCAGTTTTAAACAATATTATACAAGCATGCTGACACCAAATATTGTCCATATTTTAGCATGCAACAGCGGAAGCTCTTAATAATCACCTGAGAATAAACATGCTTTAAACTTCAACAAAAATGTTGGTGAGTTATAGGTTTAACCTATATATTTATCAAATCGTAATAATAGACCACAAGATTTCATATTTCAATATACATCCCATACATAGAGATAAAAATCATTCATATGGTGAACACCTGGTAACCGACATTAACAAGATGCATATAAGAATATCCCCTATCATTTTGGGATATCCATCGAACATGATAAAAATGAATTCGAAGTACTAAAGCATCCGGTACTTTGGATGGGGTTTGTTATGCCCAATAGATCTATCTTTAGGATTCGCGTTAATTAGTAGATCGGTTTACTAATTCTTAGGCTACCAAGCAAAAAGGGGCATATTCGGCTTCGATCATTCACCCATATAATGTAGTTTCATTTACTTGTGTCTATTTCGTAAAATATTTATAAAACTGCATGTATTCTCATCCCAAAATATTAGATTTTAAAAGTGGGACTATAACTCACTTTCACAGATTTTTACTTCGTCGGGAAGTAAGACTTGGACACTGGTCGATTCACGAACCTATAACAAATATGTACATATATATATCAAAGTATGTTCAAAATATATTTACAACATTTTTAATACGTTTTACTGTTTTAAGTTTATTAAGTCAGTTGTCCTCGTTAGTAACCTACAACTTGTTGTCCACAGTTAGATGTACAGAAATAAATCGATATATATTATCTTGAATTAATCCACGACCCAGTGTATACACGTATCAGGCTAGATCATAACTCAAAGTATATATATTTTTGGAATCAACCTCAACCCTGTATAGCTAACTCAAACATTACTGCATATAGAGTGTCTATGGCTGTTCCAAATAATATATATAAATGGGTCGATATGATATGTCAAAACATTTGTATACGTGTCTATGGTATCCCAAGATTACATATACAATATGAGTTAGCTAGGATATGATTAATATAGATTTGTTACCAATTTTCACGTAGCTACAACAAGCAAAATTATCCAATCTTGTTTTACCCATAACTTCTTCGTTTTAAATCCGTTTTGAGTGATTCAAGTTGCTATGGTTTCATATTAAACTTAAATTTATGAATCTAAATAGAAAAATTATAAGTTTATAGTCAGAAATGTAGGTTACAAGTCAATATTATAAGAGGTAGTCATTTCAGTCGAAAGAACGACGTCTTGATGACCATTTTGAAAAACATACTTTCACTTTGAGTTTAACCATGATTTTTGGATATAGTTTCATGTTCATAAGAAAAATCATTTTCCCAGAAGAACAACTTTTAAATCAAAGTTTATCATAGTTTTTTATTAACTAACCCAAAACAGCCCGCAGTGTTACTACGACGGCGTATATCCGGTTTTACGGTGTTTTTCGTGTTTTCGGGTTTTAAATCATTAAGTTAGCATATCATATAGATATAGAACATATGTTTAGTTGATTTTAAAAGTCAAGTTAGAAGAATTAACTTTATTTGCGAATAAGTTTAGAATTTACTAAACTATGTTCTAGTGATTACAAGTTTAAATCTTCGAATAAGATAGTTTTATATGTAAGAATTGAATGATGATATGAACATCATTACTACCTCAAATATAGTAGGTAAACCTAATTAAAGTGACAAAAATTGATCTAGCTTCAAAGGATTCTTGGATGGCTTGAAGTTCTTGAAGTAGAATAATGACACGAAAACAAGTTCAAGTAAGATTTTCACTCGAAATAAGATTGTTATAGTTATAGAAATTGAACCAAAGTTTGAATATGAGTATTACCTTGAATTAGAGAGATAACCTACTATAAATAACAAAGGTTTCTTGATCCTAGATGATTGCTTGGAATAGATTAGAAAGCTTGGAAGTAGACTTGCAAACTTGAAAGTGTTCTTGAAGTTTACTTGAGTAGTTGTTTTGAAAGTTGATCTATGTTAGGATTTATGAACTAGATTGAGCTAGATTTTGTTGAATATGATGAAGAACACTTAGAACTATGAGAGAACACTTGAGAGAGAGTAGTTTGATGCATGTAAGTTGCAAAATGGATGTGTTTGTGGTGATGCATATGGACGAGAATATGGGGTGGCATTATAGTCTCCATTAGTTTGTAATTTTGTGAGATATTTCATGCTAGTTTTCAAATGGTTATTTCCACATGTTTGTTGAATAAATGAGGGCCGCTAAGAGCTGCATTATTATGTGTATTTACCAATAGTACATACGTCTAGAAGCTGTGTATTGTATGAGTGCGAATACGGTTGCATACTAGTAGAATTGTTGATGAAAGTGAATGAGAATGCAATTGTAAGTATTTTTGTTAAGTAGGAGTACTTTGATATGTATCATGAAGTCTTTCAAAAGTGTATGAATACATATTAAAACACTACATGTATATACATTTTAACTGAGTCGTTAAGTCATCGTTAGTCGTTACATGTAAGTGTTGTTTTGAAACCTTTAAGTTAACGATCTTGTTAAATGTTGTTAACCCATTGTTTATTATATCTAATGAGATGTTAAATTATTACATTATCATGATATTATGATGTATTAATATATCTTAATATGATATATATACATTTAAATGTCGTTACAACGATAATCGTTACATATATGTCTCGTTTCGAAATCTTTAAGTTAGTAGTCTTGTTTTTACATATGTAGTTCATTGTTAATACACTTAATGATATGTTTACTTATCATTTATCATTTTTAAATATAGTGTATCAATATCTTAATATGATTCATATGTATTTAGTAAGACGTTGTTATAACGATAATCGTTATATATATCGTTTTCGAGTTTCTTAATTGAATAGTCTCATTTTTATGTATATAACTCATTGTTAAAATACCTAATGAGATACTTACTTATCATAATATCATGTTAACTATATATGTATCCATATATATGTCATCATATAGTTTTTACAAGTTTTAACGTTCGTGAATCATCGGTCAACTTGGGTGGTCAATTGTCTATATGAAACCTATTTCAATTAATCAAGTCTTAACAAGTTTGATTGCTTAACATGTTGGAAATACTTAATCATGTAAATATCAATTTCATTTAATATAACATTTAATATATATAAACATGGAAAAGCTCGGGTCACTGCAGTACCTACCCATTAAATAAATTTCGTCCCGAAATTTTAAGAAGTTGGAGGTGGTGACGTATCTTCTGGAAATAAGTGCGGGTATTTCTTCTTCATATGATCTTCTCGTTCCCAGGTGAACTCGGGTCCTCTACGAGCATTCCATCGAACCTTAACAATTGGTATCTTGTTTTGCTTAAGTCTTTTAACCTCACGATCCATTATTTCAACGGGTTCTTCGATGAATTGAAGTTTTTCGTTGATTTGGATTTCGTCTAATGGAATAGTGAGATCTTATTTAGCAAAATATTTCTTCAAATTCGAGACATGGAAAGTGTTATGTACAACCACGAGTTGTTGAGGTAACTCAAGTCGGTAAGCTACTGGTCCGACACGATCAATAATCTTGAATGGTCCAATATACCTTGGATTTAATTTCCCTCGTTTACCAAATCGAACAACGCCATTCCAAGGTGCAACTTTAAGCATGACCATCTCTCCAATTTTGAATTCTATATCTTTTCTTTTAATGTCAGCGTAGCTCTTTTGTCGACTTTGGGCGGTTTTCAACCGTTGTTGAATTTGGATGATCTTCTTGGTAGTTTCTTGTATTATCTCCGGACCCATAATCTGTCTATCCCCCACTTCACTTCAACAAATCGGAGACCTGCACTTTCTACCATAAAGTGCTTCAAACGGTGCAATCTCAATGCTTGAATGGTAGCTGTTGTTGTAGGAAAATTCTGCTAACGGTAGGTGTCGATCCCAACTGTTTCCGAAATCAATAACACACGCTCGTAGCATGTCTTCAAGTGTTTGTATCGTACTTTCGCTCTGCCCGTCAGTTTGTGGATGATAGGCAGCACTCATGTCTAGACGAGTTCCTAATGCTTGCTGTAATGTCTGCCAGAATCTTGAAATAAATCTGTCATCCCTATCAGAGATAATAGAGATTGGTATTCCATATCTGGAGATGACTTCCTTCAAATACAGTCGTGCTAACTTTTCCATCTTGTCATCTTCTCTTATTGGCAGGAAGTGTGCTGATTTGGTGAGACGATCAACTATTACCCAAATAGTATCAAAACCACTTGTAATCCAAAATCCATGGTTATGTTTTCCCATTTCCATTCCGGGATTTTGAGTTGTTGAAGTAGACCTGATGGTTTCTGATGCTCAGTTTTAACCTTAGAACACGTCAAACATTCTCCTACGTATTTAGCAACATCGGCTTTCATACCCGGCCACCAAAAATGTTTCTTGAGATCCTTGTACATCTTCCCCACTCCAGGATGTATTGAGTATCTGGTTTTATGAGCTTCTCTAAGTACCATTTCTCTCCTATCTCTAAATTTTGGTACCCAAATTCTTTCAGTCCTATACCGAGTTCCGTCTTCCCGAATATTAAGATGCTTCTCCGATCCTTTGGGTATTTCATCCTTTAAATTTTCCTCTTTTAAAACTCCTTGTTGCGCCTCCTTTATTTGAGTAGTAAGGTTAGTGTGAATCATTATATTCATAGCTTTTACTCGAATGGGTTCTCTGTCCTTTCTGCTCAAGGCGTCGGCTACCACATTTGCCTTCCCCGGGTGGTAACGAATCTCAAAGTCGTAATCATTCAACAATTCAATCCACCTGCGCTGCCTCATGTTCAATTGTTTCTGATTAAATATGTGTTGAAGACTTTTGTAGTCGGTATATATAATTCTTTTGACCCCATATAAGTAGTGCCTCCAGGTCTTTAATACAAAAATAACTGCGCCTAATTCTAAATCATGCGTCGTATAATTCTTCTCGTGAATCTTCAATTGTCTAGACGCATAAGCAATTACCTTCGTTTGTTGCATTAATACACAACCGAGACCTTGCTTTGAGGCGTCACAATATATCACAAAATCATCATTCGCTTCAGGTAATGACAATATAGGTGACGTAGTTAACTTTTTCTTCAACAATTGAAACTTTCTCTTGTTCACCTTTCCATTCAAATTTCTTCCCTTTATGCGTTAATGCAGTCAAGGGTTTTGCTATTTTGGAAAAATCTTGGATGAATCTCCTGTAATAACCAGCCAGCCCTAAAAATTGACGTATGTGTTTCGGAGTTTTCGGGATTTCCCACTTTTCAACGATTTCAATCTTTGCTGGATCCACCTGAATACCTTCTTTGTTCACGATATGACCGAGAAATTGAACTTCTTCCAACCAAAATGCACACTTTGAAAACTTAGCGTACAGTTTTTCTTTTCTCGGAAACTCTAGCACTTTTCTCAAATGTTCTTCATGCTCTTGATCATTCTTCGAGTAAATAAGTATGTCATCAATGAAAATAATGACAAACTTGTCAAGATATGGCCCACACACTCGGTTCATGAGGTCCATGAACACAACTGGTGCGTTAGTCAATCCAAACGGCATAACCATAAACTTGTAATGACTGTAACGCGTCCTAAAAGCAGTCTTCGAAATATCATCTTCCTTCACCCGCATTTGATGATATCCAGAACGTAAATCGATCTTCGAATAAACCGACGAGCCTTGTAGTTGATCAAATAAGTCGTCGATTCTTGGTAATGGGTAACGGTTCTTGATGGTAAGTTTGTTCAACTCTCGGTAGTCGATACACAACCTGAATGTACCATCTTTCTTCTTGACAAATAGAACAGGAGCTCCCCATGGTGATGTACTTGGTCGAATGAAACCACGCTCTAAAAGTTCCTGTAACTGACTTTGTAATTCTTTCATTTCGCTGAGTGCGAGTCTGTATGGAGCACGAGCTATTGGTGCAGCTCCTGGTACAAGGTCTATTTGAAATTCAACGGATCGATGTGGGGGTTATCCCGGTAATTCTTTCGGAAATACATCGGGAAATTCTTTTACGACGGGAACATCACTGATGTTCTTTTCTTCAGGTTTAACTTCCTCGATGTGCGCTAGAATGACGTAACAACCTTTTCTTATTAGTTTTTGCGCCTTCAAACTACTAATAAGATTTAACTTCGCGTTGTTCTTTTCTCCGTACACCATTAAAGGTTTTCCTTTTTCACACATAATGCGAATCGCATTTTTGTAACAAACGACCTCTGCTCTCACCTTTTTCAACCAGTCCATGCCAATTATTACATCAAAACTCCCTAACTCGACTGGTATTAAATCAATCTTAAACATTTCATCACCCAGTTTAATTTCTCTATCCCGACATATATTATCTACTGAAATTAATTTACCGTTTGCTAATTCGAGTAAAAATTTATTATCCAAAGGCGTCAATGGGCAATTTAATTTAGCACAAAAATCTCTACTCATATAGCTTCTATCTGCACCTGAATCAAATAAAACATAAGCAAATTTATCGTCAATAAGAAACGTACCCGTAACAAGCTCCGGGTCTTCCTGTGCTTCTGCCGCATTAATATTGAAAACTCTTTCGCGGCCCTGCCCATTAGTATTCCCCTGATTCGGGCAATTTCTAATAATGTGGCCCGGTTTTCCACATTTATAACAAACAGCGTTGGTATTACTTGCTCCTACACTATTCGTTCCGGCGTTACTTGTTCCGACACAATTTGTTCCTTTAGTTCTGTTAAACCTTGGTCTGTAGACCTCACACTTTGTCGCGCTATGACCATTTCTTTTACACATGTTGCAAAATGTCGTGAAAAACCCCGGGTGATTTTCTTCACACCTTGATGATTCTAACAACAAATTGAACTAAGAAACTCGTTCCTTATATGATTACTAAGCTTCATTCTTCATCAATTCAAATCAACATCAACATATTAGTGCTCTTCGATCTCGTGTTCTTCGTTCATGTTCTTCATCAACCGTTTTGGTATTTGGATCATTCGAGAATGAATTGAGGAAATGTAAAAATGCGGAAGTATTGAAAATCATCTCGTGAAGGTGTATGCAAACTTTCATATTCCAATTTGTAAAATCGAGCATGAATTTCGAGTTCAAAGTTTTGGAGAGAAAGTCAACTGAATGTTTATCATCAAAATTCGTGATAGATGTTGTGTTTCAGGTTTTATTAATGATCATCGAGTGTTTATTAATGCATTTGCAGAAAGTTTCGTGAAGATTTCGTAGCCTGAAACAAAGTAAATCACAAAATCAATTTTGAACTTGAAGTTCAAAGCCGCTACCTGTTATTATTCCAATTCAGAGATTTATGGCTACTTGATGAAAAATGTTAATCGCTGCTAATGAAACTTATTTCAATCAAATTTTTGAGTAAATCAATTCGATTCAAGGTTTTGGCAAATCTGTCTCGATGAAGATGAACTTGAATGACATTCGGTATTGATTCTTGCTATGCATTCAGTATACGATATAAAGTGTTGATTCGGTATTGAACTTGCTAACTGATTCGGTTTGTTACATACTTCGGTATATGGTGGTTATTAGCTTCTGATTCGGTATTGATTTCTATCACCTTCATTCAGTATTGATTCGGTATATACCGTTGATGATGGTGGTTCCTGAATTCGTTTACCAGATTGCAAGTAAACGTGATTTTGGGCCCAATATTCTTTGAACAACATTTGGTAATGTTATTGGGACTTTGGTACCGAATCTTCATAATGGGCCAAACATTTTTCTTTAGCATAACAAGAGTTTACACATTGTGTGACAAAGGCTTAAATTTTCAGTCCCTGTCAGGTTTCAAAGTTTTGCAAGGACAGTCCTTTACCGAATCTGGCTACAATTTTGACAGTTTTGGCCCTAACAGTTTATCAGATTTTTAGGGATGGTCCTTTACCGAATTTGGACCTCCAAAGCATATTTTTCAACTACTTTTGAGGCTCGAATTTACATGGCTTTTCTCATATGCATTATTTACGATATTTTGGGGATTTGCCGAGCACGTCAACCATTTTAAACAATGACGCTTTTATTTCATGCAAGCATCATTGTGGGGGAGATATGTATATGGTTGATGTGCGTATGACTTCAATACGCGTACGGTATTGGACTCGAACTTTAAAGAAGACAAAATCAAAGCGTTACTTGTTTGACGAGTGAGCAAAGGAAAACGAAAGTGACTTCCACACCCTTGGGGGAGTAGATGAGACGTTAGGAACTTCGAAGGAGCTAACGATCTATACGGTTTGATTCGTACCCCATATACTTTGAAGGGGGAGTTTCTCTAGTTTTTCGAGCTTACTAATCAAGGCAAGTGTCAGAGGGGAGTTATGAGAATTCGAAGAAGATCTTTTCTCACTGGCTCCAATATCAAAGACTCTAATTGAGACTAGAATTGTTCTTCAACGAGGTATTAGGAGTATATCGGCCTTGAGGGGAGAAACTCAAAGAATTCTAAGTATCTTTTCCAAACAACATGAAGTGATGCTACGATGAATGTCACATGGTTGCGCATTTCTGCTGTGCAAACTCAAAGACCATTGAAGGTAGAAGAATTCCAACTTCAAAGATCTACTTCAACGACCATGCAAGATTCGTGAGGGGAGCTAGTTAGCGATAGCGTGTTTCTTTCATGTAATTTTATATGTTTTTCTTATGGAGTGTTCGTTTGGAAGTATGATTACCTCATGAGGGGAGATTTTTAGGACCCTAGAATGAGTCAATCCTACTCCCAAGAGATCCTTTAGATGAGGGCTATATAAAGGATCTAGTAACTCTATAGAAACTAACATTAGCCATCGATTTGTAACGTATTCAAGAGATCCGTGGAATATAGTTGACTAGTTTGACTAATGCTCTCTACATTCATGTGGTTAATCGTTCACATTCATAGTATTCATGAGATCTTAGGTCCTACAATCGCCAACGCAGATTCGGAAAATCTTAGGTCTCGCTGGTTATTATAGGATATTCATTGAGGGATTTTCCACCATAGCCCGACCGTTGACAGCGTTGACTCACAAGGGTAAAAAGTATGAGTGGACTAAGCAACATGAGTCTGCATTTCAGGTGTTGAAATATAAATTGACTACTGCTCCCATTTTGTCTTTACCCGAAGGAAATGAAGATTTCGTGAATTACTGTGATGCTTCACGAAAAGGGTTTGGTTGCGTGTTGATGCAACGGAAGAAAGTGATTGCCTATGGATCACGACAGTTGAAGATTCACGAGCAGAATTATACGACACGTGACTTGGAACTTGGTGATGTGGTCTTTGCACTGAAGATGTGGAGACGCTACTTGTATGGTACTAAGTTTACGATTTTCATCGATCACAAGAGTTTTCAACATATCTTCGATCAGAAACAGCTAAACATGAGACATAGACGTTAGGTAGAACTACTGAACGAATACGAGTGTGAGATTCGCTAGCATCCTGGAAAGGCTAATGTTGTCGCAGATGTAGTGACCCGAACTTTTCCATGTTTATATATATTAATTGAGATTGATGTTTACATGATTAAATGTTTCCAACATGTTAAGCAATCAAACTTGTTAAGACTTGATTAATTGAAATAGGTTTCATATAGACAATTGACCACCCAAGTTGACCGGTGATTCACGAACGTTAAAACTTGTAAAAAAAAACTATATGATGACATATATATGGTTATATATATAGTTAACATGATATTATGATAAGTAAACATATCATTAATTATATTAACAATGAACTACATATGTAAAAACAAGACTACTAACTTAATGATTTTGAAACGAGACATATATGTAACGTTTATCGTTGTAACGACATTTAATGTATATATATCATATTAAGAGATATTCGTACATCATAATATCATGATAATATAATAATTTAAAATCTCTTTTGATATTATAAACATTGGGTTAACAACATTTAACAAGATCGTTAACCTAAAGGTTTCAAAACAACACTTACATGTAACGACTAACGATGACTTAACGACTCAGTTAAAATGTATATACATGTAGTGTTTTAATATGTATTTATACACTTTTGAAAGACTTCAATACACTTATCAAAATACTTCTACTTAACAAAAATGCTTACAATTACATTCTCGTTCAGTTTCATCAACAATTCTACTCGTATGCACCCGTATTCGTACTCGTACAATACACAGCTTTTAGATGTATGTACTATTGGTATATACACTCCAATGATCAGCTCTTAGCAGCCCATGTGAGTCACCTAACACATGTGGGAACCATCATTTGGCAACTAGCATGAAATATCTCATAAGATTACAAAAATATGAGTAATCATTCATGACTTATTTACATGAAAACAAAATTACATATCCTTTATATCTAATCCATACACCAACGACCAAAAACACCTACAAACACTTTCATTCTTCAATTTTCTTCATCTAATTGAACTCTCTCAAGTTCTATCTTCAAGTTCTAAGTGTTCTTCATAAATTCCAAAAGTTCTAGTTTCATAAAATCAAGAATACTTTCAAGTTTGCTAGCTCACTTCCAATCTTGTAAGGTGATCATCAAACCTCAAGAAATCTTTGTTTCTTACAGTAGGTTATCATTCTAATACAAGGTAATAATCATATTCAAACTTTGGTTCAATTTCTATAACTATAACAATCTTATTTCAAGTGATGATCTTACTTGAACTTGTTTTCGTGTCATGATTTTGCTTCAAGAACTTTGAGCCATCCAAGGATCCATTGAAGCTAGATCCATTTTTCTATTTTCCAGTAGGTTCATCCAAGGAACTTAAGGTAGTAATGATGTTCATAACATCATTCGATTCATACATATAAAGCTATCTTATTCGAAGGTTTAAACTTGTAATCACTAGAACATAGTTTAGTTAATTCTAAACTTGTTCGCAAACAAAAGTTAATCCTTCTAACTTGACTTTTAAAATCAACTAAACACATGTTCTATATCTATATGATATGCTAACTTAATGATTTAAAACCTGGAAACACGAAAAACACCGTAAAACCGGATTTACGCCGTCGTAGTAACACCGCGGGCTGTTTTGGGTTAGTTAATTAAAAACTATGATAAACTTTGATTTAAAAGTTGTTATTCTGAGAAAATGATTTTTATTATGAACATGAAACTATATCCAAAAATTATAGTTAAACTCAAAGTGGAAGTATGTTTTCTAAAATGGTCATCTAGACGTCGTTCTTTCGACTGAAATGACTACCTTTACAAAAAAACGACTTGTAACTTATTTTTCCGACTATAAACCTATACTTTTTCTGTTTAGATTCATAAAATAGAGTTCAATATGAAACCATAGCAATTTGATTCACTCAAAACGGATTTAAAATGAAGAAGTTATGGGTAAAACAAGATTGGATAATTTTTCTCATTTTAGCCACGTGAAAATTGGTAACAAATCTATTCCAACCATAACTTAATCAACTTGTATTATATATTATGTAATCTTGAGATACCATAGACACGTATACAATGTTTCGACCTATCATGTCGACACATCTATATATATTTCGGAACAACCATAGACACTCTATATGTGAATGTTGGAGTTAGCTATACAGGGTTGAGGTTGATTCCAAAATATATATAGTTTGAGTTGTGATCAATACTGAGATACGTATACACTGGGTCGTGGATTGATTCAAGATAATATTTATCGATTTATTTCTGTACATCTAACTGTGGACAACTAGTTGTAGGTTACTAACGAGGACAGCTGACTTAATAAACTTAAAACATCAAAATATATTAAAAGTGTTGTAAATATATTTTGAACATACTTTGATATATATGTATATATTGTTATAGGTTCGTGAATCAACCAGTGGCCAAGTCTTACTTCTCGACGAAGTAAAAATCTGTGAAAGTGAGTTATAGTCCCACTTTTAAAATCTAATATTTTTGGGATGAGAATACATGCAGGTTTTATAAATGATTTACAAAATAGACACAAGTACGTGAAACTACATTCTATGGTTGAATTATCGAAATCGAATATGCCCCTTTTTATTAAGTCTGGTAATCTAAGAATTAGGGAACAGACACCCTAATTGACGCGAATCCTAAAGATAGATCTATTGGGCCTAACAAACCCCATCCAAAGTACCGGATGCTTTAGTACTTCGAAATTTATATCATATCCGAAGGGTGTCCCGGAATGATGGGGATATTCTTATATATGCATCTTGTTATTGTCGGTTACCAGGTGTTCACCATATGAATGATTTTTATCTCTATGTATGGGATGTGTATTGAAATATGAAATCTTGTGGTCTATTGTTACGATTTGATATATATAGGTTAAACCTATAACTCACCAACATTTTTGTTGACGTTTTAAGCATGTTTATTCTCAGGTGATTATTAAGAGCTTCCGCTGTCGCATACTTAAATAAGGACAAGATTTGGAGTCCATGCTTGTATGATATTGTGTAAAAACTGCATTCAAGAAACTTATTTTGTTGTAACATATTTGTATTGTAAACCATTATGTAATGGTCGTGTGTAAACAGGATATTTTAGATTATCATTATTTGATAATCTACGTAAAGCTTTTTAAACCTTTATTGATGAAATAAAGGTTATGATTTGTTTAAAAATGAATGCAGTCTTTGAAAAACGTCTCATATAGAGGTCAAAACCTCGCAACGAAATCAATTAATATGGAACGTTTTTAATCAATAAGAACGGGACATTTCAGTTGGTATCAGAGCGTTGGTCTTAGAGAACCAGAAAATTTGCATTAGTGTGTCTTATCGAGTTTGTTAGGATGCATTAGTGAGTCTGGACTTCGACCGTGTTTTCTTTAAAAATGATTGCTTAACATTTTTGTTGGAAACTATATATTTTTAACATATGAATATTATGTGATATATTAATCTCTTAACGTGTTTGATATTATGTGATAGATGTCTACCTCTAGAACAAGTCCCATTGACTCACCTAATAATAATGAAGAGTCAAATGTAAATTGGAATGATTTGTGGACTGATTCACAAGTTCCCGAAGAGGAACCGGAAGAAGAGTCGGAACCGGAAGAAGAATCGGAACCGGAAGAAGAATCGGAACCGGATGAAGAAATAGAACCGGTGGGGGAAATAATAAAACGGTTAAGTAAAATAAAATCCTCAACCAACCGACCAAAGTTAATTATGGTCAATGGTGTTTCCGCCAAGGAAGCAAAATATTGGGAGGATTACCAATTCTCCGATGAATCGGATTCCGACGAGAATTCCGATGATGTTATAGAAATTACCCCAACTGAATTTAAAAAGGCAAAAGAAAATAATAAGGGAAAGGGCATAAAAATAGAGAAATCTAATTCCAACCCCGATGAACTTTATATGTATCGTCAACCCCCGAAGTCCTTAAGTTGTAACAATGACCCGGGAACCTCTAAACCACCAGGTTTTTCTAAACCAATGTGGACAACGACGGCTCGTATTAGGGGAACATCATATATCCCTAGAAACTTGGCAAAACGAACCAAAACCGAAGAAGAAGAAACGAGCGAGTCGGAATAAGATAGTTGTATTCGTGTGGTGTAATATATGGAATATAGTGTTCTTATGCTTTATGATATATGTAAAAATTGCTTGTATTAATAAGTATTTTTTTTTATGAATCTAACTCTTGTCTATTTTACAGTTTAAAAACACAAAATGGATAGACAACCCAATATTTTAAGAGACCTACCCGGAGACATGATTGATGAAATCTTGTCTAGAGTCGGCCAGAATTCTTCGGCACAACTATTTAAGGCGAGATCAGTTTGTAAGACATTCGAAGAACATTCCAAGAATGTCTTGGTTTATAAGAGACTTTCGTTTGAAAGATGGGGGATATCACATTGGGAAACCCATAAGTTACGATGTGTTTACTTTGACGCATATATTGCGGGGAACCCAAATGCTATTTTACGCAACGGGTTAAGAAATTATTTTGACTCAATATATCCGAATATTGGACTTCGTGATTTAGAAAAAGCGGCTAACATGCAACATAAAGAAGCATGTTATGCTTACGGATTAGTAATGTTCGCTTCTCACCAAAGTGAGAACAAGAACATCGGGCTACAACTATTAAACAAAACGTTTCCACAAGTGACGGAGTCGGTAATTGGGGTAAGAAATGAGGTTTTTAGATTATTACGGGACTGTTGGACATTACGTAACCCTCGTCCCTTTGATGACGTTACAACACGCTGTCTTATCAACGGCCATAACGGTTATGTTGCACAAGACCAAGGATGGGAAGTAGTCCTAGTAAAACCAGAATGCATGACTTGTTTCTGGACGTATGAATTACGTGTCTTTATTGCCTTTGCTGAACGACTTGTGTACTAGCTAGAATTGTCTTCACAACTATCTTGTATCAAAGTTATTGTGTGCTATATTTCATGCTTTATGTAAAATAAGCGGTATTGTAAGTTTGTAAAATATTGTATAAAAGTTTGAACGCGAAATATTATTATAATCAGTTTTTCATATAGAATTGTGGTAGTTGAATTGTATATTAGCTACTAAGTATGAACTTAACGGGTAGGTACTACCCGAATTTAAACTTATAAAACGCTAATATGAAGAAAAAGCTTTTATAAATGAGTTCATATTATGCTACGAAATACTATTAACTACTCTTAATATTCTGTATGATTAACTTGTTCCATTTAACTATTTTGAAGGAAATGGCACCGACTACTCGACACACCGTGAATATGAATGAAGAGGAATTCCGTACTTTTCTAGCTTCAAACATAGCCGCAGTACAGGCTGCGCTACATACCAACAATAACCTTGGATCTAGCAGTACAGGAAATCGTGTAGGATGCACCTACAAAGAATTCACTGCCTGCAAACCTTTGGAATTTGATGGAACCGAAGGACCGATCGGATTGAAACGGTGGACCGAGAAGGTTGAATCGGTGTTTGCCATAAGTAAGTGTACTGAAGAGGACAAAGTGAAGTACGCTACGCATACCTTCACAGGTTCTGCGTTAACATGGTGGAATACCTATCTAGAGCAAGTGGGACAAGATGATGCGTACGCACTACCGTGGTCAGCATTCAAGCACTTGATGAACGAGAAGTACCGTCCCAGAACCGAGGTCAATAAGCTCAAGACAGAACTTAGAGGGTTACGAACCCAAGGATTTGATATTACCACGTACGAAAGACGATTCACAGAATTGTGCCTATTGTGTCCGGGAGCATTCGAAGATGAGGAAGAGAAGATCGACGCATTTGTGAAAGGATTACCGGAAAGAATCCAAGAAGATATAAGTTCACACGAGCCCGCCTCCATACAACAGGCATGTAGAATGGCTCACAAACTAGTGAACCAGATTGAAGAAAGAATTAAAGAACAGACTGCTGAAGAGGCCAATGTGAAGCAAGTCAAAAGAAAGTGGGAGGAAAACGGTGATAAGAATCACCAATACAATAACAACAACAATTACAACAATAATCGCAACAATTATCCCAACAATCGCAACAGCAATCGCAACTACAACAAACGGCCCAACAACAACAACAACAACAACAACAACAACAACAGCAACTACAACAATCATCCCAACAACAATAATAACCGCAACAACAACAACAATCAGAAGCAACTATGCCAAAGGTGTGAAAAGAATCACTCGGGGTTCTGCACCAAATTTTGCAACAAGTGTAAAAGAAATGGTCATAGCGCGGCGAAGTGTGAGGTCTACGGACCAGGGGTTAATAGAACGAAAGGAACAAATGGTGTCGGAACGAGTAATGGCGGAGCAAGTAGTGTCGGAGCAAGTTATGCCAATGTAGTTTGTTATAAATGTGGAAAACCAGGCCACATTATTAGAAATTGCCCGAACCAGGAGAACACGAATGGACAAGGCCGTGGAAGAGTTTTCAATATTAATGCGGTAGAGGCACAGGAAGACCCGGAGCTTGTTACGGGTACGTTTCTTATTGACAATAAATCTGCTTACGTTTTATTTGATTCGGGTGCGGATAGAAGCTATATGAGTAGAGATTTTTGTGCTAAATTAAGTTGTCCATTGACGCCTTTGGATAGTAAATTTTTACTCGAATTAGCAAATGGTAAATTAATTTCAGCAGATAATATATGTCGGAATCGAGAAATTAAACTGGTTAGCGAAACATTTAAGATTGATTTGATACCAGTAGAGTTAGGGAGTTTTGATGTGATAATCGGTATGGACTGGTTGAAAGAAGTGAAAGCGGAGATCGTTTGTTACAAAAATGCAATTCGCATTATACGAGAAAAAGGAAAACCCTTAATGGTGTACGGAGAAAAGGGCAACACGAAGCTACATCTTATTAGTAATTTGAAGGCACAAAAACTAATAAGAAAAGGTTGCTATGCTGTTCTAGCACACGTCGAGAAAGTACAAACTGAAGAAAAGAGCATCAATGATGTTCCCATTGCAAAAGAATTTCCCGATGTATTTCCGAAAGAATTACCGGGATTACCCCCACATCGATCCGTTGAATTTCAAATAGATCTTGTACCAGGAGCTGCACCAATAGCTCGTGCTCCTTACAGACTCGCACCCAGCGAGATGAAAGAACTGCAAAGCCAATTACAAGAACTTTTAGAGCGTGGTTTCATTCGACCAAGCACATCACCGTGGGGAGCTCCTGTTTTGTTTGTCAAGAAGAAAGATGGTACATTCAGGTTGTGTATCGACTACCGAGAGTTGAACAAACTTACCATCAAGAACCGCTACCCACTACCGAGAATCGACGACTTATTTGATCAACTACAAGGCTCGTCTGTTTATTCAAAGATTGACTTACGTTCCGGGTATCATCAAATGCGGGTGAAAGAAGATGATATTCTAAAGACTGCTTTCAGAACACGTTACGGTCATTACGAGTTTATGGTCATGCCGTTTGGTTTAACTAATGCACCAGCTGTGTTCATGGACCTTATGAACCGAGTGTGTGGACCATACCTTGACAAGTTTGTCATTGTTTTCATTGATGACATACTTATTTACTCAAAGAATGACCAAGAACACGGTGAACATTTGAGAAAGGTGTTAGAAGTATTGAGGAAGGAAGAATTGTACGCTAAGTTTTCAAAGTGTGCATTTTGGTTGGAAGAAGTTCAATTCCTCGGTCACATAGTGAACAAAGAAGGTATTAAGGTGGATCCGGCAAAGATAGAAACTGTTGAAAAGTGGGAAACCCCGAAAACTCCGAAACACATACGCCAGTTTTTAGGACTAGCTGGTTACTACAGAAGGTTCATCCAAGACTTTTCCAGAATAGCAAAACCCTTGACTGCATTAACGCATAAAGGGAAGAAATTTGAATGGAATGATGAACAAGAGAAAGCGTTTCAGTTATTGAAGAAAAAGCTAACTACGGCACCTATATTGTCATTGCCTGAAGGGAATGATGATTTTGTGATTTATTGTGACGCATCAAAGCAAGGTCTCGGTTGTGTATTAATGCAACGAACGAAGGTGATTGCTTATGCGTCTAGACAATTGAAGATTCACGAACAAAATTATACGACGCATGATTTGGAATTAGGCGCGGTTGTTTTTGCATTAAAGACTTGGAGGCACTACTTATATGGGGTCAAAAGTATTATATATACCGACCACAAAAGTCTTCAACACATATTTAATCAGAAACAACTGAATATGAGGCAGCGTAGGTGGATTGAATTATTGAATGATTACGATTTTGAGATTCGTTACCACCCGGGGAAGGCAAATGTGGTAGCCGATGCCTTGAGCAGGAAGGATAGAGAACCCATTCGAGTAAAATCTATGAATATAATGATTCATAATAACATTACTACTCAAATAAAGGAGGCGCAACAAGGAGTTTTAAAAGAGGGAAATTTAAAGGATGAAATACCCAAAGGATCGGAGAAGCATCTTAATATTCGGGAAGACGGAACCCGGTATAGGGCTGAAAGGATTTGGGTACCAAAATTTGGAGATATGAGAGAAATGGTACTTAGAGAAGCTCATAAAACCAGATACTCAATACATCCTGGAACGGGGAAGATGTACAAGGATCTCAAGAAACATTTTTGGTGGCCGGGTATGAAAGCCGATGTTGCTAAATACGTAGGAGAATGTTTGACGTGTTCTAAGGTCAAAGCTGAGCATCAGAAACCATCAGGTCTACTTCAACAACCCGAAATCCCGGAATGGAAATGGGAAAACATTACCATGGATTTCATCACTAAATTGCCAAGGACTGCAAGTGGTTTTGATACTATTTGGGTAATAGTTGATCGTCTCACCAAATCAGCACACTTCCTACCAATAAGAGAAGATGACAAGATGGAGAAGTTAGCACGACTGTATTTGAAGGAAGTCATCTCCAGACATGGAATACCAATCTCTATTATCTCTGATAGGGATGGCAGATTTATTTCAAGATTCTGGCAGACATTACAGCAAGCATTAGGAACTCGTCTAGACATGAGTACTGCCTATCATCCACAAACTGATGGGCAGAGCGAAAGGACGATACAAACGCTTGAAGACATGCTACGAGCATGTGTTATTGATTTTGGAAACAGTTGGGATCGACATCTACCGTTAGCAGAATTTTCCTACAACAACAGCTACCATTCAAGCATTGAGATGGCGCCGTTTGAAGCACTTTATGGTAGAAAGTGCAGGTCTCCGATTTGTTGGAGTGAAGTGGGGGATAGACAGATTACGGGTCCGGAGATTATACAAGAAACTACCGAGAAGATCATCCAAATTCAACAACGGTTGAAAACCGCCCAAAGTCGACAAAAGAGCTACGCTGACATTAAAAGAAAAGATATAGAATTTGAAATTGGAGAGATGGTCATGCTTAAAGTTGCACCTTGGAAAGGCGTTGTTCGATTTGGTAAACGAGGGAAATTAAATCCAAGGTATATTGGACCATTCAAGATTATTGATCGTGTCGGACCAGTAGCTTACCGACTTGAGTTACCTCAACAACTCGCGGCTGTACATAACACTTTCCACGTCTCGAATTTAAAGAAATGTTTTGCTAAAGAAGATCTCACTATTCCGTTAGATGAAATCCAAATCAACGAAAAACTCCAATTCATCGAAGAACCCGTCGAAATAATGGATCGTGAGGTTAAAAGACTTAAGCAAAACAAGATACCAATTGTTAAGGTTCGATGGAATGCTCGTAGAGGACCCGAGTTCACCTGGGAGCGTGAAGATCAGATGAAGAAGAAATACCCGCATCTATTTCCAGAAGATTCATCAACACCTTCAACAGCTTAAAATTTCGGGACGAAATTTATTTAACGGGTAGGTACTGTAGTGACCCGAACTTTTCCATGTTTATATATATTAATTGAGATTGATGTTTACATGATTAAATGTTTCCAACATGTTAAGCAATCAAACTTGTTAAGACTTGATTAATTGAAATAGGTTTCATATAGACAATTGACCACCCAAGTTGACCGGTGATTCACGAACGTTAAAACTTGTAAAAAAAAACTATATGATGACATATATATGGTTATATATATAGTTAACATGATATTATGATAAGTAAACATATCATTAATTATATTAACAATGAACTACATATGTAAAAACAAGACTACTAACTTAATGATTTTGAAACGAGACATATATGTAACGTTTATCGTTGTAACGACATTTAATGTATATATATCATATTAAGAGATATTCGTACATCATAATATCATGATAATATAATAATTTAAAATCTCTTTTGATATTATAAACATTGGGTTAACAACATTTAACAAGATCGTTAACCTAAAGGTTTCAAAACAACACTTACATGTAACGACTAACGATGACTTAACGACTCAGTTAAAATGTATATACATGTAGTGTTTTAATATGTATTTATACACTTTTGAAAGACTTCAATACACTTATCAAAATACTTCTACTTAACAAAAATGCTTACAATTACATTCTCGTTCAGTTTCATCAACAATTCTACTCGTATGCACCCGTATTCGTACTCGTACAATACACAGCTTTTAGATGTATGTACTATTGGTATATACACTCCAATGATCAGCTCTTAGCAGCCCATGTGAGTCACCTAACACATGTGGGAACCATCATTTGGCAACTAGCATGAAATATCTCATAAGATTACAAAAATATGAGTAATCATTCATGACTTATTTACATGAAAACAAAATTACATATCCTTTATATCTAATCCATACACCAACGACCAAAAACACCTACAAACACTTTCATTCTTCAATTTTCTTCATCTAATTGAACTCTCTCAAGTTCTATCTTCAAGTTCTAAGTGTTCTTCATAAATTCCAAAAGTTCTAGTTTCATAAAATCAAGAATACTTTCAAGTTTGCTAGCTCACTTCCAATCTTGTAAGGTGATCATCAAACCTCAAGAAATCTTTGTTTCTTACAGTAGGTTATCATTCTAATACAAGGTAATAATCATATTCAAACTTTGGTTCAATTTCTATAACTATAACAATCTTATTTCAAGTGATGATCTTACTTGAACTTGTTTTCGTGTCATGATTTTGCTTCAAGAACTTTGAGCCATCCAAGGATCCATTGAAGCTAGATCCATTTTTCTATTTTCCAGTAGGTTCATCCAAGGAACTTAAGGTAGTAATGATGTTCATAACATCATTCGATTCATACATATAAAGCTATCTTATTCGAAGGTTTAAACTTGTAATCACTAGAACATAGTTTAGTTAATTCTAAACTTGTTCGCAAACAAAAGTTAATCCTTCTAACTTGACTTTTAAAATCAACTAAACACATGTTCTATATCTATATGATATGCTAACTTAATGATTTAAAACCTGGAAACACGAAAAACACCGTAAAACCGGATTTACGCCGTCGTAGTAACACCGCGGGCTGTTTTGGGTTAGTTAATTAAAAACTATGATAAACTTTGATTTAAAAGTTGTTATTCTGAGAAAATGATTTTTATTATGAACATGAAACTATATCCAAAAATTATAGTTAAACTCAAAGTGGAAGTATGTTTTCTAAAATGGTCATCTAGACGTCGTTCTTTCGACTGAAATGACTACCTTTACAAAAAAACGACTTGTAACTTATTTTTCCGACTATAAACCTATACTTTTTCTGTTTAGATTCATAAAATAGAGTTCAATATGAAACCATAGCAATTTGATTCACTCAAAACGGATTTAAAATGAAGAAGTTATGGGTAAAACAAGATTGGATAATTTTTCTCATTTTAGCCACGTGAAAATTGGTAACAAATCTATTCCAACCATAACTTAATCAACTTGTATTATATATTATGTAATCTTGAGATACCATAGACACGTATACAATGTTTCGACCTATCATGTCGACACATCTATATATATTTCGGAACAACCATAGACACTCTATATGTGAATGTTGGAGTTAGCTATACAGGGTTGAGGTTGATTCCAAAATATATATAGTTTGAGTTGTGATCAATACTGAGATACGTATACACTGGGTCGTGGATTGATTCAAGATAATATTTATCGATTTATTTCTGTACATCTAACTGTGGACAACTAGTTGTAGGTTACTAACGAGGACAGCTGACTTAATAAACTTAAAACATCAAAATATATTAAAAGTGTTGTAAATATATTTTGAACATACTTTGATATATATGTATATATTGTTATAGGTTCGTGAATCAACCAGTGGCCAAGTCTTACTTCTCGACGAAGTAAAAATCTGTGAAAGTGAGTTATAGTCCCACTTTTAAAATCTAATATTTTTGGGATGAGAATACATGCAGGTTTTATAAATGATTTACAAAATAGACACAAGTACGTGAAACTACATTCTATGGTTGAATTATCGAAATCGAATATGCCCCTTTTTATTAAGTCTGGTAATCTAAGAATTAGGGAACAGACACCCTAATTGACGCGAATCCTAAAGATAGATCTATTGGGCCTAACAAACCCCATCCAAAGTACCGGATGCTTTAGTACTTCGAAATTTATATCATATCCGAAGGGTGTCCCGGAATGATGGGGATATTCTTATATATGCATCTTGTTATTGTCGGTTACCAGGTGTTCACCATATGAATGATTTTTATCTCTATGTATGGGATGTGTATTGAAATATGAAATCTTGTGGTCTATTGTTACGATTTGATATATATAGGTTAAACCTATAACTCACCAACATTTTTGTTGACGTTTTAAGCATGTTTATTCTCAGGTGATTATTAAGAGCTTCCGCTGTCGCATACTTAAATAAGGACAAGATTTGGAGTCCATGCTTGTATGATATTGTGTAAAAACTGCATTCAAGAAACTTATTTTGTTGTAACATATTTGTATTGTAAACCATTATGTAATGGTCGTGTGTAAACAGGATATTTTAGATTATCATTATTTGATAATCTACGTAAAGCTTTTTAAACCTTTATTGATGAAATAAAGGTTATGATTTGTTTAAAAATGAATGCAGTCTTTGAAAAACGTCTCATATAGAGGTCAAAACCTCGCAACGAAATCAATTAATATGGAACGTTTTTAATCAATAAGAACGGGACATTTCAGCAGATGCCTTGAGTTGGAAAGAGAAAGCTAAACCTCTCAGAGTTAGAGCGCTGAACATGACCGTCCGAACGAATCTTACTTCTCAAATTCGTGATGCACAACTTGAGGCTTTATCACAAGTGAATATCACTACCGAATCTCTCAAGGGCCTAGATAAAGAGTTTGTCATTAGAGATGATGGAACTCACTACTTTGTTAATAGAATCTGGGTACAGAAATTTGGCGGACTAAGGGAACTAGTGCTAGATGAGGCACACAAGTCAAGGTACTCTATTCGCCCTGGATCCAACAAGATGTATCAAGGTCTTAAGGCACTATACTAGTGGCCCAATCTGAAGGCCGATATAGCTACTTACGTTGGTAAATTCTTAACATGTGCTAAGGTCAAGGCAGAACATCAGAGATCGTCAGGACTACTGAAATAACCAGAGATCCCCCAATGGAAATGGGAATGTATTGCTATGGACTTTATCACTAAGTTACCCAAGACTGTGGGAGGTTACGACACCATTTGGGTTATTGTAGATCGTCTCACCAAACCGGCTCATTTTCTACTTATTAAAGAGACGGATAAGATGGAGAAGTTGGTACAAGTTTACCTAAAGGAAGTGGTTTCCAGACATAGTGTGTCAATATCTATTTTTCTGACCGAGACAGCAGATTTACGTCTAGATTTTGGCAAACATTGCAAAAGGCAATGGGAACTCGACTTGATATGAGTACAACGTATCATCCCCAGACAGATGGCCAGAGCGAGAGAACCATCTAAACTTTAGAGGACATGTTGAGAGCATGTGTTATTAACTTTGAGAACGGATGGGATAGGCATCTATCATTGGCAGAATTTTCGTATAACAATAGTTATCACACGAGTATTAAGGTCGCACCTTTCGAGGTGTTATACGGGAGAAAATGTAGATCACCAATATGTTGGAGTGAATTAGGGGATAGTCAATTGACAGGTCCTGAGATTATTCACGAGACTACTGAAAAGATTGTGCAAATACAAGAGAGGTTGAAAACCGCTCGAATTCGACAAAAGAGCTATGCTGATGTTCGAAGGCGACCTCTAGAATTTCAAGTTGGTGACAAAGTTATGCTGAAAGTATCACCTTGGAAAGGTGTAGTACATTTTGGGAAACGGGGAAAGTTAAGTCCAAGGTACGTTGGACCATTTGAGGTCACTGAACGGGTTGGACTCGTAGCTTATAGATTGAGTATACCTCAAGAGCTTAACGAGATTCACGATACGTTTCACGTGCCAAACTTGAAGAAGTGCTTGTCAGACGAGAATCTGATAATTCCTTTGGACGATATACAAGTTGATAGTAAACTCCATTTCGTGGAGGAACCTGTTGAGATCATGGACCGAGAGGTCAAACGCCTAAAGCAGAGCAATATACCGATTGTGAAAGTTCGATGGAACGCGCAGAGGACCAGAGTTCACGTGGGAATGTGAAGATCAGATGTAGCAAAAGTATCCGCAACTGTTTTATAATGAGACGACTCCAGCGGATGTGCACTAAATTTTGGGACGAAATTTCATTAACGGGGAGGAAATGTAATAACCCTGCTATTTCCGTTAAGCTTTGTTAACTATCCGTTAAGTTTCGTTTCGTGTATTTAATAGAATTAAATGCATACTTGAGTTCATGACGTACTAGTATATTTAATATATGATTATATTAGCCGGAAAACTTATTTCAAGTTTTGAAATACAGAAAAAACGATACGATTTTGAAAACTGCAACAGAGGTCTCACGAGACCGCGAAACGCACGATTTTTGATAAAATAATTATTTTTAATAATTATTCACTTTAATAAAAAATTAATTAATTTATTATTTATTTAATAGATTAAACTCGGTGGATTACGTTTTAACGACCCGTTAATGTTCCGAGAACACGGTACGGTTAACGGCACTCGAAACAAATCACTGAACGTACACTAGTAAGCAAAACGAGCCCATGGACTCCCTCTCATGGACCCCACGGCCGAACCCTCCTCAACACCCCATTTAATATGTGATTTGGGCTTATAGTTAACTAGTGGTCTTTTGTTTAGGGCCTTAACTTTATTTACATTTAATGACGTCGTCTTTTGAAATATATGTGATTGCTTTTCTGAGAACGTCTCATTTAGAGGGCGTGACTGTTAACTGTGGGACCAGGAGTTAATATTCCGTTAGTGTGTTCTGACGGGGTGTTACATGTAGAGTCCATCTATTTTTTATTTTTACATATTATTTATATAATTTAACACATTTTTTAATATAACTAATAATAAGATATTCATTAATTATAAAAACAAAATACAAACTATTAAATAAAAGAAGTAATACAAAAAACTTACAATCTAAAAATAATAAAATTTAAGATTACATAAATAAAGACTAATTCGTAGGTCGAAATGACGTTGGAAGATTCCAAATATGCTCGGTTAAATCTTCAGTGAGTTGGTCTTGCACCGCCCTATCCCTTATTTCTCTTGTGACAATGTCTTGATCACGTCCTTTATTCCTTACTCGTTGGGCACGAATATCCTCCAAATGGGAATCGAAAGCTAGTAAATATGATGCCATAATTGTATATTTTTTAGAGTAAAATGTATAAATATTGAGAGAAAGTTGATGTTTTTGTTGTAAAAAAATGAATAATATATGTGGTATTTATAATTGAAATTAAATAAGAAAAAAAAAAGGAAAAATGGCATAGATAGCCGTTGGACAACGGCTAGTGCACGTGGCCCAATAAAAAACCCTTTTTTCGGTTGCTAGTCCAACTAACGCCCGATGTTGACGAAAGCTGACGCCGCGTCAACGACCGTCAGTTTTCGTCAATTTATGCCTACTAGACTGACGGAACAAAATTAATGCCTGGATGGAGATCGTCTGACTCGGAACACTATGCAAATATCATCGTTTTAAGGCTCCAAAACGAAGTGATCATCGAAAGTACCTAAATTCTATTCCAGTGCAATTAAGTATCAAAAGTTCTTGAAATTAAATTAAACACACTCACTAAATTGGACAGTTATTGCTGGTAAAATAGTTATGAAACGTACACAATAGGCAAGGTCAACCTAGTTATTGGTAAAATTTGGGATCATCCACAGGATAGATGTACGAAACTTAAGTGACCCAAAAAAAACTCCTCACGAGGCCACGACCGTGTCACATCACACTAACCTTTAAGTCTTAGCTAGTGTGTTCAAGATTTTTGGAATTGTGGCTAGGTCCAATTCGTGTCGGTCATTAATTATGATTGAACCATGTAAATCGTTGTGTTAATTTGTTGTTTACTTCTTTCTTATTCTAAGTGTCGCTTAATTAAAACTTCACTTCCAATTTTGCTGAATACTTTGGCTATTAGTACATGATAGTCTAGTTCTTGTTGGTACAAGAAATACTAAAGTAATAGTTTAATTGGAGCAACTTACGCTAGATGCAATATATATACAGCAAAACCGATGTGACCGTACTATAAACTCTACATAATCAGATGCATTGGAGATAAGCTCATAGTTTGATCATCTTTCCATTGGGCAAACATGTCGCATCAATGGTGGTATAGGTGCCAAACATAAGATGTTGCAGACAGTGTTATCATCAATATGTCAGGATGAAGCTACATTGCTACCATAGTAATCATCAATAATTATTTTATTCTAATTATATTTTATTGTTGTTTACCGAGTCCTAATCTTCGAAGATTACAAAGTGTAAAGACACATGATTTGTATAATATATATATATATATATATATATATATATATATATATATATATATATATATATATATATATATATATATATAAAAGAATGGTTCCATGCTATTTATTTGAATAATAGCTGATTGATTAATTAGTCCTTTGCTAGTTTTACCAAAAACTACTAAAACCAATATCTCAAACTCAAATGGGTTCTACACCAACAAACCTTCACATTGTCTTGTTTCCATTAATGGCTCAAGGTCATCTCATACCGATGGTGGACATGGCCCGCATATTAGCCCAACGTGGCGTTATGATTACTATAATCACAAGTCCTGTTAACGCAAACCGTTTTAAATCAGTCATTGATCGCGCAATTGAAGCTAAGCTCAATATCCAAGTTGTTGAACTCCAACTTCCATTAGCTGAAGTTGGTTTGCCTAAAGGATGTGAAAATTTCGACTTGCTACAATCACCTGCAGACGCAGTAAATATGGTCTTAGCAATGAATATGTTAGAAGAACCAACCGAAAATATGATCCGAAATTTGTGCCCACCTCCAAGTTGTATAATCTCGGACGGTTGTTTTCCTTGGACTGCTGACGTGGCAATACGATTAAATATTCCGAGGATAATATTCTATGGACCAGGATGTTTTTCCTTCTTGTGCATACATATTGTGACAACTACTAACATACTGAATGAAATTGAATCAAACTCGGAGTATTTTGTGCTGCCCGGATTGCCTGACCGGATTGAAGTTACCAAACCGCAGACTACGCAATGGGGAAAAGGTGAGACGAAAGAAACAACAGAATTGGCTGACCGAATGTTTGAAGCCGAGAAAACTGCTATTGGTATTGTGGTTAATAGCTTTGAGGAATTGGAGCCCAAGTACGTTGAAGAGTTCGCAAAGGCGAAAGATAAAACTATTTGGTGTATTGGGCCAGTTTCGTTATACAACAAAAGTTTTCAAGATATTGCTGAAAGAGGAAATAAGTCTGCGATAGACGGTTATGACTGTATGAAATGGTTGGATTCGAAAGAGCCAGAGTCTGTTGTGTATGTTTGTTTAGGAAGTTTATCGTATGCTTCTACGGAACAAATCATCGAACTAGGGCTTGGTCTAGAGTTATCAAATAGACCATTTATTTGGTTCGTTAGGGAGACAAATGATGAATTTGAGGAATGGCTTTCGAAAGAAGGATACGAAGAAAGAATAAAAGGTAAAGGCCTAATGGTCCGTGGTTGGGCCCCGCAAATCTTGATTTTGTCACACTCGACCGTTGGTGGATTTGTGACTCATTGTGGGTGGAACTCGAGTCTAGAAGGGATTTCAGATGGGATCCCAATGGTAACATGGCCACAATTTGCGGAACAATTTCTAAACGAAAGGTTTATAACGGATGTGTTGAAAATTGGTGTGAGAATTGGGATGGAAGTTCCCGTTTTGTTCACGGAGCGTGATAAACCTCAAGTAATAATGAAGAAAGACGATATTAAGGTAGCGATTGAGAGATTAATGAATGATGATAAGGAAGGAGAAGAAAGAAGAAAGAGAGCTAGAGAGTTGGGTTTAATGGCGAAAACTGCAATGGAGGAAGGGGGTTCGTCTTATCTCAACGTATCATTATTGATTCAAGCTATCGAAGATATACAAAACGGCACAATATAGATTCAAACCATCGTAACTAGCAACCCGATCTACATCAGACCGCATTGTGTCGCAAATGTAACTTTGTATGTCTTGCATAAGATTCCTTAAATGTATTACTTTTGTTTGACGGAAAAGACGAATACTCATATAGAAACGATGTCGTTTTTAAAATAAAAACATAGAATACAAAAGTAACGATGATAAACAAAACCAGGCCCAGTACCAATCATTATGGTCAAATACAACCCTCTCTTCAATCCAACAAAATCTTACAAATTAAAATGGCTTGTGGTCTAAACCTGCCCAGTCCCAGTCATTATAGGCCCAATGAATCTATTTTTTTCTTTTTTCTTTTTATTACCTTTTCATATTTTTTCTTTATACTACAATTGCACTACATTTTTTACAATTACTATTTTCATCTCGGGTTGAATATAAAAATAGCTAGCAAAATTTCACAATTCAGTTGAAACTTTCGGTGGTTTCATTCAACATCAAATGATCCAAGCTGTTTACGAAGAAAAAGCTATTACCTGACCTGATACGAAACCGATTTTGTATGTAAGATTTCTTTTATTCTTGTATGACTTAAAAGGATATTGTTCTTTGTATTCATTTTTATTAGTTAGAAAGTGTAGGTTGTGGCCAAGAAAACATTTGTAACCATGATCGCAGTTTAAGATTTGTGCATTAATATAAGGTGTTCGATGAAATGCCTGAATGAAATATATAACTTTGCTTGTTGCATCCTCGTGGTTGATTAACAAATTTAAGCAACTGCAACAGTGAAAATTCTGTAGGGTTTATATTTTATACACTAGAATGAGCCACTTATGTATCTGTTAATCTTCGATTAAGCTATTAAACACTGTAAGATCACCTGATCATCTATTTATGCTCAACACAGATCAGAACATTGTTTAGGAGAAGACCTGTATGAAAAAAATTGTGTTACCATCGTAAGGATTAGATTGTTGTGAGCAAACGATCAATGTATATCTCCATGTTAAAACAATGGTTACAAAGTGTCTTTGCATGTCTTATAGTCAAATATAGTGCCTGGGACTACTTGTGTTTTATTATTCAAGAATTACATTTTCTTATCATATGCTTCAATTGAATTTAGGGTAACCTACAAATTCCTCAAGCTTTATTTTATTGTGTGCTCTCAGATTGAAAGTATTGATGAATCCCCTGGGAGAACGATTGCACGACTGTGTATGGTTACATTTTTAAGAATGCTGCCACGTAATCACAATCTCATTCATGAACTTCATTGACGATGTCATTCTCATGTTTTCAAGATAGGTATTATTTATTTATATCATAAGCACTCTTAAACACAATCTGTAACATAGACATCTTATGCGTTTTAACCAAACAAAACAAAAGTAAACTAATTGAAATGAAAGACACAACATTTAGGTAAATGCATGCTGAATTCGCATCATATTAGCCAGTTTATTCTGAGTTCAAATTCAACGACCAAGTACATTCAAACTGTAGGCTTGAGAATCTTGACAGTCTCCCAGGTGAAATCGGGATCTTCACGACCAAAATGACCATAAGCAGCAGTCTTCTGATACCTGTAATTACCGCCCCTTTTCAAATCAAGATTAATCAACATCATCCCTGGCCTAAAGTCAAAATTCTCCTTAATCAGAACAAGGATATCCTTATCTGGGATCGTTCCTGTATTATACGTGTCAACAAACACGGATAGCGGTTCAGCCACACCAATAGCATAAGAAACCTGAACAATACACCTGCGTGCAAGCCCCGAAGCCACTATACTCTTAGCCGCTTGCCTAACAAGATAAGCACCACTCCTGTCCACCTTAGTTGGATCCTTCCCAGAAAAAGCACCACCACCGTGGGCCCCCCAACCGCCATACGTGTCAACGATAATCTTCCTTCCGGTGAGACCTGCATCACCGTGGGGACCACCGTTCACAAACCGACCCGATGGGTTCAGATGGAAAATCGTGTTGGTGTCAAGATACTGAGCCGGGATGACCGGTTTGATCACATGCTCTGTAAGATCAGCTGTGATTTGATCGTTTGTCACGGTCTCGTCATGTTGGGTCGAAATAAGGACCGTGTGAACCCTAATCGGAACCATCGCACCGTTATCATTACGGTACTCAACCGTCACTTGTGTCTTACCATCAGGACGCATCCACGCGCACGTCTTGTTCTTTCTGACTTCGGTTAGCTTAGCACCGAGCTTAGTTGCTAAGACATGAGTCAATGGCATAAGTTCGGGTGTTTCATCGGTCGCGTAACCGAACATAAGACCTTGGTCACCAGCACCAATTTCTTCTGGAGTTTTAGTGAGGTGGCCATGAACAGCCTGAGCGATATCAATGTTCTGTTGCTCGATGTTGACGAAGACCTTGCAGTTGTCAGCATCAAGGCCAACGTCAGCTGATGTAAATCCGATTTCTCTGCACGTATCACGGACTATCTTCTCGTAGTTTACAGTAGCTTTAGTAGTGATCTCACCAAAGACCATAACCATGTTAGTCTTTGTACATGTCTCACATGCAACTTTGCTTTCGGGGTCTTGTTCTAAACAAGCGTCAAGGATTGCATCCGAGACTTGGTCGCAGAGTTTGTCAGGGTGTCCTTCATTGACAGATTCTGATGTAAATAGGAAAGTCTCCATTTCTGTAACAGATAGATACAATCAATAAAGAAGACTTTAGTACAAATAGGTAACAAGTGAATTATATCTCTTAAAACATGAACATATAAACTTTATGAAACATTGTCAAACTTCAAGTTTCTAGAAAATGATCAATCCAAAATCTTCACCATGTACGAATTTCGAAACTTGAATGTTTAAACAAGTATTCACAATAAAGAACTTACCTTTGTGTTGAATGATTGTGAATAAAAGAATAAAAGATAGAGATTTGGGAGAATGAGAGAAAGCTGTATGGTTGCAAGTGAGTTATACTTGTATTTATAGGTGCTGATGTGAAGGGATGTTGAAACTGCCTTATTTGGTTACATTGAACAAAATAGAACTTTTGAATTCTTGGAGCTCAAGGCTCACCAACTCAGGTTGAGTTAGGTTGGCGGGTTTTGATTGGCTGATTTAGATTATCCAATTCAAACTCTACATCGATCAGTTGATAGACAGGTTGTCTAGTTCACGTTGGTGGGTCAACAACAACAAATACAATGCCCAATTACATGAATGTGAGGTATGGTGGGTCAAAAGTGTCGACTCCAACCGAGGCACATAACTTGTTTGTTTAAAGGGGTCAAACAGGTCAATATGGCTGGTTATTTTCAAGTTGGTTGGGGTTAGTTTTGGGTCAAATGTGTTCATTTCGATTTACAATTTTTATTATATATAAAACTTCTAAAGTTTTTATGGTTGGCAGGTCGACCCATAACCCGGATTTAGACCAAACCCGAGTTGAAAATATAAATAGGTTGTCAGGTTGACAGTTGAGGCTCCCAGCTAGCCCACGTTCATTTCGTCAAATATTACTAATACAAATAAAAAAATATTTAAAATTAAAGTTGAAAAAGAAATGCTTTTAAAAGGTATTAAGTAACAATTATTTTGAGACGAAACTATATGGCTATTTAATATAATTATATTATTATCATCTGATATTAAAATAAACTACATATAATATATAATATCATTAGTTATAATTGAGGCCGGGTGATAGATGTGTAGTTGTAAGGGAGTATTTGTGTTGACGTAGCAAAATTTATGCAAACGAGGGTTGTTATAATGTTGTGAAAGTTGTATAGGATATGGTAAAATATGCTTGATAGTTGAGTGAAAAGATGAATAAAAAATATTAAATTAATAAAGTTCAACCAATCAAAAATCAATAAAGTCTATGGTTGTGTTCGTAGTTACATACTTGCATCCCTCACGCTTAAAAAATATTGTCCCACAACACCCTGTGTTAGATGCATGCTTTGCTCATGGACGGAGCTTAGTGAGGGCAGGGAGGGGCCTTGGCCACTCCAACAAAAATGAAATTTGTAGCCCTTTGACTCACAAGCGTCTGAGTATTTGATTATCGGCTGCCTTGCTTGAGGAAGAGTTACAACTAAATCGGAATCTGTATGAAGAATATATCGTGAAAATGGTGACAACCCGCAGATTCAGCCACCCTTCACCATTTTGGTCATATCTTTTTCATTTGGAATCCGATTTAACTGATTCAAAACTCAACTCAAAGAGCTTATATATTATTATTCATATATTTTTATAAAAATTATAATTAAATATAATACTCCCTCCGTCCCAAATTATTCCATTATTCCATTTTGAGATGTCCCAAATTAATTGTCCAGATTTTTTTTCAACCAATCAAAAGAGGTTAATCTGGAGAGAGAAGATATACTATTGGTGGAGAATGAAGTTAGTGGGATTTCCTAAAACTGCGTGTATTTTTTTTCTGTGGAAAATAGATTTGAGACGAAATACTCTACCAATGAACAAGTTAAAGTTCCGTCACTTCTCATGTGACATAACAATTACAAAACCACGCCTAAATATGTGCTGTAACATATAGTGGTAATTAGGTACCATGTAGATGTGTATGTCAGTATGTGATTAGCCATGTAATCTTGCATAAAAGTCAGGTAAAAATTGGCGACTTACTTTGTATGCATGCTATTCACTTTTTCTTGGTGCAGACGACACATGTCGATGTCGAAAAAATGAAATTCATACACTCAACTTATTATATATTATAATACAAACTCTTGTGACTGTGATTTAATTTAAAAATGCAAAAACGTATTGATCAAGTATTTATATTTTTCGTGTTGCCCAAACAAATATATGACATGAATGCAAACGTCATTGACTCATTTCACTTGCTACAAGTAGCTACCAAGTGAATTAAATATCATTTCAATCGTTCAACAAATTAAACACAACTTCATAAACAAAACAATGGCTTCCTTCCCAAAAGACCTTCACTTCATTTTATTTCCTTTAATGCAACAAGGCCATATGATATTAATGATCGACATTGCTCGAATACTAGCCCAATACGCGACCGTTACAATAATCACAACTCCTGTTAACACCAAACGTTTTAAATCGGTCACTGATCGTGCAGTCGAGTCGAAGCTCAACATCCAAGTCATCGAACTCCAACTTCCATTAGCTGAAGTTGGTTTACCAGATGGATGTGAAAATTTCGACATGCTTCCATCGGCTAATCTTTTTGTTAAAATGTACGCCGCAATGGACATGTTAGAAAAACCGGCAGAAAATGTTCTGCGTGGACTAAACCCGTCTCCAAGTTGCATCATTTCGGATAATCAGTTTCCATGGACAAATGATGTTGCTAAGAGGTTAAATATTCCTAGGCTTGTTTTTCATGGACCCGGATGCTTCACATATTTGTGTTTACACATAATGATGAATACAAACGTTCTGAATCAAATCGAATCCGATTCGGATTACTTTGTGGTGCCCGGGATTTCGGACCGGATTGAGCTCACGAAAGCACAAGCCGGGAGTTGGGGGAAGAGTGAGACTAAGGAAATGGTGGATTTTTTTACTCGAATGAAAGTAGCCGAGGAAGCTGCGAATGGGATCGTGATTAATAGTTTTGAAGAGTTGGAGGTTAACTATGTTGGAGAACTTGCAAAGGCGAAAGATAAAAAAGTATGGTGTATTGGGCCGGTTTCACTACATAACAGAAGTATTCAAGATATGGCCGAGAGAGGAAACAAGGCTGGAATCGACGAAAATGATTGCTTAAAATGGTTGGATATGAAAGAACAACAGTCTGTTATGTTTGTTTGTTTAGGAAGTATGTCGAGTTTTAGTCATGAGCAAATAATCGAGCTCGGAGTGGGATTGGAGTTATCGAATGTGCCGTTTATTTGGTGTATAAGATCCTCAACCGAGGAAACGAAGAGATGGTTAATAGGATATGAGGAAAGGGTTATAGATAGAGGCCTAATTGTTCATGGTTGGGCACCACAAGTGTTGATTTTGTCTCATGAAGCCGTTGGCGGCTTTATGACTCATTGTGGATGGAACTCGACTCTTGAAGGGGTTTCAGCCGGGCTTCCGATGGTTACATGTCCTCAATTTGCAGATCAGTTTTTAAATGAAAAATTTATTATCGACGTACTACAGATTGGAGTGAGCGTAGGGTGTAAGGTGGTTCCGAATGCTTTTGGGGAGGAAGATAAGTTTGAAGTATCGGCGAAGAAGGAAAGCGTAAAGATGGCAGTTGAAAGGATCATGGATAAAGAAGAGGAAGGAGAAGGAAGGCGAATGAGAGCTAAAAAGCTCGGGGAATTGGCGAAGAGCGCGATGGAGAAAGGTGGTCCGTCTCATCTCAACACGATGTCGATGATTCAAGATATTATCGAGCAACTTAATGAAAATGCTAAACCGATTCATGATGATGTGTAGGCATTGTATTGTAGCTTTGAGTGTGATTTATTTAGCAATTGCATTTACGTGTAACTCTTCCCGAATCATATACAATTTTAATTAAGTGTATGCTGTCTAAGAATATGTAAGCGGTCTAACTGAATTATTTAGTGAATATAAATGAATAAATGGGCAAGTTTTATCTTGTTCAGACTACGTGGGAAAGAGGAGTCTTTTTCCTCAGTTGTACACGAAGTAACCGGATTATTTCGTAACGACTCTAAATGTTAAGTGTTTTGTAATATATGTAAATATAAACTTAAATTGTTAACTGTTGCCCCTTAGTTTTTAGTTTGTTTTTATTGGCAATTACATAAAATCACTAGATGAGCACTAAGGACTAAGGGGTAGTCCAATGATTGAATGTTTGAGAATCTTCGGATAAAGTTTAAGTTCAATTCTCACACACTACACCTTATGTCTTAAAAAAAAAAAAAAAAAAAAATACTATCACTAGATACCATAGAATATATAATAATACAAAATTTAATACGTAGTATATAAAAACTTATCTGTTACTAATTATAAGAATCGATCTATAACCATCAAATATGCTACTAACTAATCTGATAAATTATTTCTTCAAACCCAAACCTTAAACTATGTATCTATAAGAAATAATTAAGGATTTAGTTCCATTATATCTTTTATGAGTAATGTTAAGTTATTATAAGAAGACCCTCCCTCATGTATAGCTTGCTTAGCTTCCATCCCAAGTGCTTTTACTTTCTTTCTTCTCTCATCTCCTTCATCCCCTTTATCCATTACTTTCTCTATTGCCTTCTTCACTTGATCACTCTTAACCGTAATCCCAAACTTTTCTTCTTGGCCCCAATGAACCACGCGTGGGGCCCCTACACTTTCGCCTATTCGCAACACTTCAACCACAACTTTCTCGTTCAAAAACTGCTCCGCAAATTGCGGCCACGTTATCATTGGAACACCAGCCGAAACGCCTTCCAAGATCGAGTTCCAACCACAATGTGTCAAAAACGCTCCCACCGAAGAATGTGACAAGATCACAACTTGTGGGACCCAATATCGAACTACTAGTCCTCTGTCTTTTACTCGTTCTTCAAACCCCGTTTCTTGTATCCATTTCTCAAACTCGTTAGCTTTCTCACCGGCTCGAACCACCCATATGAACGGGAAATTCGACGCTTCTAGGGCTAAACCGAGCTCGATTAGTTGTGGAGGGTTGACTTGACTACTACTACCAAAACACGCGTACACAACGGATCTTGATTCTTTCGAATCAAGCCACTTCACGAACTTTTTCTCATCCGTTGAGCCGCTATTTCCTCTTAACGACTCACCTAAATCGTTATTATTAGACAACGACAATGGACCTAAACACCAAACATTACCTCCTTTTATCTTCTTATATTCCTTAACATATTCTTGCTCTAACTCCTCAAAACTATTAATCACCATACCATAAGTTCTCGGCTCGTTTTCCCTCATTCGTCCGTAAGTTCTTGATTCGATTTCTCTGACCCGTTCGAGTTGCACACCCGAGCTCATTCCACTAGGATTGAACTCAGGTGGCAGTTGACCTTTAGTTATCTCAATTCTATCAGGTAAACCAGGTAGAACAAGCATGTCCGAATCGTTTAAATTTTTTAACGCCTTATATTCATACAAATGATAAGTACTTAACTGTTTAAAACAGCTCATTCCATCGAAAATAATCCTTGGTATTCGATACTTAGCAGCTGTATCATGCGTCCACAAAATATATTTATCAGAAATAATACATTTTGGTCGAGGCTTTAGCGACTCGAAACGTTCTTCTAATCTTTGTTGTAACATATCAACTGCAGTTGAAAAGTTTGGGAATAAATGTAACCCGGGTAAAGCATCTGCACTTTCACATCCTTCAGGTAGTCCGTTTTCGACGCCTGAAAACGGGAGTTCGAGAAAACCAACCGGGAGCCCGGAGTTAATATGTTGTTGGAGAGATGGAGCGTATCGAACCGCGTTAACGGGTGTGGTTACAATAGTGACTAACACATTTGGTCTTTTTGCAAGAAGTTTGGCCATATCTATCATGGGGATGATGTGACCAGGAGCTAATAAGGGGATTAAAAGAAAATGAAGTTGGTTTGTAGATTCAGAAGCCATTGAAGATATGATTAGTTTGTGTGTTAGAACTATGAATTTGATTTGAAATATGATGAATAATTTTGGGTTTTTATAGTGAAGATTTGTGTTTTTTTAATTTGTGTTCTGGTTCATGTATCATTGAATTTTCTTACTAGAAATTACTCCGTACTATGTTTTGAAAAGTAGTTACATGGAGTAACATTTTAGTCTTGTACGGAAGTGTAAAGTCTAGAAAGTTGGAATTTTTTAATTTTCTTTGACAAGTATGGACATGGAAATCAATGTAATTGAAAAGTAAAACACTTTTCAAATGATCAAAAGAAATACTATTGTTTTAGTTTACTTTGGCATTAAGTAATCTCATGAAATCAGTTTAACTGAATTTATTTATGCAATCAATGATTTAATTAAAGTAATATATAAGGGTAAATTATGAAGTTTAATACTTGTGTACTCGCAGGGCTAGAGGTCTCGGGTTCGAACCTCGTCACCCGCTCTAGGAATTGAAATATATTCCTTGAAGGTGGCCCAAAGGGAAGGTTTTACCGACCCGTTCTGGGACTAAGGTCCGGCCCGCCTGCCCCTCCGGATGGTTTAAGGGTCGGATCCTCAGAGTGTGGTTCGGGTTTCCTGCCCGAAAGTGAGTGTGTGTGCAAATGATGACTAGGCTTCGGTCCGGACTGATGCAAACTTGCCTTTCAAAAAAAAAATACTCCGTAATATTTAGTATTTTGTTATAGGTAAATATGGTAAGGAGATTTTTTTTTGGAATGGAGAGAGTAAAATTAGGGGAATTGATCAAAATACACTTTTTTTAAGGCTTCAAACAAAATACACTTTTTTAAAAAAAATTGTCTTTTTACACCATTCGGTAGACGGGATTTCCGTCTACCACTTTTATCTGTCGTCTACTACAATTTTTACAAAGTAGTCGACGGTGAGATAAAGGTGGTAGACGAATTCCCGTCTACTGGCAGGGTTAGTGAAAGGACCCGTTCTAATCCATCCGGACGAAGTCCATATTGATTATAAACGATTCTCAACAGTTGATTACATCGCGAGGTATTTGACCTATATATGATACATTTTACAAACATTGCATTCAATTTTAAAAGACAATCTTTCTTTACAACGAAAATTGACGGCATGCATACCATTTCAGAATATATCCAACTATAATTGACTTAATAATAATCTTGATAAACTCGACGACTCGAATGCAACGTCTTTTGAAATATGCCATGAATGACTCCAAGTAATGTTTCTAAAATGAGCAAATGCACAGCGGAAGATTTCTTTCGTACCTGAGAATAAACATGCTTTCAAGTGTCAACCAAAAGGTTGGTGAGTTCATTAGTTTAACATAAATAATCATTTCATAATTTTAATAGACCACAAGATTTCATATTTTCATTTCTCATAAACATACGTCCCATGCATAGAGACAAAAATATCATTCATATGGATTGAACACCTGGTAACCGACATTCACAATATGCATAATATCCCCATCATTCCGGGATCCTCCATCGGACATGATATAAATTTCGAAGTACTAAAGCATCCGGTACTTTGGATGGGGCTTGTTGGGCCCGATAGATCTATCTTTAGAGTTCGCGTCAATTAGGGTGTCTGTTCCCTAATTCTTAGATTACCAGACTTAATAAAAAGGGGCATATTCGATTTCGATCATTCAACCATATAATGTAGTTTCGATTACTTGTGTCTATTTCGTAAAACATTTATAAAAGCGCATGCATTCTCAGTCCCAAAAATATATATTGCAAAAGCATTTAAAAAGGGAGCAAATGAAACTCACGCATATAATTATTGTAAAACAGTTACTAAAGCATTTGCATGTATTCTCAGCCCAAAAATATAAAGAGTAAAAGGGCAAATGAAAACTCACGCATATAAATATTGTAAAACAGTTAATAAAGCATTTGCATGTATTCTCAGCCCAAAAACGTAAGGAGAAAAAGGAAATCAAATGAAACTCACGCATATAAATATTGTAAAACAGTTAATAAAGCATTTGCATGTATTCTCAGCCCAAAAATGTAAGGAGAAAAAGGGAATCAAATGAAACTCACCATACTGTATTTCGTAGTAAAAATACATATAACATCATTGAACAAGTGTAAGGTTGGCCTTAGATTCACGAACCTATATCAATTTTATATCTATTAAAACGTATAATCGTAATCTAACAATTTATATATATTATTATTAATAATATACTTGTTATCTTTATATGTTATATAGATATAGATAATTTAATATACATAATTTATATAACTTAATTAATATCATTTTTAATAATAACAATATATTGATATGTCTAAAAAAAATTTCTATTTGTAATAATTCAGATAATGATGAAAATGATAATAATATTGATAGTAATAATAATAATTTAAAAAAATGACAATTTTTAATATAAATAATAAGATAAGATAAAAAAAATGATAGTTTTAATAAACATAATACTAATTTTAATAAAGATAATAGATTTAAAATAATGATACTTTTAACAATAATGAATACTACAAAAAAAATATCACTAATGAATTCACTAATGATAATAATAATACTAATATTTATATTAATAATTAAGATGATAATAATGCTAATAATAAGGTTAACGATAATAATTAAAATAACAATTTTAATCTTAATTATATATTATCTTATATTTATAATTTTTATCATTATCTTTAAATCAGAATATTAATAGTTTCCTAATTATCTTATTTAGTATTTTTCTATTATCATCTTTTATATCCTAATTATCAATATTTTCATAAGCATAATAATAATATCAATGATTAATAATGATAACAATCATAATAGTAATAATAATAATAATAATAATAATAATAATAATAATAATAATAATAATAATAATAATAATAATAATAATAATAATAATAATAATAATAATAATAATAATAATAATAACAACAACAATAATAAAGGTATCAAGTAATACCTTAAAATCAATAAAAACAATTAAACTGATCAGGCCGAGACTCGAACCCGCGACCTCTTCTTTCCCTCAAACACCCCTAACCATGGCTCTAGTGATCCATTTCTGTTTTAGTAAGGGACCCGAATTCTTTTAATCTGCATGTATTTTCTTCCACAGCAACAAAAAAATTCGTTGGATCTCGACCCCAATTAGATTAACTCCCTACGGCCCAATCTTAACATATGGATCTCCACAGCCCACTATTGATTTAATTGTTTCAAGATTTATACTTGTTGTCTTGTACTGGAAAAATCTCGATGCAGTCACGAATCAGAATTCAACAACCCTAAAAAAATGTCGGTGCATTATTCTATTTATCTATACAACTGGAATCGCACTAACCCATCATCATTCTTTTCATATAATATTTATAGTGTGTTAATAAACATCACTCCCATTCATCTCTAATTAATAGAATCAAGAAACGGCTGCAACCTAGTTCGAAAGAAGAAAAAAAATCGCGCTGTATGGAAGTTGAAAAAGAAAACACATCAGGTACCAAAATCATTCTATTATTATTCATCTTATTCTTCGATTTTTAACATTTATTAATTGGGTCTCTTGCTGCAAAGTATTATCGATTGATGACAGATTGGTTTGGCTTCCATCCAAACAGAAACGAATAATTAACAATGAGATGTTTGGTCATCTTGAGTTCCTGATTTAATTTAGAGAGAGAGAGATAGCGAGAGAAAAAGTGAACCGGGAGGATGGTCATGTGGATTATTAATGAGGTGGTGTTGAGTGATTGTTCATCGTCCTAAAACTGAAATAGGAAGTCAGTAAACCGAAACAGAAAAAAAATGGAGATAGTTTGGTTTGGTTGTTCATGGTATTCACAAGAGTGACTATGGTTGTTTAGGGTGGTCGTGGAAGATAGAGAAGGGTGTCGGTTCAACAAAAGAGAGAAAGAGGAAGAGATATAGTGGCTACCGTGTTCTTGATGATGGTTGAATAAGTGTTGTCATTGTGAGTTGTAACTAACGTAGATAGATTTCAAAAGAATACTCCGTTAGGTGTTAATAGTTGAGTGAAATGCGTAAGGTTATAAGGTGGTGATACGGATGGTTGTTTGATGGTTTCGAATATCACAGCAATATTAAATAAAATGGATTGATGGGTGGTGATTGTTTCATGGTGATGGATTTAAATGAGAAAGAATAAGGAGGTGGTTTTGTTGGATTGTGCACAAAGTCGACTATCAGGACAGAGGAAGGACAGAAAAAATATAAATAAATAAGAAAAAGGGATTGCAACATCTAACAGAATTTGTTGGTTTGCTTGTGAGCTAATTCGATTTGTGTACTGGATTGGATTAGGACAGTTAACAAAATAAATACAGAATCAAAGATCCTCCATTAGCTAGATAGTGATAGAAAGACATAATATATATCTGTGTTTACATTAGAACAAATAACAAATTAAATTTCTTAAAAGATGATAATTGCATATAACCGTACATATATATATTTATCTGTTATATCTATATAATATATAACTGAACTTTATATATAAGTATTTATATATATCTGATGTCCTATATCTGTTAATGTAATTGTATATATATACATACATATATATATATAATTCATAAATTTTGTATTCTTAATAATTATATTAGCATTATTAGTAATACTTTTATTAATATCACTTATTATAATATTAGTGATAAAAGACTTTGAATAGTATGATAAATGAAAATTTCCATAATTTAATTAGTACTAATGATAATGATAATGATAATCTTATTAATGATACTAATAATATTACTAGTTATAATATTATTAATGATAATAATACTACTAATAATAATATAACAACTTATACATATCAGATTTTATACATATATGGTTTATATTAGAAATAATAATATTACTAATACTAATATTAATATTATATTAATATTAATAATAACAATAACAATAACATTGAAAGTAATGATAATAATTTTAATATATCACTTACTTGTAATTTAATATAATACCATTTATTATTTATGTAATATTATATTATATGATTACATTTACTGAATAGTTAATATATATTCTATATATATATTTAATTGAAATCATAGATTTATAATAACATATATATATTTATATTAACAGTACTTTAATTGTTATTTTACATTTTAAATTCTAATTACCCAAAGTATACCTTATTAACTCAAGATATTATATATTCTTATATTTATATTCATATAATATATACATATTTGTAAATAATTGTTCGTGAATCGTCGGGAATAGTCAAAGGGTAATTGATTACATGAATATTGATTTCAAAACTTTCGAGACTCAATATTACAGACTTTGCTTATCGTGTCGGAAAAATATGAAGATTCAGGTTTAAATTTGGTCGGAAATTCCCGGGTCATCACAGTACCTACCCGTTAAAGAAATTTCGTCCCGAAATTTGAGTGAGGTGGTCATGGTTAACAATAAAAATGTTTTCATGACGAATATGAGTTGATAACTTGAGTTTTATCATCATTGAGTAATATGGATAAAATGATTCGATTAATCGAAGCGTATGAATGAAGCTTATCACAAAAGTGTGAAATGAAGAAATAGAGATTCGTCTGATCTTTTGACGTTGTCTTGGTTGAATTCCGGAATTCAAGGGATTTAAAGAAAATCTTCGAAATCTGAGAGATTTGATTCTTTGGCGTATAAGGAGATTTAAAATCTCTATAATTAAATACGGTGATCTGCCTCGATTACTCTGTCTGATATTTCCAGTATAAATTAAACTCTTTCGTTCCATTAGTTTTCACCACTCCTACACCTTCTTTCTCAGTTCATATACTCAAAAGATTATAGTAATGCTTAATCCAGTTCTAATCCGTATCCTTATCCTGACTATCGTATCTGTCATTCTTCTTTTTCAACTCCCACCGGATGAATCTGTTTTCTTTTACTTCGCCCTTGGGGTTATAGTGTTTTTAATTCTCCCGTGTCTTTATGTTGCGATAAATATTGATATACATGGTTTGTAATTTCCGCGTTGTTATTAGGATTTATATTTTCTTTTATATTTCGGAGCTCCATGCTCTTGTTTTCTCTTCCCGACTCTAAGTCAAGCGAATAATAGTCCAGAATTCATATGTATGAACTTCTGAATGATCATAATATACTAAGCAGAAGATTTGTAATAGCACGATTTGATTGGTTAAATTACCAGAATTACAGAAGATAGAACTATCAAGAATATATTTTCTTTGATATGTTCGGAGGTTAAATAGAATGAAAGAGTTATGTAACATGGCACAAGATGACGTTAGAGTCTGTGAATCATCATGTTTCATTAGAAACTCAGCATGACTTACTGTAATATAATCACGTTGATCAAGTGTCATTATATTATACTAATTCATGCATCAGTTCCCAATATTACTTCAATAACATTCATATTTTAATCTCGAAAGTTTACAGAATATAGAAACTAGCAGTTTCTATATGATGTAACACTGATAGAACGAAGAGATTATTGATTTCAGATAATAATAAAAAAAATATCTTCAAAAATATGGAGGACATTTATAATGATAGATACGATGATATCTTGAAATTTTTAATATCGAAGGATGATAAAAACTATTGTCTGCAAGGGTTTAGAGTAAGGAGTAAGATATTCACTAAAGACTTTAGCAGACATTGAATCATTTGGATTCTTTGAAGTCAAACTTATTCTTTGTGATTTGTCCACGGCTTTCTTCATAGTTTTGCATAATCTGCTTTTCGGTACTAAATTTTCTATTGAATGTTTCCAATATAATGATACACAGGAAACACGAGGAGGTATATAATTTCGTATTAGAATATTTTTGAAAATATCCTCAGAAATATCGAAGATATTGATGATGATATTTCGGAATTTTAAGTTCGATGGTTGATAGAGAAAGATTTTTCGTAAAATTTATCATGACTTCGGAGCAAGATATTCTCTAAAGATTTCAACGGATCCAGAATTACCTGAATCCTTTGAATATAGGGTTTGGTCCTTGTATTTGTCCTTGGTCTCCTTCATGGGTAGCTCAATCTGTTTTTCAATACCCAATTTTCTATCGAGCGTTCCTAACACTCCTTTCTTTATCATCAAACTTTTGGTCGTTTAGACCATTTACCATTTTTTTCTGTTTCCTCTGCATTTAATGCTATGATATCTGAATCATCGGTTATTAGTCTGAGGTGGTTTCAGGAAAATTGTGTTTTTAGATGATTAAACGCTGATGGTAATATGGTGGAATATGAAAGGTTCCCTGGTAACAATAAAAGAGCACGCGTATATATACGAAGTTGTCTTGCTGGAGCTGTGACAAAACTGGCTATCTCGAACAGCAGATGCAAAGTTATTTTCGGTAATAATAACGCTATAGGAATTAGCACAGCTACGTGTTAAACGTCTACTCAGGTTTCGAGTGTTTTCAGGTGCATAACTATATGCATCAATCTTTTCTCCCGTAAATGAAGTGCGGTCGGTTCATCCTCTCGATTGAGGCGTTTTCAAGAATCATGAAAGGTTTGAACGCAGAATGTAATCGTCAAGATACAAATGAGGTTTAAGGTGAAATCATGTGGCAAACTTGAAGAATTGTTTAGTTTCATATGTTATAGTCAATATTTTAATTCATTTTAATTGTCGAACGTTATTAGTCTACAGTCGATAGTCCACAGTTGACAGTCCAATAATTCATTTTCATATATAATATTCGAATTAATTAATGCGTGTCGTGACCCGTATACGTCTCAGACTCGATCACGACTCAAAGTATATATATTATTATAGAATCAACCTCAACCCTGTATAGAGAACTCGATCATTACTACATATAGAGTGTCTATGGTGATTCCAAATAATATATATAGATGCGTCGATATGATATGTCAAAACCTTGTATACGTGTCCCGATATTTAAAGTGCGTAAAATAAATACAGAAATTAAATGACGATAAATAAAATGCGTAAAGTAAATAACAGAAATTAAATGACAATAAATAAAATTGTGAGAATATAAATTGCGATAATTAAATTGCGATAAATAAAATGTAATACGGAATTAACAGTTAGCTAGGAACAGTTAGCTAGAATTTTGTTAGCGTGGTTTCTTAATAAAATTTAATATTGTTAATTAGTCTGTTTCTAATCAATTTTTATTGTGTCCATTATTTCTTCATTATGCCACTTGTTGGATTCTGATAGGTAAAAATCCAAATATGAAATTGAATTTGAATGAAAATAGTTATTCTTTGGTGAACGGATACGTATCTCGGTGGTTGTAAATGGGATAGTGAATAACTGTTGAATCAGATTTGAAGAATATACAGTGTAACTTATTAATGTGAAATTTAAATATTCCTCGGGTATTACCTACCCGTTAAAATATTTTTATCATTAACAGTTTGTACAAAAGAATTTTTAATTACAATCTTTTTGAAAACATATATACATATATATTTTCTTCAGATATAATCATGGATTTAATGAGTCAATATGATATTAAACTCATTTGATTTACCGTCAGAACTAAAATACATAATCTATAAAACATTAGAGATTACATGATCGCCATGTCGAACGAAGATAAAATAGATAGAACGATACATAGAATGATGATTATGCTCGTAGTACAGAATGTGATATTGAGCAAGGATTGTTGATGATACAGGTGTTGTTACTGATGGTACTGTTGGTGTCGGCTGAAGCTGGTACATTTTACACCATACTTTTCAAGGCTACAACTCGGGTGCGAAGCTCGTTGACTTATTACTCCGAAATGATTGTCGGTAGGAACGAGTGAGTGAATAAGGTTTAGATTCTGAGATAGTATATAATATTGACGAGATACTCTGGAAATGAGAGAGGAAATGGTGTTGCGGATAGGTTTGCCGGTAAGTGTTTAAGGTTCATCGCCAAGAGGTGAATTCGGTTGGTGGAAAGGATCGTCTTCTTCGCATCTCCATTGGTTCAGTCGACTACGAACCCATCAGATGAATTGGGGATGGCTGATTGGTTGAATCATTCTGGTGACACTGCTTTCGGAGTTTAAGTGAAACTCCATATCGGAATCCGAGGGACTTGAATTTGTGGCGAGTTCGATTTTGTACGATTGAGTAAGGAATCTTTCGATAGGAAATAATTTTTGGGTATCGAATGATATTCTAATTACATAGAATACCTATACATAGTACAGAAGATCCCGTAAATTACGGAGATAATTAAGGAAATGTGTCAGATAAAGTCTATAGTAACAGATACGCTAGGATATGGATTAGCAGATACGCTAAGATATGAATTTGTCTATACACTATTCATGCAATCAATGCAGTAAGATGTGTCTAGACTAAGAATGATAAGCAGATAATTTTCGACATGAAATGATAAGCAGAATGTTTTGACATGCAGACCAGGTTCAAGTCCAGACTCATTAATATAACCTAACAACTACTAGGTCGAAGTCCAGACTTATTAATGCATCCTAACAACTCCTAGTTAGACACACTAATGCAAGACCTGGTTCGCTACGACCACCGCTCTGATACCAACTGAAAGGACCCGTTCTAATCCATCCGGACGAAGTCCATATTGATTATAAACGATTCTCAACAGTTGATTACATCGCGAGGTATTTGACCTCTATATGATACATTTTACAAACATTGCATTCAATTTTAAAAGACAATCTTTCTTTACAACGAAAATTGACGGCATGCATACCATTTCAGAATATATCCAACTATAATTGACTTAATAATAATCTTGATAAACTCGATGACTCGAATGCAACGTCTTTTGAAATATGCCATGAATGACTCCAAGTAATGTTTCTAAAATGAGCAAATGCACAGCGGAAGATTTCTTTCGTACCTGAGAATAAACATGCTTTCAAGTGTCAACCAAAAGGTTGGTGAGTTCATTAGTTTAACATAAATAATCATTTCATAATTTTAATAGACCACAAGATTTCATATTTCCATTTCTCATAAACATACGTCCCATGTATAGAGACAAAAATATCATTCATATGGATTGAACACCTGGTAACCGACATTCACAATATGCATATAAGAATATCTCCATCATTCCGGGATCCTCCATCGGACATGATATAAATTTCGAAGTACTAAAGCATCCGGTACTTTGGATGGGGCTTGTTGGGCCCGATAGATCTATCTTTAGAGTTCGCATCAATTAGGGTGTCTGTTCCCTAATTCTTAGATTACCAGACTTAATAAAAAGGGGCATATTCGATTTCGATCATTCAACCATATAATGTAGTTTCGATTACTTGTGTCTATTTCGTAAAACATTTATAAAAGCGCATGCATTCTCAGTCCTAAAAATATATATTGCAAAAGCATTTAAAAAGGGAGCAAATGAAACTCACGCATATAATTATTGTAAAACAGTTACTAAAGCATTTGCATGTATTCTCAGCCCAAAAATATAAAGAGTAAAAGGGCAAATGAAAACTCACGCATATAAATATTGTAAAACATGTAGTGACCCGAACTTTTCCATGTTTATATATATTAATTGAGATTGATATTTACATGATTAAATGTTTCCAACATGTTAAGCAATCAAACTTGTTAAGACTTGATTAATTGAAATATGTTTCATATAGACAATTGACCACCCAAGTTGACCGGCGATTCACGAACGTTAAAACTTGTAAAAACGACATGACGATATATATATATGGATATACATATGGTTAACATGAGATTATGATAAGTAAGTATCTCCATAAGTATATTAACAATGAGTTATATACATATAAACAAGACTACTAACTTAAGGATTTCGAAACGAGACATATATGTAACGATTATCGTTGTAACGAAATTTAAATGTATATATATCATATTAAGATATATTAATATATCATAATATCATGATAATATAATAATTTAACATCTCATTAGATATAATAAAAAATGGGTTAACAACATTAATTGAGATCGTTAACTTAAAGGTTTCAAAACAACACTTACATGTAACGACTAACGATGACTTAACGACTCAGTTAAAATGTATATACATGTAGTGTATTTAGATGTATTAAAATACTTTTGGAAGACTTCAATACATATATCAAAACACTCATACTTAACGAAAATGGTTACAGTTACTTTCCCATTCTTTTCTTTCATCAAGAATTCTAGTCGTATTCTTACCCGTATTATACACAGCTTCAAAACGTACTTACTATGGGTATATACCAATAGGAACTAGAATGGGATTCCACTCTTGATTATGTCATGTATGACTAATCAATTTTAACTTCTACCATGAGCTAGTCAACTAACTAGAACTCCTTTTAACCCCACTCACCACTCATCAATTACCACTCATCATTCACTCCATTTCACTTCCAATTCTCTTTCAAATTCTCTCTTAACACACACACACTATTATGAATGTATTTTTCCAGTAGTTAATCATCATCTTCATCAAAAATCACTTCAAGAATCAAGCTATAATCATCATAGGAAGAACACTTCAAGAACACTTCAAAAATCCCTTCAAGTTTACTAATTTACTTCCAAGCTTTCTAATCCATTCCAAGTAATCATCTAAGATCAAGAAACCTTTGTTATATACAGTAGGTTATCTTTCTTATTCAAGGTAATATTCATATTCAAACTTTGATTCAATTTCTATAACTATAAACTATCTTAATTCGAGTAAAAATCTTACTTGAACTTGTTTTTGTGTCATGATCCTACTTCAAGAACTTTCAAGCCATCCAAGATCCTTTGAAGCTAGATCATTTCTTGTCACTTCCAGTAGGTTTACCTACTAAACTTGAGGTAGTAATGATGTTCATAACATCATTCGATTCATATATATAAAACTATCTTATTCGAAGGTTTAAACTCGTAATCACTAGAACATAGTTTAGTTAATTCTAAACTTGTTCGCAAACAAAAGTTAATCCTTCTAACTTGACTTTTAAAATTAACTAAACACATGTTCTATATCTATATGATATGCTAACTTAATAATATAAAACCTGGAAACACGAAAAACACCGTAAAACCGGATTTACGCCGTCGTAGCAACACCGCGGGCTGTTTTGGGTTAGTTAATTAAAAACTATGATAAACTTTGATTTAAAAGTTGTTATTCTGAGAAAATAATTTTTATTATGAACATGAAACTATATCCAAAAATTATGGTTAAACTCAAAGTGAAAGTATGTTTTCTAAAATGGTCATCTAGACGTCGTTCTTTCGACTGAAATGACTACCTTTACAAAAACGACTTGTAACTTATTTTTCTGACTATAAACCTATACTTTTTCTGTTTAGATTCATAAAATAGAGTTCAATATGAAACCATAGCAATTTGATTCACTCAAAACGGATTTAAAATGAAGAAGTTATGGGTAAAACAAGATTGGATAATTTTTCTCATTTTAGCTACGTGAAAATTGGTAACAAATCTATTCCAACCATAACTTAATCAACTTGTATTGTATATTATGTAATCTTGAGATACCATAGACACGTATACAATATTTCGACCTATCATTTCGACACATCTATATATATTTCGGAACAACCATAGACACTCTATATGTGAATGTTGGAGTTAGCTATACAGGGTTGAGGTTGATTCCAAAATATATGTAGTTTGAGTTGTGATCAATACTGAGATACGTATACACTGGGTCGTGGATTGATTCAAGATAATATTTATCAATTTATTTCTGTACATCTAACTGTGGACAACTAGTTGTAGGTTACTAACGAGGACAGCTGACTTAATAAACTTAAAACATCGAAATATATTAAAAGTGTTGTAAATATATTTTGAACATACTTTGATATATATGTATATATTGTTATAGTCCCACTTTTAAAATCTAATATTTTTGGGATGAGAATACATGCAGGTTTTATAAATGATTTACAAAATAGACACAAGTACGTGAAACTACATTCTATGGTTGAATTATCGAAATCGAATATGCCCCTTTTTATTAAGTCTGGTAATCTAAGAATTAGGGAACAGACACCCTAATTGACGCGAATCCTAAAGATAGATCTATTGGGCCTAACAAACCCCATCCAAAGTACCGGATGCTTTAGTACTTTGAAATTTATATCATATCCGAAGGGTGTCCCGGAATGATGGGGATATTCTTATATATGCATCTTGTTAATGTCGGTTACCAGGTGTTCACCATATGAATGATTTTTATCTCTATGTATGGGATGTGTATTGAAATATGAAATCTTGTGGTCTATTGTTACGATTTGATATATATAGGTTAAACCTATAACTCACCAACATTTTTGTTGACGTTTAAAGCATGTTTATTCTCAGGTGAATATTAAGAGCTTCCGCTGTTGCATACTAAAATAAGGACAAGATTTGGAGTCCATGTTTGTATGATATTGTGTAAAAACTGCATTCAAAAAACTGATTTCGATGTAACATATTTGTATTGTAAACCATTATGTAATGGTCGTGTGTAAACAGGATATTTTAGATTATCATTATTTGATAATCTACGTAAAGCTTTTTAAACCTTTATTTATGAAATAAAGGTTATGGTTTGTTTAAAAAATGAATGCAGTCTTTGAAAAACGTCTCATATAGAGGTCAAAACCTCGCAACGAAATCAATTAATATGGAACGTTTTTAATCAATAAGAACGGGACATTTCAGTTGGTATCAGAGCGTTGGTCTTAGAGAACCAGAATTTTGCATTAGTGTATCTTATCTAGTTTGTTAGGATGCATTAGTGAGTCTGGACTTCGACCGTGTTTACTTGAAAAATGATTGCTTAACAAATTTTGTTGGAAACTATATATTTTTAACAGGTGAATATTATGTGATATATTAATCTCTTAACGCGTTTGATATTATGTGATAGATGTCTACCTCTAGAACAAGTCCCATTGACTCACCTAATAATAATGAAGAGTCAAATGTAAATTGGAATGATTCGTGGACTGATTCACAAGTTCCCGAAGAGGAACCGGAAGAAGAGTCGGAACCGGAAGAAGAATCGGAACCGGAAGAAGAATCGGAACCGGATGAAGAAATAGAACCGGTGGGGGAAATAATAAAACGGTTAAGTAAAAGAAAATCCTCAACCAACCGACCAAGGTTAATTATGGTCAATGGTGTTTCCGCCAAGGAAGCAAAATATTGGGAGGATTACCAATTCTCCGATGAATCGGATTCCGACGAGATTTCCGATGATGTTATAGAAATTACCCCAACTGAATTTAAAAAGGCAAAAGAAAATAATAAGGGAAAGGGCATAAAAATAGAGAAATCTAATTCCAACCCCGATGAACTTTATATGTATCGTCAACCCCCGAAGTCCTTAAGTTGTAACAATGACCCGGGAACCTCTAAACCACCAGGTTTTTCTAAACCAATGTGGAAAATGACGATTCGTATTAGGGGAACATCATATATCCCTAGAAACTTGGCAAAACGAACCAAAACCGAAGAAGAAGAAACAAGAGAGTCGGAATAAGATAGTTGTATTCGTGTGGTGTAATATATGTAATATAGTGTGCTTATGCTTTATGATATATGTAAAAAATTGCTTGTATTAATAAGTATTTTTTATGAATCTAACTCTTGTCTATTTTACAGTATAAAAACACAAAATGGATAGACAACCCAATATTTTAAGAGACCTACCCGGAGACATGATTGATGAAATCTTGTCTAGAGTCGGTCAGAATTCTTCGGCACAACTATTTAAGGCGAGGTCAGTTTGTAAGACATTCGAAGAACGTTCCAAGAATGCCTTGGTTTATAAAAGGCTTTCGTTCGAAAGATGGGGGATATCACATTGGGAAATCCATAAGTTACGATGTGTTTACTTTGACGCATATATTGCGGGGAACCCAAATGCTATTTTACGCAATGGGTTAAGAAATTATTTTGACTCAATATATCCGAATATTGGACTTCGTGATTTAGAAAAAGCGGCTAACATGCAACATAAAGAAGCATGTTATGCTTACAGATTAGTAATGTTCGCTTCTCACCAAAGTGAGAACAAGAACATCGGCCTACAACTATTAAACAAAACGTTCCCACAAGTGACGGAGTTGGTAATTGGGGTAAGAAATGAGGTTTTTAGATTGTTACGGGACTGTTGGACATTACGTAACCCTCGTCCCTTTGACGACGTTACAACACGCTGTCTTATCAATGGCCATAACGGTTATGTTCCACAAGACCAAGGATGGGAAGTAGTCCTAGTAAAACCAGAATGCATGACTTGTTTCTGGACGTATGAATTACGTGTCTTTATTGCCTTTGCTGAACGACTTGAGTACTAGCTAGAATTATCTTCACAACTATCTTGTATCAAAGTTATTGTGTGCTATATTTCATGCTTTATGTAAAATAAGCGGTATTGTAAGTTTGTAAAATATTGTATAAAAGTTTGAACGCGAAATATTATTATAATCAGTTTTTCATATAGAATTGTAGTAGTTGAATTGTATATTAGCTACTAAGTATGAACTTAACGGGTAGGTACTACCCGAATTTAAACTTATAAAACGCTAATATGAAGAAAAAGCTTTTATAAATGAGTTCATATTATGCTACGAAATACTATTAACTACTCTTAATATTCTGTATGATTAACTTGTTCCATTTGACTATTTTGAAGGAAATGGCACCGACTACTCGACACACCGTGAATATGAATGAAGAGGAATTCCGTACTTTTCTAGCTTCAAACATAGCCGCAGTACAGGTTGCGCTACATACCAACAATAACCTTGGATCTAGCAGTACAGGAAATCGTGTAGGATGCACCTACAAAGGATTCACTGCCTGCAAACCTTTGGAATTTGATGGAACCGAAGGACCGATCAGATTGAAACGGTGGACCGAGAAGGTCGAATCGGTGTTTGCCATAAGTAAGTGTACTGAAGAGGACAAAGTAAAGTACGCTACGCATACCTTCACAGGTTCTGCGTTAACATGGTGGAATACCTATCTAGAGCAAGTGGGACAAGACGATGCGTACGCACTACCGTGGTCAGCATTCAAGCACTTGATGAACGAGAAGTACCGTCCCAGAACCGAGGTCAATAAGATCAAGACAGAACTTAGAGGGTTACGAACTCAAGGATTTGATATTACCACGTACGAAAGACGATTCACAGAATTGTGCCTATTGTGTCCGGGAGCATTCGAAAATGAGGAAGAGAAGATCGACGCGCTTGTGAAAGGATTACCGGAAAGAATCCAAGAAGATATAAGTTCACACGAGCCCGCCTCCATACAACAGGCATGTAGAATGGCTCACAAACTAGTGAACCAGATTGAAGAAAGAATTAAAGAATAGACTGCTGAAGAGGCCAATGTGAAGCAAGTCAAAAGAAAGTGGGAGGAAAATGGTGATAAGAATCACCAATACAACAACAACAGCAATTACAACAATAATCGCAACAATTATCCCAACAATCGCAACATCAATCGCAACTACAACAAACGGCCCAACAACAACAACAACAACAACAACAACAACAACAACTACAATAATCATCCCAACAACAATAATAACTGCAACAACAACAACAACAACAATCAGAAGCAGCTATGCCAAAGGTGTGAAAAGTATCACTCGGGGTTCTGCACCAAATTTTGCAACAAGTGTAAGAGAAATGGTCATAGCGCGGCGAAGTGTGAGGTCTACGGACCAGGGGTTAATAGAACGAAAGGAACAAATGGTGTCAGAACGAGTAATGGTGGAGCAAGTAGTGTCGGAGCAAGTTATGCCAATGTAGTTTGTTATAAATGTGGAAAACCGGGCCACATTATTAGAAATTGCCCGAACCAGGAGAACACGAATGGACAAGGCCGCGAAAGAGTTTTCAATATTAATGCGGCAGAGGCACAGGAAGACCCGGAGCTTGTTACGGGTACGTTTCTTATTGACAATAAATCTGCTTACGTTTTATTTGATTCGGGTGCGGATAGAAGCTATACGAGTAGAGATTTTTGTGCTAAATTAAGTTGTCCATTGACGCCTTTGGATAGTAAATTTTTACTCGAATTAGCAAATGGTAAATTAATTTCAGCAGATAATATATGTCGGAATCGAGAAATTAAACTGGTTAGCGAAACATTTAAGATTGATTTGATACCAGTAGAGTTAGGGAGTTTTGTGATGGAATTCAACATAACAACATGTTTATAATGTCAACATAATCACAAATCCATTTTATGATAGTAAAGTAAGCGGAAGCATGATGATTAATAAAACAAGTTTATGTGTTAAACCATTTTAATTGAATTCCATATAGTAATCAAGTTATGAAATAATGCTTACATATAACAAAGAAGGAAGAAGATTATACCTCCTCCAAGATGAGTTAGGAGCTGAATTTGGACAGCAATATGGATGATAAAGATGATGGAATAAAGCCTCTAACTTGAAGCCTCAAGCAAGTAATACCCCAAGCTTTCAATCACCAACACCTTCCTTTATGTGGTTAGGATTTTTGGACACTTAATTAGCAAGATACCAAGCAAGAAACCCTCTCTATTTGCTCTCTAAATTTCGGCCAGAATCTGTCCCAAATGAATGCAAGAGTGTTTTGAACTTGTAAGTCTTGAGAATGAGTCAAATGCTTGGTATATGAACTCACATGCAACCTATGGAAGTGTGTTATTAAAAGTAACAAGATTCTAGCATGGAATGGACTTCTTGGAGCCCTCAAAAACGTCCTCCCATGTTTAGTATATAATAAGTTTTGTATTTTATAAAACTTGTTATATAATTCCATGTATTTGTTAAGTTACTTGCATTTTATAAACCATTTTATAAAATATAACACAACATAATTATTTAAACCTATAAATAATTAAATCCATATCATATATAAATTATCCAAATAATTTATCTCAAGTGATTATAATTTAGAAAACCCATTTTCTAAAATCTAAGTGTCGCGTACTTATTTAACGATCCATTCGTTAAGTTTAAATACATATAAGGTGTCGGTAAGCTTGTTATTGGGTATGACCCGACTTGGATCACAACACATTAGCCACATTAATTTAATATGTCTCTCGGGCATAAGAAAACCTTCAATCTCCCACTTGCACGAGAAACATAAGAAATTAATGCAAGTGACGGATACCACCTAACGACCGTCCATCACCCCCAATATGTTATGACTTTGTGCCATTCAATAACATCATCCTTTTCGAGTTCCCATCTCGAATATGATTAGGTGAATCTTTCATTTTATCCTTTCATCCTAGATGTCATGTTAAATCCAAGAGATACAGAGTGATCACTCTCTTTTAGATTTAACTTTATCAGGCCTTAGACATCTGACTCTCAACGAATAAGAGGGACAAATTCCATCTTGACTACATACGTCCTAGATACACACTTTTGTATTATACCTGAGCTCTTCCTTATGTACTACCATATTTTAGAATAGCGAAGGAAAGAATCAAGGCATAATACTCGGTGAATATTAGGACCCAATATGTATCTCAGGTCAGAGGATACGATGATATTCGCCTTTACTCAAGATTACATGTGATCAACCACAAAGGCTCCATACAGTAAGTCTTGAGAGCGGGTCTTCCAATATTTGTATCCCACAAATATCTATGAACCTTGATAGCAACCTTGCCCCACATTCAGTCCGTGAATGTTTACCAATCCAAGTTCATAATAGTGTAAACCTCACACTTGTTCCCAAAAATGTGATCAACTACGGAATTTAGAATAATAGTTTATTCATGGATAAAATATGCAAAATTGGAACATGACTCATAATTAAATTAATACCATAATTATATTAATGAGTTTGAATAATTTCGTTCCGGTACAATACATAAAATAGATCATATCCAATCACTAGAATATCGAAGCCCTAATGCACAAACATGTCCCTCATGTTTTGGCCCATGTAAAAGCTTCGTGAGTGGATCCGCAACATTATGATCTGTATGAACTTTGCGAATACATATCTTTCCTTTTTCAACTTCATCCCTTATGTAGTTGAATCTCCGCTCAATGTGACGAGTCTTTTGATAGGCACGAGGTTCCTTGATTTGAGCAATCGCACCCTCGTTGTCACAAAAGATCTCAAGAGGGTCCTGAATGGAAGGGACCACTCCTAAGTCGTCGATGAATTTCTTCATCCATGCAGCTTCCTGAGCTGCCAGTGAGGCGGCAATGTACTCCGACTCTGTAGTGGATAACGCAACAACCTCCTGTTTCGAACTCTTCCAAGAGACCGCACCACCATTTAACATGAAGACATAACCAGATTGTGATCGAGAGTCATCTCGATCAGTTTGGAAACTCGCATCCACGTAACCTTTTACAGCGAGTTCCTCCTCACCAGACCCATATATTAGAAACATATCCTTAGTCCTCCTAAGGTATTTCAATATACTTTTAACAGCAATCCAATGACTGTTTCCTGGGTTATTCTGGTATCTACTTGTCAAGCTTAGAGCGCATGACACATCCGGTCTAGTACATATCATTGCATACATGATAGACCCAATAGCAGATGCGTATGGGACTTTCTTCATTTTCTCTTGTTCATCTTTCGTGGTGGGACACTGAGATGAACTGAGACTGGTTCCTCTTTGAATAGGTACCAAACCTTTCTTAGAGTTTTCCATCTTGAACCTTTTCAAGATTTTATCAATGTATGTACTTTGACTTAAACCTATCAATCTCTGGGATCTATTCCTATAGATCCCTATCCCCAATATGTATTGTGCATCTCCAAGATCCTTAATGGAGAAGCAACTCTTTAGCCAAGTTTTGACTCCTTGCATTGTGGTAATATCATTCCCAAATAATAATATATCATCCACATATAGTACAAGGAATATGATAGTGCTCCCACTAGCTTTCTTATATACACAAGCTTCATCACCATTTTTAATAAAGCCAAATTTCTCGGCTTCCTCATTAAAACGATGATTCCACATTCTAGATGCTTGTTTCAATCCGTAGATTGACTTCTTTAACTTGCATACCCTTTTAGGATATTTTGGATCAACAAAACCTTCAGGCTGGACCATATAGACATCTTCCATAAGATATCCATTTAGGAAAGCGGTTTTGACATCCATTTGCCATATTTCATAGTCGTAGTGAGCAGCAATGGCAAATAATATCCTAATAGACTTTAGCATTGCCACTGGCGAGAAAGTTTCATCATAATCAACCCCTTGAGTTTGAGTGAAACCTTTTGCTACAAGTCTAGCTTTATATGTATCCAAGTTTCCATGTATGTCGGTTTTCTTCTTGAAAAGCCATTTGCAATCAACTAGCTTAGAGCTAGGCGGTTGCTCAACAAGTTCCCACACTTGGTTTTCATACATGGATTGCATCTCGGCGTTCATGGCATCCTGCCATTTATCTTTATCAATCCTTGATAAAGCATCTTGGTAGTTTGTTGGTTCATCCAAATCAACCGTATAGCAACCATCTATGAGAAACCCATATCTCTCAGGAGGATTGCTAATCCTACCAGATCTACGAATGTCTTGTGTATTTTGATCATCCATTTGATCACTATCAACATTTTCATGTTGAGTGCTAGTGTTAACCAATTGTGTATCATCTACTTGATCTTGAACCTCTTCAAGATCTATCTTCCTTTCACTATTTCCTTCCATTAGGAACTTAGTTTCAAGGAATTCCGCCTTCCGAGCAACAAATACATTCTGCTCGGATGGATCATAGAAATAGTATCCCATATCATCCTTGGGATATCCTATGAAGATACACTTCGTGGATCGAGCATTCAACTTATTAGGGACGTAACGCTTAGGATAAGCTTCACATCCCCATACCTTTAAGTATGATAGAGATGGAGGTTTACCAAACCACATCTCGTGAGGAGTTCGTTCCACTTTCTTGGTTGGGGCCATATTTAAAATACGAGCCGCGGAGCTTAGACAATAACCCCAAAATGATAGAGGTAACGAGCTTCTTGCCATCATAGATCGAACCATATCCATTAGGGTTCGGTTCCTCCTTTCGGAAACTCCATTGAGTTGGGGTGTTCCGGGTGGAGTAAGTTGTGAGATAATCCCACAACTCCTAAGATGATCTTGGAAGGCATCGCTTAGGTATTCACCTCCTCTATCGGTACGTAGTACCTTAATTGTCTCATTGAGTTGATTTTGTACTTCGTTTTGATATTCTTTGAATGCTTCAAACGTTTCGTCCTTGTGTCTTAATAAGTAGACATATCCGAAACGACTAAAGTCATCAATGAAAGTAACAAAGTATCTTTCACCATTCCTAGTCATGGGTTTAAAGGGTCCACACACATCCGAATGTATTAATCCCAATAAATCTTTAGCCCTTTCATAGGTCCCTTTGAAAGGTGCTTTAGTCATCTTGCCTTGTAAACAAGATTCACATACATCAAACGAATCCATTTCATTTGATTTCAAAAGTCCATTCTTTTGAAGTGTATGCATTCGGTTCTTGTTTATGTGACCAAGGCGACAATGCCATAAGTAGGAATCACTCAAATCCCTTTTGAGTTTCTTGGTGCTTGTATGGTACATTGAGCTACTAGATAATGTGTCATCGTGAACCAATTCATAAATTCCATTTGAAGGTGAAGCCTTGAAATAGAATACATTATCTAAATAAACGTGGATATCATCATTAACAAAATTAGGATTAAAACCACATTGTTTCAAACGGGAAACAGAAATAATGTTTCGACATAAGTCGGGTGCATACAAAACATCATTCAAAATAAGTTCCAAGCCACTTGGAAGTTTTAACACAAAGTCTCCTTGAGCTCTCACTTGCACTTTAGCTCCATTACCCATGTAGAGACTTGATGTTCCCGTTTGCTTGCTACTTCTTTTGAACCCCTGCAATGAATTGCAAATGTGAGTTCCACATCCAGTGTCTAATACCCATGTATTAGAAGAAGTAATACTAAGCTCTATATATACCATATATATATTACCTGAGGTTTGCCCTGCATCCCTCTTGTCCTTCAACTCCTTAAGATAGACCGGACAGTTTCGTTTCCAATGACCCATCTCACCGCAACCGAAACATGGGTCTTCCTTGGGGTTTGCCTTCTCAGCTACCTTTTGCTTCTTAGCCTTGTTGATGGTTGGGGTAACCATCTTCCCCTTCCCTTTGCCTTGATAGGCGGGTCCTTTTCTCTTAGCCACCTTTGGCTTAGAGGTCTTACCTTTGGACCCACCTTGATCGATTGCTAACACGGGTAAAGACCTTTTACCCATGCTAGTTTCCGCCGTTCTAAGCATACCGTGAAACTCACCTATGCTCTTATCCATCCCATTCATATTGTAATTAATTACAAATTGATCAAACCTTTTTGATAGGGAGTTAAGGATAAGATCGGTGGCTAACTCATTGGAAATGTTTAGGTTAAGACGGTTAGCACGATCGATAAGGCTTTTCATCTTAAGTACATAAGATGAAACCGATTGGGTATCGTCCATACGACAAGCATGTAGCGCCCGAACCGTTTCGAAGCGCTCGACACGCGCTTGTTGAAGGAACATCTCCTTCAATTGCGTTATCATGTCGTATGCACTATGATGCTCGAAATCCTTTTGGAGTTCGGGAATCATAGTCCCAAGCATTAGGCATGAGACTTGAAGGGAGTCGCGGCAATACTTATCGTAAAAGGCCATTGCCTCCTCATCATCCTCATCCGGTTGATCGGGAATGGGGTCCTCAAGTACATACGCTTTATCCTCTTGTTTGAGGACAATCCGAAGATTGCGGAACCAATCCATAAAGTTGGTATGGTTGAGTTTGTCTTTCTCTAAGAGAGACCTTAATGATAGGTGGTTTAGGTTAAGTGGTGCGTTTGGAATGTTGTTGTTGTTATTGGCGGCCATCTACAAAATTAACAAAGTTCGTTTAAGTATCGATTTTAATTTAACATTCAATACCCTTTAAATCAAATTGAATTATTAAATTCTAGAATCCAATGGTAAGCCAAATTTCAGTTAGGTGACCTTTATCCCGCAATTTGATTTAGCTAGGTAGTCAATAAATGACAATTGCAATCCATTTGCAACTTCTAGAGTATGGGATCATGCAATCCTTTTGCATGGCATATTTATCCCATCAACGCCTATTTGTTTCTCATGCTTCGGTGACCCTAAGTTCATGATTCCCAAATCAAGTCGTCCTACTTGTATAGACTTGTAAATTTAACATACATGTGGTTAGGTGACCTTTATCCCACAAGCATGCGAAATTTACCTTAATCATATTAGTTTGCTCATAATGGTTAGGTGACCTTTATCCCATCATGAGTTCCCTAATACTTTTAAGTGTCACACAATAGGATGGCGTTTAACTTGTTTGCCTTGTTAATAAGGGATTTTAAGTTTTCATTAATTCTAGTTTGAGAAAACTTTTGCACCATACACTAACATGCATTTAGTGTATGGTTTATTTGAAAATCCATTTTCCATGTTTTGTAATTAAGCTAATTACATGATATAAACCATTTTATATGTATGATCCTTATCATGTTCTTAATAACCGTTTATTAATGTCCTTTTAGCCATTTCAATTTAACCATTTAAATTGTCGTTTTGCATGTCATTAATAACGTCTAATTTAACCAATTAAATTTCATTTTAGCTTGTTGTTAACTTGTGTGATTAATTTTTAGCAACCAAACATACAAACCATAATCAAACAACACAACTATGCATGCAAAACAATTTTGTTCACAATCAAGCCTTTTGGTAAGCATTTTGTTTAGCCGAAAACAAAATGCCACCGGGTAATGGGTCATAACACAAAATAGGAGATTTTACCACTCCCACTTATTCTTGCATCCAAGTAGATTCTTCTTGTGTTCTTCCTTTGACTCCATCCTTTCATCTTCATTTTTACAAAAAATATATCCTAATACATTTTTTCTAAAAAATGAAAATACAACCTAATCTATTTTACATACCAAATATAAAATAAATTACATAACTAAAATTAATATTACATACCAAATGAATAATTAATTTTACAAACCAAATGAATGCATATTACAACCATATCAATTGAATAATAAATCAACCAAACAAGCATTCATTCAAACACATGGTCATGGCTATGATTGTGAACAATAATTTATCAACAAATATGAACCAAAAGGCAAGTCCAAAACCACCTTTGGAGCCCTCTAAATTCGGCCAAAAACATGAACCCACCCAAAACCATCCATTTTGCATTCTACTTTCATGCATGTTAATAAAATGCAAAGTTGGTGGGTTTTAAAGACCATATATAAGAAGCATATTTCATAGACTTCGGCTCTAGATACCATTGATGGAATTCAACATAACAACATGTTTATAATGTCAACATAATCACAAATCCATTTTATGATAGTAAAGTAAGCGGAAGCATGATGATTAATAAAACAAGTTTATGTGTTAAACCATTTTAATTGAATTCCATATAGTAATCAAGTTATGAAATAATGCTTACATATAACAAAGAAGGAAGAAGATTATACCTCCTCCAAGATGAGTTAGGAGCTGAATTTGGACAGCAATATGGATGATAAAGATGATGGAATAAAGCCTCTAACTTGAAGCCTCAAGCAAGTAATACCCCAAGCTTTCAATCACCAACACCTTCCTTTATGTGGTTAGGATTTTTGGACACTTAATTAGCAAGATACCAAGCAAGAAACCCTCTCTATTTGCTCTCTAAATTTCGGCCAGAATCTGTCCCAAATGAATGCAAGAGTGTTTTGAACTTGTAAGTCTTGAGAATGAGTCAAATGCTTGGTATATGAACTCACATGCAACCTATGGAAGTGTGTTATTAAAAGTAACAAGATTCTAGCATGGAATGGACTTCTTGGAGCCCTCAAAAACGTCCTCCCATGTTTAGTATATAATAAGTTTTGTATTTTATAAAACTTGTTATATAATTCCATGTATTTGTTAAGTTACTTGCATTTTATAAACCATTTTATAAAATATAACACAACATAATTATTTAAACCTATAAATAATTAAATCCATATCATATATAAATTATCCAAATAATTTATCTTAAGTGATTATAATTTAGAAAACCCATTTTCTAAAATCTAAGTGTCGCGTACTTATTTAACGATCCATTCGTTAAGTTTAAATACATATAAGGTGTCGGTAAGCTTGTTATTGGGTATGACCCGACTTGGATCACAACACATTAGCCACATTAATTTAATATGTCTCTCGGGCATAAGAAAACCTTCAATTTGATGTGATAATCGGTATGGACTGGTTGAAAGAAGTGAAAGCAGAAATCGTTTGTTACAAAAATGCAATTCGCATTATACGAGAAAAAGGAAAACCCTTAATGGTGTACGGAGAAAAGGGCAACACGAAGCTACATCTTATTAGTAATTTGAAGGCACAAAAACTAATAAGAAAAGGTTGCTATGCTGTTCTAGCACACGTCGAGAAAGTACAAACTAAAGAAAAGAGCATCAATGATGTTCCCATCGCAAAAGAATTTCCCGATGTATTTCCGAAAGAATTACCGGGATTACCCCCACATCAATCCGTTGAATTTCAAATAGATCTTGTACCAGGAGCTGCACCAATAGCTCGTGCTCCTTACAGACTCGCACCCAGCGAGATGAAAGAACTGCAAAGTCAATTACAAGAACTTTTAGAGCGTGGTTTCATTCGACCAAGCACATCACCGTGGGGAGCTCCTGTTTTGTTTGTCAAGAAGAAAGATAGTACATTCAGGTTGTGTATCGACTACCGAGAGTTGAACAAACTTACCATCAAGAACCGCTACCCACTACCGAGAATTGATGACTTATTTGATCAACTACAAGGCTCATCTGTTTATTCAAAGATTGACTTACGTTCCGGGTATCATCAAATGCGGGTGAAAGAAGATGATATTCCAAAAACTGCTTTTAGGACGCGTTATGGTCATTATGAGTTTATGGTTATGCCGTTTGGATTGACTAACGCACCAGCTGTGTTCATGGACCTTATGAACCGAGTGTGTGGGCCATATCTTGACAAGTTTGTCATTGTTTTCATCGATGACATACTTATTTACTCAAAGAATGATCAAGAGCACGAAGAACATTTGAGAAAAGTGCTAGAAGTATTGAGGAAAGAAAAACTGTACGCTAAGTTTTCAAAGTGTGCATTTTTGTTGGAAGAAGTTCAATTCCTCGGTCACATAGTGAACAAAAAAAGGTATTAAGGTGGATCCGGCAAAGATAGAAACTGTTGAAAAGTGGGAAACCCCAAAAACTCCGAAACACATACGCCAGTTTTTAGGACTAGCTGGTTACTACAGAAGGTTCATCCAAGACTTTTTCCAGAATAGCAAAACCCTTGACTGCATTAACGCATAAAGGGAAGAAATTTGAATGGAAGGATGAACAAGAGAAAGCGTTTCAGTTATTGAAGAAAAAGCTAACTACGGCACCTATATTGTCATTGCCTGAAGGGAATGATGATTTTGTGATTTATTGTGACACATCAAAGCAAGGTCTCGGTTGTGTATTAATGCAACGAACGAAGGTGATTGCTTATGCGTCTAGACAATTGAAGATTCACGAACAAAATTATACGACGCATCTTAATATTCGGGAAGACGGAACCCGGTATAGGGCTGAAAGGATTTGGGTATCAAAATTTGGAGATATGAGAGAAATGGTACTTAGAGAAGCTCATAAAACCAGATACTCAATACATCCTGGAATGGGGAAGATGTACAAGGATCTCAAGAAACTTTTTTGGTGGCCGGGTATGAAAGCCGATGTTGCTAAATACGTAGGAGAATGTTTGACGTGTTCTAAGGTCAAAGCTGAGCATCAGAAACCATCAGGTCTACTTCAACAACCCAAAATCCCAGAATGGAAATGGGAAAACATTACCATGGATTTCATCACTAAATTGCCAAGGACTGCAAGTGGTTTTGATACTATTTGGGTAATAGTTGATCGTCTCACCAAATCAGCACACTTCCTGCCAATAAGAGAAGATGACAAGATGGAGAAGTTAGCACGACTGTATTTGAAGGAAGTCGTCTCCAGACATGGAATACCAATCTCTATTATCTCTGATAGGGATGGCAGATTTATTTCAAGATTCTTGCAGATATTACAGCAAGCATTAGGAACTCGTCTAGACATGAGTACTGCCTATCATCCACAAACTGATGGGCAGAGCGAAAGGACGATACAAACGCTTGAAGACATGCTACGAGCATGTGTTATTGATTTCGGAAACAGTTGGGATCGAAATCTACCGTTAGCAGAATTTTTCTACAACAACAGCTACCATTCAAGCATTGAGATGGCGCCGTTTGAAGCACTTTATGGTAGAAAGTGCAGGTCTCCGATTTGTTGGAGTGAAGTGGGGGATAGATAGATTACGGGTCCGGAGATTATACAAGAAACTACCGAGAAGATCATCCAAATTCAACAACGGTTGAAAACCGCCCAAAGTCGACAAAAGAGCTACGCTGACATTAAAAGAAAAGATATAGAATTTGAAATTGGAGAGATGGTCATGCTTAAAGTTACACCTTGGAAAGGCGTTGTTCGATTTGGTAAACGAGGGAAATTAAATCCAAGGTATATTGGACCATTCAAGATTATTGATCGTGTCGGACCAGTAGCTTACCGACTTGAGTTACCTCAACAACTCGCGGCTGTACATAACACTTTCCACGTCTTGAATTTGAAGAAATGTTTTGCTAAAGAAGATCTCACTATTCCGTTAGATGAAATCCAAATCAACGAAAAACTCCAATTCATCGAAGAACCCGTCGAAATAATGGATCGTGAGGTTAAAAGACTTAAGCAAAACAAGATACCAATTGTTAAGGTTCGATGGAATGCTCGTAGAGGACCCGAGTTCACCTGGGAGCGTGAAGATCAGATGAAGAAGAAATACCCGCATCTATTTCCAGAAGATTCGTCAACACCTTCAACAGCTTAAAATTTCGGGACGAAATTTATTTAACGGGTAGGTACTGTAGTGACCCGAACTTTTCCATGTTTATATATATTAATTGAGATTGATATTTACATGATTAAATGTTTCCAACATGTTAAGCAATCAAACTTGTTAAGACTTGATTAATTGAAATATGTTTCATATAGACAATTGACCACCCAAGTTGACCGGCGATTCACGAACGTTAAAACTTGTAAAAATGACATGACGATATATATATGGATATACATATGGTTAACATGAGATTATGATAAGTAAGTATCTCCATAAGTATATTAACAATGAGTTATATACATATAAACAAGACTACTAACTTAAGGATTTCGAAACGAGACATATATGTAACGATTATCGTTGTAACGACATTTAAATGTATATATATCATATTAAGATATATTAATATATCATAATATCATGATAATATAATAATTTAACATCTCATTAGATATAATAAACAATGGGTTAACAACATTAATTGAGATCGTTAACTTAAAGGTTTCAAAACAACACTTACATGTAACGACTAACGATGACTTAACGACTCAGTTAAAATGTATATACATGTAGTGTATTTAGATGTATTAAAATACTTTTGGAAGACTTCAAGACATATATCAAAACACTCATACTTAACGAAAATGGTTACAGTTACTTTCCCATTCTTTTCTTTCATCAAGAATTCTAGTCGTATGCTTACCCGTATTATACACAGCTTCAAAACGTACTTACTATGGGTATATACCAATAGGAACTAGCATGGGATTCCACTCTTGATTATGTCATGTATGACTAATCAATTTTAACTTCTACCATGAGCTAGTCAACTAACTAGAACTCCTTTTAACCCCACTCACCACTCACCAATTACCACTCATCATTCACTCCATTTCACTTCCAATTCTCTTTCAAATTCTCTCTCAACACACACACACTATTATGAACGTATTTTTCCAGTAGTTAATCATCATCTTCATCAAAAATCACTTCAAGAATCAAGCTATAATCATCATAGGAAGAACACTTCAAGAACACTTCAAAAATCCCTTCAAGTTTACTAATTTACTTCCAAGCTTTCTAATCCATTCCAAGTAATCATCTAAGATCAAGAAACCTTTGTTATATACAGTAGGTTATCTTTCTTATTCAAGGTAATATTCATATTCAAACTTTGATTCAATTTCTATAACTATAAACTATCTTAATTCGAGTAAAAATCTTACTTGAACTTGTTTTTGTGTCATGATCCTACTTCAAGAACTTTCAAGCCATCCAAGATCCTTTGAAGCTAGATCATTTCTTGTCACTTCCAGTAGGTTTACCTACTAAACTTGAGGTAGTAATGATGTTCATAACATCATTCGATTCATATATATAAAACTATCTTATTCGAAGGTTTAAACTCGGAATCACTAGAACATAGTTTAGTTAATTCTAAACTTGTTCGCAAACAAAAGTTAATCCTTCTAACTTGACTTTTAAAATCAACTAAACACATGTTCTATATCTATATGATATGCTAACTTAATGATTTAAAACTTGGAAACACGAAAAACACCGTAAAACCGGATTTACGCCGTCGTAGTAACACCGCGGGCTGTTTTGGGTTAGTTAATTAAAAACTATGATAAACTTTGATTTAAAAGTTGTTATTCTGAAAAAATTATTTTTATTATGAACATGAAACTATATCCAAAAATTATGGTTAAACTCAAAGTGGAAGTATGTTTTCTAAAATGGTCATCTAGACGTCGTTCTTTCGACTGAAATGACTACCTTTACAAAAACGACTTGTAACTTATGTTTCCGACTATAAACCTATACTTTTTCTGTTTAGATTCATAAAATAGAGTTCAATATGAAACCATAGCAATTTGATTCACTCAAAACGGATTTAAAATGAAGAAGTTATGGGTAAAACAAGATTGGATAATTTTTCTCATTTTAGCTACGTGAAAATTGGTAACAAATCTATTCCAACCATAACTTAATCAACTTGTATTGTATATTATGTAATCTTGAGATACCATAGACACGTATATAATTTTTTGACCTATCATGTCGATACATCTATATATATTTCGGAACAACCATAGACACTCTATATGTGAATGTTGGAGTTAGCTATACAGGGTTGAGGTTGATTCCAAAATATATATAGTTTGAGTTGTGATCAATACTGAGATACGTATACACTGGGTCGTGGATTGATTAAAGATAATATTTATCGATTTATTTCTGTACATCTAACTGTGGACAACTAGTTGTAGGTTACTAACGAGGACAGCTGACTTAATAAACTTAAAACATCAAAATATATTAAAAGTGTTGTAAATATATTTTGAACATACTTTGATATATATGTATATATTGTTATAGGTTCGTGAATCAACCAGTGGCCAAGTCTTACTTCCCGACGAAGTAAAAATCTGTGAAAGTGAGTTATAGTCCCACTTTTAAAATCTAATATTTTTGGGATGAGAATACATGCAGGTTTTATAAATGATTTACAAAATAGACACAAGTACGTGAAACTACATTCTATGGTTGAATTATCGAAATCGAATATGCCCCTTTTTATTAAGTCTGGTAATCTAAGAATTAGGGAACAGACACCCTAATTGACGCGAATCCTAAAGATAGATCTATTGGGCCTAACAAACCCCATCCAAAGTACCGGATGCTTTAGTACTTCGAAATTTATATCATATCCGAAGGGTGTCCCGGAATGATGGGGATATTCTTATATATGCATCTTGTTAATGTCGGTTACCAGGTGTTCACCATATGAATGATTTTTATCTCTATGTATGGGATGTGTATTGAAATATGAAATCTTGTGGTCTATTGTTACGATTTGATATATATAGGTTAAACCTATAACTCACCAACATTTTTGTTGACGTTTAAAGCATGTTTATTCTCAGGTGAATATTAAGAGCTTCCGCTGTTGCATACTAAAATAAGGACAAGATTTGGAGTCCATGTTTGTATGATATTGTGTAAAAACTGCATTCAAGAAACTGATTTCGATGTAACATATTTGTATTGTAAACCATTATGTAATGGTCGTGTGTAAACAGGATATTTTAGATTATCATTATTTGATAATCTACGTAAAGCTTTTTAAACCTTTATTTATGAAATAAAGGTTATGGTTTGTTTAAAAAATGAATGCAGTCTTTGAAAAACGTCTCATATAGAGGTCAAAACCTCGCAACGAAATCAATTAATATGGAACGTTTTTAATCAATAAGAACGGGACATTTCAAAACAGTTAATAAACCATTTGCATGTATTCTCAGCCCAAAAACATAAGGAGAAAAAGGGAATCAAATGAAACTCACGCATATAAATATTGTAAAACAGTTAATAAAGCATTTGCATGTATTCTCAGCCCAAAAATGTAAGGAGAAAAAGGGAATCAAATGAAACTCACCATATTGTATTTCGTAGTAAAAATACATATAACATCATTGAACAAGTGTAAGGTTGGCCTTGGATTCACGAACCTATATCAATTTTATATCTATTAAAACGTATAATCGTAATCTAACAATTTATATATATTATTATTAATAATATACTTGTTATCTTTATATGTTATATAGATATAGATATAGATAATTTAATATACATAATTTATATAACTTAATTAATATCATTTTTAATAATAACAATATATTGATATGTCTAAAAAAAATTTCTATTTGTAATAATTCAGATAATGATGAAAATGATAATAATATTGATAGTAATAATAATAATTTAAAAAAATGACACTTTTTAATATAAATAATAAGATAAGATAAAAAAAATGATAGTTTTAATAAACATAATACTAATTTTAATAAAGATAATAGATTTAAAATAATGATACTTTTAACAATAATGAATACTACAAAAAAAATATCACTAATGATTTAACTAATAATAATAATACTAATATTTATATTAATAATTAAGATGATAATAATGCTAATAATAAGGTTAACGATAATAATTAAAATAACAATTTTAATCTTAATTATATATTATCTTATACTTATAATTTTTATCATTATCTTTAAATCAGAATATTAATAGTTTCCTAATTATCTTATTTAGTATTTTTCTATTATCATCTTTTATATCCTAATTATAAGTATTTTCATAAGTATAATAATAATATCAATGATTAATAATGATAACAATCATAATAGTAATAATAATAATAATAATAATAATAATAATAATAATAATAATAATAATAATAATAATAATAATAATAATAATAATAATAATAATAATAATAATAATAACAATAATAAAGGTATCAAGTAATACCTTAAAATCAATAAAAACAATTAAACTGGTCAGGACGAGACTCGAACCCGCGACCTCTTCTTTCCCTCAAACACCCCTAACCATGGCTCTAGTGATCCATTTCTGTTTTAGTAAGGGACCCGAATTCTTTTAATCTGCATGTATTTTCTTCCACAGCAACAAAAAAATTCGTTGAATCTCGGCCCCAATTAGATTAACTCCCTACGGCCCAATCTTAACATATGGATCTCCACAGCCCACTATTGATTTAATTGTTTCAAGATTTATACGTGTTGTCTTGTACTGGAAAAATCTCGATGCAGTCACGAATCAAAATTCAACAACCCTAAAAAAAATGTCGGTGCATTATTCTATTTATCTATACAACTGGAATCGCACTAACCCATCATCATTCTTTTCATATAATATTTATAGTGTGTTAATAAACATCACTCCCATTCATCTCTAATTAATAGAATCAATAAACGGCTGCAACCTAGTTCGAAAGAAAAAAAAATCGCGCTGTATGGAAGTTGAAAAAGAAAACACAGCAGGTACCAAAATCATTCTATTATTATTCATCTTATTCTTCGATTTTTAACATTTATTAATTGGGTCTCTTGCTGCAAAGTATTATCGAGTGATGACAGATTGGTTTGGCTTCCATCCAAACAGAAACGAATAATAAACAATGAGATGTTTGGTCATCTTGAGTTCCTGATTTAATTTAGAGAGAGAGATAGCGAGAGAAAAAGTGAACCGGGAGGATGGTCATGTGGATTATTAATGAGGTGGTGTTGAGTGATTGTTCATCGTCCTAAAACTGAAACAGGAAGTCAGTAAACCGAAACAGAAAAAAATGGAGATAGTTTGGTTTCGTTGTTCATGGAATTCACAAGAGTGACTATGGTTGTTTAGGGTGGTCGTGGAAGATAGAGAAGGGTGTCGGTTCAACAAAAGAGAGAAAGAGGAAGAGATATAGTGGCTACCGTGTTCTTGATGATGGTTGAATAAGTGTTGTCATTGTGAGTTGTAACTAACGTAGATAGATTTCAAAAGAATACTCCGTTAGGTGTTAATAGTTGAGTGAAATGCGTAAGGTTATAAGGTGGTGATACGGATGGTTGTTTGATGGTTTCGAATATCACAGCAATATTAAATAAAATGGATTGATGGGTGGTGATTGTTTCATGGTGATGGATTTAAATGAGAAAGAATAAGGAGGTGGTTTTGTTGGATTGTGCACAAAGTCGACTATCGGGACAGAGGAAGGACAGAAAAAATTTAAATAAATAAGAAAAAGGGATTGCAACATCTAACAGAATTTGTTGGTTTGCTTGTGAGCTAATTCAATTTGTGTACTAGATTGGATTAGGACAGTTAACAAAATAAATACAGAATCAAAGATCCTCCATTAGCTAGATAGTGATAGAAAGACATAATATATATCTGTGTTTACATTAGAACAAATAACAAATTAAATTTCTTAAAAGATGATAATTGCATATAACCGTACATATATATATTTATCTGTTATATCTATATAATATATAACTGAACTTTATATATAAGTATTTATATATATCTGATGTCCTATATCTGTTAATGTAATTGTATATATATACATACATATATATATAATTCATAAATTTTGTATTCTTAATAATTATATTAGCATTATTAGTAATACTTTTATTAATATCACTTATTATAATATTAGTGATAAAAGACTTTGAATAGTATGATAAATGAAAATTTCCATAATTTAATTAGTACTAATGATAATGATAATGATAATCTTATTAATGATACTAATAATATTACTAGTTATAATATTATTAATGATAATAATACTACTAATAATAATATAACAACTTATACATATCAGATTTTATACATATATGGTTTATATTAGAAATAATAATATTACTAATACTAATATTAATATTATATTAATATTAATAATAACAATAACAATAACATTGAAAGTAATGATAATAATTTTAATATATCACTTACTTGTAATTTAATATAATACCATTTATTATTTATGTAATATTATATTATATGATTACATTTACTGAATAGTTAATATATATTATATATAATTATATTTAATTGAAATCATAGATTTATAATAACATATATATATTTATATTAACAGTACTTTAATTGTTATTTTACATTTTAAATTCTAATTACCCAAAGTATACCTTATTAACTCAAGATATTATATATTCTTATATTTATATTCATATAATATATACATATTTGTAAATAATTGTTCGTGAATCGTCGGGAATAGTCAAAGGGTAATTGATTACATGAATATTGATTTCAAAACTTTCGAGACTCAATATTACAGACTTTGCTTATCGTGTCGGAAAAATATGAAGATTCGGGTTTAAATTTGGTCGAAAATTCCCGGGTCATCACAGTTAGTAGACAGCGAGAACAAAGCAGTAGACAGACATTTACAAAAGTAGTCGACTGTCTACTGCCTTGTTGTTACTGTCTACTGCCTTGTTGTTGTTGTCTACTGCCTTGTTAGTGTCTTTCGTCTACCACCTTTATCTGTCATCTACTACCATTTTTACAAAGTAGTCTACGGTGAGATAAAGGTGGTAGACGAATTCCCGTCTACTGGCAGGGTTAGTAGACAGCGAGAACAAAGCAGTAGACAGACATTTACAAAGTAGTCGACGGTCTACTACCTTGTTGTTACTGTCTACTGCCTTGTTGTTGCTGTCTACTGTCTTGTTAGTGTCTGTCTACAGCAACAACAAGGCAGTAGACAGCAACAACAACGCAGTAGACGGTCGACTACTTTGTAAATGTCTGTCTACTGCTTTGTTCTCGCTGTCTACTAACCCTGCCAGTAGACGGGATTCGTCTACCACCTTTATCTCACCGTCGACTACTTTGTAAAAATGGTAGTAGACGACAGATAAAGGTGGTAGACGGAAATCCGTCTACCGAATGGTGTAAAAAGACAATTTTTTTAAAAAAAATGTATTTTATTTGAAGCCTTAAAAAAAGTGTATTTTGAACAATTTCCTGTAAAATTAAGGGAAAATGGGTTGTAAAAGTAACATATAGTCTAATCATAATGTAAAGTCCATGTGGCCCTAAGCCCAAAATGAAGTGACTTAGTAGTCTAATGGGCTTGTGTGTTCAAATTATGCACTCATTTTGTACTGCGTATCCTAGGAGCAAACTAAAATGGGTCTATAGCCTGATGAGCTCCTATTGTTAGCTGTACCTTACAAATTGCATTACATTGTACGAAGTCTATAAGAAAATTTCAATTTGAACTATTTTAGCTTCAAAAGATCTAAGACTTATGGTTCAGATACTGACGTAGTTTTATCTCCGCGCTAGAAGTGATTCTGCTTTGGTGTTAGGTGTTGGTTCGTTTTCCGTTTCTTTGCTTGGTACCGATTCGGTTGTATTGTGTCTACTTCGATGGGTTTATCTTGTAGGTTTGTTTTTAGTTTGGTCTTTTTTTGGCTTTGGTTCTACTTAAGCTTTCTCATGTTGAGTTGTATTAGTTAGTTAGTTGTGTTTGGTTTGTTTGTTTAGGTTTATTTTGGCTTTCTTTGGTTTAATCCTTGACTCCTTGCATTGTATCGGTTTTGAGTCTTTTATTTATTAATAAAAAACTCTATCTTATATATAATTTTCTTGTTTTCTCAAAAAAATATGTCTTTTAACCTGTAGATAGTTATGCTTCTATGATTTTTGTTTCAGGCCTTGAAAGTTGCTATTCAACCCAGAGTAAAATTATGAGAGTATAAAATTATGATATTCCAACTAAATAAGATAATTCACCATTAATTGCTGAATGGTCATATGTTCACCATATTTATTTATTATATCTAAACAATAAACGATATTAAAAGTCATATGTGTTAAAACAATTCATACTTTTTAACCGTTCAGCACTTTCATTTTTCTCTGATACCCCTCTTAAATTTATATGCAAAACACTTATCAAACAACTATATTATTTTATTTAATCATTAATATACAACATTTTGAGTGTTCATTAAAAATGATTATCTTTCCGAAATAAGTTCAATCATAAACTTTGAATGATTAAGATTTTATACAATTTTAGCCCTTAATCATTCTATTATATCAAACGCATCCTTAGTCCTTTATCATCTGATGTAAGAATTGGCGGCTTTGTTATCTATCTCTACGTGACGTGAAGATGATAGAAACCATTGCCGGATTTGTTTCGGGAGGGCGACTATAAGGAAACTCTGCACTCCTTCCCTTCAAAACAAGTTCACGCGTTATGTGTTTTACCTTTCAAGTTGGGTTTTAAAGCGTTTTGAAAAAACTCTATATATGTTCTTTCTCTAATAAAGAACAAACAGACACGCTAATTGTTGTTCCTCTAAAACAATTACTTCACACGTTAAGTGTGTTACTTTCTTTTAGATACATTAATTTTCGTGCTTGATCATGTCATGACCATTTCTCAGGTTAATGGAAACTTTTGTGTTATTAAGATATTTATCTTTTTATCAAACAAGCATTATAACTTCACAGCATCTAATGATCATCTAACACTTTTTTATACAAATCTTATCAAATAAAATATAGTATCAAGGAGCTGATATAAGTATATATGAACACTATCGTATGATATATGATATACAAATTAAAGCAAAGGTGTCTTAATATTCTTACTAAATTTCGAGACCTTAGCCTTTAGGAAGCCATAAATTTCCGTTTATGTAAGAGATATCCATGTACGGTTTGGCCTCTGCCACACTCAAATTCTTAGCATACTTCACCCGTCCTTTGAAACTTGACCCTGGACCAGTGCACGCGTGTTCTCCGAAGAAAACTTTCCTGAAATTAAACATATACCATTATTATACATTTATATTAATTAGACCAAACATGGCTAATATAGTACGTTAGTTAATTAATTAATCAATCAATGCGAAAAAGACATATAAAGTTGACATAACTGATCTCTAGAGGGATCTTTAAAGTTATTCCAGCCTTCAGGATTAATGATTGCAGACATTGAAGTTCTTATGAAAACGGTTATCGAATATGGACCCCACGCTCTTCCTAACCATATATTACCTATTCCAACAATCCTACAGTTCACAAATGAAAACCCTGTTTGCTCTGCTGACGTATTCCTTTGTTGTGCCGCTATTGCTCCTGTTATCCCAACACCAGTCGCTACCGAATTTATTGTACAATCCTGAAACACAAAATATGTTTGCATATATACACACACACTAGCTTATTAAGAAAACTTGAAATTTTTGAAAAACTGAGTGATTTTGTTATACCTCAAATAATGATCTACCGTTTCCAAAGACAAAATCTGTCGAACCTTCGATGAAACACTGTTTGAAATAATGTCTTCCTGATTCACAATAAAGAGTATCTTGAAATCCATAAAACCCACAATTATAAAAAGCTGCTTGATCACCACTAATTCTCAAAGCAATCGCTTGTCCTCCTTGGACACCTTGTTTTGGGTTAGGAGCTGTGTTCTTCCTCCACATTCGATAACAACGACCATAAATTAATATATCAAATTCCAATTTTATATTATATTATATTATATGCATACATATACATGGGGCGATCCTAGGTAGTAACCCGTGGGTCCTGCAACACCGCTAGTTCAGAAGTCTTTTTTTACAAAATATTTACCACTAAAATCAACTATAGGACCCCATATATTTGTTGGATTTATAATTTTTTAGAGGTAAACAAACACTACAATACCCTTCAAATGTAATTAGCTTTGAAAAAAAAAAAAAATCGAGACCCCATTGAGTTTTCATCCTAAATTCGTCACTGCAAATACATATACATATGCATATGTGATTTACTTGATAAATTACCTTGAAACTGATATCATGAGCTCTGAAATTTGGGGCATAAACACAAACCGAATAGCTGAAAACAGTGCCATTACTTGAAGCTGCAGTATCATTCCAAGCAAGAAATGTATTTTGATAACCCTGGCCTTGAATTATCAGATTAAACTTAGTTTTTGGCACATCTACTTTCTCCCTGTCACAACAATATAATATAGCAAATTCTAGTATATTTTATAGAAATCGATAAAGTGAAACAATATCATGATCGAGAAATATTGCGTACATGTATACGCCTGCATCGAAGATAATAAGAGTTGGTTTTGGGCTTTTATCAGGAACAGCAGCCACTGCCTGTTTAAAGGTTCTGAATTTGCCACAACCCTTTTGATCAACGGTTAAAACTGTCGCTACACCGTATTTAGCTATAAGTGGAGAGTTCCATTTGTTTGCATCACAAGAAAGCGTACGCCACTGTATTCGATCGATGATCCGTTTTACGAAATCGGGTATTGGAATGTTCCAAGTTATGTTTGAATCCTTGTTGTAGAGTGATAAAATAATGGAGAGGAGAGCAATGGAAATAACAGATAGCCAAAATAGTTTACTTCTTTTGGTGTTCATGTTTTTTTATCACAAGATTGTGTTTAAGAAATATGGTTTGGTTGTATATACTTATATATATACGTAAGAAAATATAATTAAGTAAAATGCTGTTATCTAAAGAGTTGAAAAGCTCTGTTTGAATTAAACACTTGGGACCGTTTACTTATTTTTTGAATTTGTTTCTGTTTCCATTTGCCTCTTATTCTGAGGGGCGTCTGATTCTTATCTTCTAGAAACAGACTAATTTTCAAATTAAGTGGCAGATTAAGTCACAAAGAAATATCAATCAATATTACTTACTAAATTAATAGCTATACAGAAACAGACCATTAGTAAAGTAAACAGGCCCAAGGAAAATAGAAATTAAACATCTGGCCTACAAACTAATACTGTATCAGCTTAGGACTTATGAAAGAATTCATGAAGTAAAATGTTTGATGAAGGTAGAACACGAGTTCTTATAAAACAAATTAAAGTAAGTCATTCGAGTTGTGAACTAGCGCTATGCGAAAAAATCGTAAGTGGGGCTTGCAGATTTCAAGCATCAATTGACCTAATGTGTACACATTTATCAAGCTATGAATTCAGAGTGTCCTATTTTCATCAATGTTTTTTTATAGATCCGGTAGTATTGTTACACCAATGCCACAATCGAAATCTAAAAACATTGGTCGCAGAAAAGATATATTTACCATTTAAAACTACTTGCCATCAAAATTCCACAATAATGTTAAATGGGAGAACTTCAAAAGACTATCATATGTATGATCTACCCAATTGTTCTACCAAAAGATAAATAAAAATGGCTTCATCGATCCCACTATTCAACGGAAGGGTTGATAATGTCATCACCTGCAACTATAACACCGTTTTGAGCTTCAAGAATTTCCTTTTGTAGCATGGATGTTCCTTTAAATGTCATCATACCCGAGCACGTTTGCCTAAGTTCGGTAAGCTGAAATCCAAACAAACCAAGTTGAAATTTTTCCGCTCTTATGACCAACTGTATCTATATCTATATACTTGATTAAACTTAATATATTCATCTAAAAAATAATCTTTCGAATTACTCCGTATAAGATAATCTTCTTAATATATCAGTTTTCAGGAAAGTGAAAGGTAATAGTGACAAACAATAAAATGGTTAATTGGTATTTTAATAAAATATGATTGCAATATAATATTACCCAAGGTATGCTTAGGTTTTGAACCTATGATCTCTTGTGAGGAACTACAGGACCCAACCACTAAATTATTATGGGATGGTTACATTAATAACGTTAGTTTATTTTAGAATAAGCAAATAATGAAGTTCTTTAACCTGATTAAAAGATTTTGATGTTACTCATTTAATCTATTGGAGAAGGAATATAACACAAAGTCAATACATTCATGAATAAATGAGTTTTAATTACCTGTGGTTCAGCTATGGTTTCAAAACCAAACTTATTTGTCCATATCGATTTAGCCTCCTCGGCAGCTGGAAGGATAATCTTCTTTACTTTGATAGATGAAAGTAGCCTCTCAATGCAATTGAATAGTACATTAAAGTACCCCTGGTAAACAAGCATACAGATATATTACATCATGTAATAATAGCAGTTCAAGAGAAAAAAAGAAAGAAAAAAAGTTTGAGAAATTGAAACTAATTTCCTCACCTTTCCTTGGTTACCTTTACTTGTAGCAACTAGGGGAAGTTCGGCTATATCCTCTCCAAAAACACGAAACACCCCAACTGATACTACATTTGAGCTGTACAAAAAAAATAACAAGCGTCTTTATTAAGTCAAAAAGAGGCGACGGATCATGCAAAATGACAAACGTGTCCTTACTCTATAGTCAATATTGCACAGAGCATCCTTGCAAAGTCTTGACTCCAAATTTTCCTTCTGTTAAGCAGATAACATTTTAGATGATAAAACAAAGATAGAAATAAATCAGTAAGTAATAATATATTTTCCATCTACGCTTACCCATAGACCATTGAGGGAATAAAATCGCGTCCAGACGTTGCATCAACGATGGGGTTAAAGCATTCCTAGTATCATCATTATAATTACAAAAATATAAGTATAAGTATTATCACCAGTTAAGTTAAAAGTGCTAGCCTAGAATTAAAACAGTACTCACATGAAAAATATCAACAGTTTGTGCCAGCAACTTTCTGGTATCGCGAGAAGCGTTCTTGCCACTAAGAAGCACGAATCTCAATTCAGAATTTGCAACGGTATCAACCGAATTATCGTTTTGTTTTTGCCTCAATATGGTTAACAGATTATCGGGGATCATTGTGGGTTCATGAGTCAGCAAGTTTGCCAAATCGGAACAAATTCTCTCGCAACCCGCGCAGCAGAACCACTTCCCTTTTGGCAATGCCTATATATAGTAATAGATAAAATGTAAATAAACTGACATTTTCTTTTATATTAGAATAAACGCGTTAAAAAGTAGATGTGAACCTTCAAATCAGCCATATTGTTATCTCTGAGGCAGCCGATGTGATAATCCCTTTCACATTGATCGCAAACAATAACTGTCCTATCATTAAAAACTTTTTTACTGAAATCAAGGCATCTGCATTCAAGAGAGTCACGGAAAGAGTTATTATGTTTAAATTGTTACCTCTAATCATAAATTAAAAGATTTCAAGAATAGAAAAACACAAGACATAATATAAGACAAATAGTATTACCTGCATAAAACGCATGCAACAAGGTCAGTGTTTTCAGGGTTTTTAACAATACGGATACAACGTGTCATTATTTGCTCAATAGGATCAATCCCGGTAACCCTTCCAGCTGCAACAGCATTAGCATTATCTGCCACAAGCTTCATCGACTGTTGACAATATTTACAATACCATTTTCCACGAGGGATGCTATCTAAATCAACACATTCTGCGTGTATTAACATAAATCAAATCAGAACACAATATATACATATATACATATACATACATACACATATATATAGACATTTCACCTTTATGAAAGGACCTCGGGCATCCATCACATAACACGAGTTCCCCACCATCCCAACAAATTCTACATGCATCATCATTAAACTTAACAGAACATCTTCGGTTTTCATTAATCTTTAACGAGACTGAATATTCGTGAAGAGACACTCCATTTGAGATGTAGATGTTTTCATAGCTGCGAATATTTGAAACACACAAATTAGTAAAAAGAACACGTGTAAACAAAAAAGGAAATTACAAAAAGAGTTAACCAATGGGATGGGACAACTCACGGTTTTTTACGAGAAGCCCAACCAGCGTGAGCTTCGAACACTGAGGCGCTGACTACTGTTTGGCAGCAGGAACAAAAAATTCCACGTCCCTTCTTGTAACCTTCTAGCAATTTCTGGTGATATAAAAACTTAATATAATATAATTTATTGAAAATATGACTGGATAATTATTAGAATGGTTTTATTATAAAAGTCTTCACCTTTCCTTGACAAAAGTAAGTCAGTTCAGTCCCATCTGGTAAACCTCCTTTCTCAAAAACCGCCCAATGTAGGTGCTGATTCCTGGAAACAACGTAAAATAATTAACAATAAAATAATATTATCCTGATAGCTAAGTGTTATAATGTTAGTAAAATTAGAAACGAACTTTATTGTTGGCTTTTTTCCTTTCGTCTGCTGTGAGGCGGTACATCTCGTAGCACTCTCAGTAGACGTTGATAAACAACCGGGCTTTGGTGACCTGAACCACACGTATTATATTATTAGTAGAATTTTTTAAATGAACATAAAAAAGCAAGCTTGATGATCGTTACGTATCCACCCTCAACGCATATTCATAGAGCTAAATAATTGGAGTAGAGACCAAATATAACAGAATTTAGTTTGTGTAAAAGAAAAAGCTAAGAAGGCACACCAACCTTTTTAGGATCTTTGATTTCATCTTCTTTGGTGGCGGTTTAGCCTTTGAGACACTTCTGGATGATGTCATATCCATGTTTGATGACCTGAAAGTCACATAGTATTAAATTTTCCCATTAATGGACCGACCATACTTAGTAAAGTGAAAAAAGACAGTGGTATTTATAAGAGGATATATCAAAATTGGTATGATTTTAATGTTTTTTTACAAGAGTAAAGTAGTTGGCCAAAATAGATACTGACTTTCTTTTTTTCCCTCGTCGACTCTTTTTGTGTGGCGAAATTGACAAGGCGTTACTTGTGGGGGACTCTGGCACCGGACTTGATATCCTAGAAATTAACGATTACATGCTAAAAATTTTCCATAAAAGCTTAAATGGAAGCAATATTGAGTAAACAGATAAAAACACACAAACAACAGAAATCATAGATCAAATACTAAGATAATATAGTAAAATACATATGAGCGAAAAGTCTATCTTCGGAAATTAAAGAGATGAAACATAAAAGTAGTAAGCCAAGATAGATACTAACTTTCTTTTTCTCCCTCGTTGACTCTTTTTATCTGACGAAATTGACAAGGTGTTGCTTGTGAAGGCCTCAAGAACCGGACTTGTTATCCTAGAATAAATTGATTAGACAATAAAAATTTCCTTTAAAGCTAACATTGAAGTAAAATACGATGATAAACAAAAAGAACAAACGTTAATGGGAGTGCACGTGAGATGTAACCGTTAATGCATGACAAAAAAAAAAAAAAAAAACATATTAATTCAACCACAATTACCAAAACAATATAGCATGGTTTAGAATACGAAGTGAATGGAACAATAAGATGAAACAGAATCGAGCGAGTGTGTGTGTGTGTGTGTGTGTGTGTGTGTTTTCTAACCCTTTCCATAATCGTGTGTGTGTGTTTTCTAACCCTTTCCATAATCATCTTTACTTGCCAAATTAGATCAGTTTAAGCAAATATACTGAAGAAATTTTGAATACTGAAATAGTTGGAGTTATCCTAAAACAAAGATAGGATACACCAAGATACTTTGTTGAATATCTATATGCACTAACACCAAAATAAATAAAATACCGATGTGGGAGATTGATATAAACGTTTTGGCAAATCGATTAACACCAAATTAAGAAAAAACATACAGCACGTTGTTAAGATGCACATGTCAACCAATACGCACCTAACATCCTCATGAGTTGCAACCACTGGTTCAGCTTGCACTTGTTTCATATTTAAACAAGATTCACAAAATAACAAATTTCCGGTAGATGGTTCAATTGAGCCTGAAAGTCGATGAAAATTCCAGTAAGAAAATATAATAGCCAAAAAGAGTATAACAAGTGGTCTCATTTAAAGTATTTCTCACCATTGCAATTAGTACACAAGGAAGTTCCCTTCACGGGCAATGAACTAATTAGGGTTTGACGAGCTACTTCTGATGTTTCCAACGCAGTTGCTTTACAAATTTCAATCAAGTCAAGGAGACTTTTTCCATTTTCAAGGTATATATGCTTTATCGCATGACGGTACGATTTGAATGCATGCATCTCAAACTGAGATATTGAAATAACCTGCCATTCAACAATTAAATAAATTTCACGTTTAAGACAATGAGTGTTAACTACAGTTTTGTTATTCTAAGAGTAACATTACTTACTTTGTTACCGTCACACAGATTGCAGGAACACAATATGCCGGAACCTTTGATTAGTCCGTGTAGATTGCCTTGCTGTAAGAATATCATACATGATGAATATGAATATAAAAATTGAAATAACATATACACCGATCAGTAAAGCACAGACAAGCACACAAATAAATAAAAATAAAAAAGATGTTTACATTAATTACCACTAAAGCAACACGCCACGACCAGCCAAACTTGGATTTAAATTTGATATATGGATTAGAGTTGTGACAAAAGCCAAAATGACAAAATCAAATCTGAAAATGCTCTTGAGGCTTTCATTAAGATTTCTCACTGGGTTCTCAACCAATGAATAGAATAAATGCTTATAAGGTATAATTAAACTTGCAGAGTATCCATTACTACTAATATAAGAAATTTTTTTGAATTGATAATAATTAATTTATACATAGATTTCATTCACTTTTACTTAAACAATATAAGGGCTAAACAATAAAAGATCACCAATGCTAGCATAATGCATTCATGAAGAATTTCCATACAAACTAGTGAGGATACCATATAAATTCTATACACGTATTGAGTGCCCTTTAGCCAGCATTCAAACCTACGAACCCATGCATTCCACCTTAATAACGTAGGCTGGATACTCCTTTCATTAACCAAAATAAGCACTAATACCACTTACACACCATAACTATTGTATCCTATCTAAAATACAAAACCTTACACACCACCCTTTGTGTGTTATTCCACTCCAAAACATCGGAATCACAACGTTCTATTTTAATTAGTAATTACCATGCAGAATATGAAAACAAAATACAATACAATAGGCAACAATACATAAAAAAAAAAAAAAAAAAAACTTGTAATCAGTAAGTATAATGGTACCTCCTTATCCAATTTGTAGTAAACGCGAAAACCCTCTAGCAAACCGGTCTCAAATAGCTCCTTCGAATTAGTAGGCATTCTTCTCAACCCAATCATTTTAGATATTTTCAGTTCCAACTTCTTCATTGTTGGAGTCTCCAATTCTTCCACATTCTCATCTTTCTCCTTCAATAACGATCGCGTAAATCTCTTAGGTGTATTACTATTACCATTCACCCCATTTTTTTTCTTTTTCCGCTTCACATACATCTCCTCCACCTCTCTCCCACCCTTCCCTTCAGACGCCGCTACTTCCGCCGCGGCAGCCGATTCTAATTCCGGCACCGTCGATCCTTCTCCGCCATTGGCTACTTCCGCCACCACCGATCCTACTCTGACATTGGCCACTTCAGCCGCCGAAGATTCATCACCAGTAACTACTTCCACCGCCGCTTCTTCGACGGTATTAACAGCTTCAACCTCGTCTTCTTCTACGGCGTTGACTACTTTGACCGCCGCCGATTCTTCATCATCCTTCGATTTATCGACACTAACCGAATCGAAATCCGGAATCGCATTTTTTATCCTTTTATTCCGTCGATTCAGACTAACTTCATCAGTCAATTTCACAGAACGATTAACAGACGATCGCGTAATCTTCTGTTTAGTATCAGTAAACTGATCGGAAGAACCTTTTGAAGACCGAGTACGGCCGACGAAGCATGAGAACTGAGATTGAGCTTCCAATGCGTACGCTAGCTCTCGCTTCATTATCGATAGATTATCAAACTTAGGTTTTTTAAAAAGGGGGAAAATAGAGATTAAGGTATGATATTGAGAGAATGTATGATTTGATACACGAAATTAAGAAGGCCTAGGGTTTTGACGCCTGAAATCGCTACTCGGTATTTCAATTTTTACCTGATTTGAATTTGATTTGGTGGTGCGTTTTACTCATGATTTGAAAATTGGAAGAGGAAAAGAGCCCTAGATTTTATATATAGATAGAAATAGAATAGATACAGAAACAGCATGGATACATATAGTTTTGTTGTATTTATAGGTGTGAACTATATCCTCAAATAAATCCAAAGATACATTTCTGTTTTTTTTATTTTCAGATTTTGCCAAACTAAACACGGTTTAAAATGTTGTACCAATGTTTTACAACTCGATAGCCATAATTTAAAAAGTGATAGATACCCGCTACAATTATTTCTGGTAGTATGATTTATTTACATTATCATAACAACATTAAAGTTTTTTTGTGTAGTTAGTACCTAAGTTTTATGTAACTTACGTGACTGGTACCCATGCTAACTGCAGTTAGCCATGGTACCAATTACGTAAATTACACAAAATCTAGGTAACAACTATGCAAAAAATACTTTAGGTACCAACCTAGGTACGCGTGGATAACTGCAGTTAGCCAGGGTACCAATCTTGTTCATGTTCCCAACCAGCCAAGGTTGGAGAACTCGAATCTCGGGGAGATCTCGTTAGAACATTTTTATGGAGATCTTGGCATTTCGAAAAAATCTCGGGCGTTGACTTATGTTCCCTTTTTAGTTTTTTTTAGTATAAATATACAAAAATAAATAAATATTCGTATATTTATATACATTTTTACGAGATTTTACAAGAAAATTCGACAAATCATGACTTTGACCAAGTGACCCCATTGACGGAGAAATCTCGGGAGATGGAAATCTCGTCTCGGCTTCTTTCCAAATATGAGATCTCGGAGAGAAATAACGAGATTTACAACACTGCAACCAGCCTTGGGAATATCTTAGCATGGATTTCATTGTTGCTTTACCACGAACCCAGTAAGGCAAAGAATCTATTATGGTTGTTGATGATAGATTTCTAAAAATGGTTCATTTCATAGCCTGCAACAAAACTAATGATGCCATTATTGTTGCAGCCGTGTTCTTCAAAGAGATTGTCCGTCTTCATGGAGTTCCCAAGATCATTGTATCTGATCGGGTACAAATTTCTTAAGTTATTTCTGGAAGACATTATGGAAGCTGTTTGGTACTAAGCTTTGATTCAGCACTTCTCACCATCCCCAAACTAAAGTGACTAATAAAACTGTGAAAATGCTACTGAGAACACTTGTGAAGAAAAGTTTGAAGGACTGGGATCTGAAGCTTGCACATGCTGAATTTTCTTTTAAAAGAGCACCTAATTACTCAACTGGAAAGTCACCATTTGAAATCTGCTATGGTGCAAAACCCACTCACTCCCATTGATCTGGTTCCTTTTGCAATTGAGTCTAAGGCAAGTGTTGAAGCAGAAGCAAAAGCCAAAGAACTGAAGAAGCTGTACGCACAGGTGAAGGCAAAAATTGAGAAGGCTAACCAGCACAGAAAGTAGCCCACTTTCATTCTTGGTGATCTTGTTCATATTCATTTAAGGAAGGAAAGATTTCCAGCAAAAAGAAAGAACAAGCTGATGTCAAGAGTTGAGGGTCCTTTCAAAGTATTGGAAAACGTTGGTGATAGTGCTTACAAAGTCGAGTTGCCTAGTGATTGAAAGGACCCGTTCATATACATTATAAATGATTCACAATAGTTGATTACATCGCGAGGTACTTGACCTCTATATGATACATTTTACAAACACTGCATTCGTTTTTAGAAAAACAAACTTTCATTACATCAAAAGTTGACAGCATGCATACCATTTCATAATATATCGAACTATAATTGACTTAATAATAATATTGATGAACTCAACGACTCGAATGCAACGTCTTTTGAAATATGTCATGAATGACTCCAAGTAATATTTCTAAAATGAGCTAATGCACAGCGGAAGATTTCTTTAATACCTGAGAATACACATGCTTTAAAGTGTCAACCAAAAGGTTGGTGAGTTCATTAGTTTATCATAATCGATCATTTTCATCATTTTAATAGACTACAAGATTTCCATTTCCATTTCTCATAAATATACGTCCCATGCATAGAGACAAAAATCATTCATATGGTGAACACCTGGTAACCGACCTTAACAAGATGCATATAGAATATCCCCATCATTCCGGGACTCCCTTCGGACATGATAAATTCGAAGTACTAAAGCATCCGGTACTTTGGATGGGGCTTGTTGGGCCCAATAGATCTATCTTTAGGATTCGCGTCAATTAGGGTGTCTGTTCCCTAATTCTTAGATTAAGTACTTGTGTCTATTTCGTCAAACATTTATAAAAACAATGCATGTATTCTCAGTCCCAAAAATATATATATTGCAAAAGCATTTAAAAGGGGAGCAAATGAAACTCACAATACTGTATTTTGTAGTAAAAATACATATGACGACACTGAACAATGCAGGGTTGGCCTCGGATTAATGAACCTATATCATTTGTATATTCATCAATACATATAACCGTACTCGAACAAGTTCACATACTATATCTTTATATATTATTTATTTAATCTATATATATATTTGAAAATGGTTATTACTTATATTGTTATATATATTTGTGTTGTATATATATTTAAAATGATTAATATCTATTTATTTAATTATATTAATATATCTTTATATATATATGGTTAGTATAATATCTAAAATTCATTGGTTTGTTATATATAAGTATTTATGTAATTAATGTTAATATGTTTTATATATAGGTATATTAACTAGTAATACAATATATATGTTAGGTCAAAATATTTATCTATAACAAAAATGATAGTTTTGAAAATAATGATTTACTAATAATAATAACTTTCTTGATAATGATAATACTAATAATAATAACGATATTGTTAAAAAAATACTTATATTAATAATAGTAGTAATATTAATAATTACAAAAATGATATTAATAATAATATTAGTGAAACTAATTATAACTTGTATTACTTTTTTTTTAATAACAATAATAATAATAATCCTAATCATAATTATAATAATAGCACTTAAAATGATAAGTTAGTAATCATAATAATAATAATATTATTCATAGTTGTGTCTATAATCATAATACTAATAATTAATGATAACATCAGTAATGATTTTATTACTAATACTTTTGTTGATAATCATAATAATAATACTAACAATTTTATAAAATGACACTAATAATAATATTTATAATGATAAATTGTATTATGTTCATAATGATGATAATAATAATAATAATGATCATAATTATAATAATAATAATACATATGTAATATTAGTATTAATAATATCAATAAGACTAAGTAATGATAAAAATATTAGTAATAATAGCAGTTTTAACAATACTAATTAATACTAGTAAGAACAATAATAACAATAATAATAATAATAATAATAATAATAATAATAATAATAATAATAATAATAATAATAATAATAATAATAATAATAATAATAATAATAATAATAATAATAATAATAATAATAATAATAATAATAATAATGGAAATGAGAAGAAAAAAGTATACCCTAAAAAGAAATGCACCCAACGGGACTCGAACCCAAAACCTCTCGAACACCCGCATACCCTCATAACCATTCCTCTGTCGTCTGTTTATCTGATTTATATCAGAATCCATTTAATTATAAACTGAGTCTTTTTCTGTTTCCTAAAATTCATCTTCTTCACCTTCTAATCGATTCAGACCCAATCCAAAAATTATAACCGTGATTTTCAAATTCAATTTAAGACTTTCAAGCAATATATATGCAACCTACATCAATCCTTGACTCAACTTTGAAAGCAAAAACTAAATGAATAAAAAAAACAGCATCGTTGCTGCATACTGCTCGTCGCTAGGAATGAAAAAAAATTAAATATTGATTTTGATTTCGGAAACGTTTTAGACCAAACTTTCAACATGAAATGTATTTCAAATCACTCTTAAAAACATTTACAATCATCAATTTAACTGAAATCATCAAAACAAATTCGAATTTAGCCAAGAACGATTCGGTTGACTTTTTGAAAAATAACTTTGACTCGTCAATTCGAAACCAATTTAAGGAATTGGAAGTTGAAACTTTGCAGGTAGTTTAAGTGGAGGATTCCTAAGCAAACTGCAATTTTAGATTTTTAAATTTCATTTGAAATCGAGTTATGGTTAAAAAGTGTTCAAGACAGGGGACGTACCTATTTTATTTAATATTTCTGTTTAAATCTCCAGATTAATGTAATTGTATCTGATAATAGAGAATGATGAAGAAACAATTGAATGATTTCTGGTTCTGATCACGATTCAATTGATGGTTTTGTGAATATGAGTAATCGACAGGTACTCACATGTAAACATAAAAATAAGGATTTGGTGAAACTTTACAGCTATCATGTACTTATGCCTTTATTTACTAATTGAATTGGATCCATTATAGCAAAAGTAATCGACCAATTGTACCAATCAGGTACAGAGATAAATAGACAGATTATAACCAATTTTGTTTGATTGTGGGATTAATTGAGACTCACGTTCAACAGAATTTGGAATTTGCCTATGAATTGAAGTCGAAAGTTATATTAATTTACTTGACAGATTAAATAAAATGAAAAGGATTGGTGTACATATATATGTATATCTTGTATCTGTATTTATATATATATATATGAAAAGGATTGGCGTATTTATCTGTTTATATAATGTATATATCTGTATCTGTAAATATGTATAATTAACTATATCTATATCAGTTTATTAAATAAATAAAGAAACATACTAATATTAATAATACAAACATAAATACTCAATACTAATATTAATAAGAATAAGGAAATTAATAGTAATGATAATAGAAATAATGATATTAATATCATAATAATACTAATAATAATGATGAAAATAATAACTTTAAATAAAAATGAAAATTTTAGTAATCAAGTTAATGATAATACTTTTGATAATCATAATAATAAAAGTTATAATTTTCCTAATAATAATGACACTAATAATGATATCAATAATATATATATTGTAGTGACCCGAACTTTTCTATGTTTATATATATTAAATGAAATTGTTATTTACATGATTAAGTGTTTCCGACATGTTAAGCAATCAAACTTGTTAAGACTTGATTAATTGAAATAGGTTTTATATAGACAATTGACCACCCAAGTTGACCGGTGATTCACGAACGTTAAAACTTGTAAAAACTATATGATGTCATATATATGGATATATATATATATATAGTTAACATGGTATTATGATAAGTAAACATATCATTAAGTATATTAACAATGAACTACATATGTAAAAACAAGACTACTAACTTAAGGATTTCGAAACGAGGAATATATGTAACGATTATCATTATAACGACATTTAATTGTATATATATCATATTAAGATATATTAATACATCATTATATCATGATAATGTAATAATTTAACATCTCATTTGATATAATAAACAATGGGTTAACAACACTTAACAGGATCGTTAACCTAAAGGTTTCAAAACAACATTTACATGTAACGACTAACAATGACTTAACGACTCAGTTAAAATATATATACATGTAGTGTTTTAATATGTATTCATACACTTTTGAAAGACTTCAAGACACTTATCAAAATACTTCTACTTAACAAAAATGCTTACAATTACATCCTCGTTCAGTTTCATCAACAATTCTACTTGTATGCACCTGTATTCATACTCGTACAATACACGGCTTTTAGATGTATGTATTATTGGTATATACACTTCAAAGATCAGCTCTTAGCAGCCCATGTGAGTCACCTAACACATGTGGGAACCATCATTTAGAAACTAGCATGAAATATCTCATAAAATTACAAAAATATTAGTATTCATTCATGACTTATTTACATGTAAACAAAATTACACATCCTTTATATCTAATCCATATACCAACGACCAAAAATACCTACAAACACTTTCGTTCTTCAATTTTCTTCATCTAATTGATCTCTCTCAAGTTCTATCTTCAAGTTCTAAGTGTTCTTCATAAATTCTATAAGTTCTAGTTTCATAAAATCAAGAATACTTCCAAGTTTGCTAGCTTACTTCCAATCTTGTTAAGTGATCATCCAACCTGAAGAAATCTTTCTTATTTACAGTAAGATATCTTTCTAATACAAGGTAATACTCATATTCAAACTTTGATACAATTTCTATAACTATAACAATCTTATTTCGAGTGGAAATCTTACTTGAACTTGTTTTCGTGTCATGATTCTGCTTCAAGAACTTTCAAGCCATCCAAGGATCCTTTGAAGCTAGATCCATTTTTCTCATTTCCAGTAGGTTTATCCACAAAATCTGAGGTAGTAATGATGTTCATAATATCATTCGATTCATATATATATAACTACCTTATTCGAAGGTTTAAACTTGTAATCACTAGAACATAGTTTAGTTAATTCTAAACTTGTTCGCAAACAAAAGTTAATCCTTCTAACTTGACTTTTAAAATCAACTAAACACATGTTCTATATCTTTATGATATGCTAACTTAATGATTTAAAACCTGGAAACACGAAAAATACCGTAAAACCGGATATACGCCGTCGTAGTAACACCGCGGTCTGTTTTGGGTTTGATAATTAAAAACTATGATAAACTTTGATTTAAAAGTTGTTCTTCTGGGAAAATTATTTTTCTTATGAACATGAAACTATATCCAAAAATCATGGTTAAACTCAAAGTGGAAGTATGTTTTTCAAAATGGTCATCAAGACGTCGTTCTTTCGACTGAAATGACTACCTCTTACAAAAACGACTTGTAACTTATATTTCTGACTATAAATCTATACTTTTTCTATTTAGATTCATAAAATAGAGTTCAATATGAAACCATAGCAACTTGATTCACTCAAAACGGATTTAAAACGAAGAAGTTATGGGTAAAACAAGATTGGATAATTTTTCTTGTTATAGCTACGTGAAAATTGGTAACAAATCTATATTTATCATATCCTAGCTAACTCATATTGTATTACATGTATTCTAATATATTATGTAATCTTGGGATACCATAGACACGTATGCAAATGTTTTGACATATCATATCGACCCATGTATATATATTATTTGGAACAACCATAGACACTCTATATGCAGTAATGTTGGAGTTAGCTATACATGGTTGAGGTTGATTCTAAAAATATATATACTTTGAGTTGTGATCTAGCCTGAGACATGTATACACTGGGTCATGGATTGATTCAAGATAATATATATCAATTTGTTTCTGTACATCTAACTATGGACAACTAGTTGTAGGTTACTAACAAGGACAACTGACTTAATAAACTTAAAACAGTAAAACGTATTAAAAATGTTGTAATTATATTTTGAACATACTTTGATATATATGTACATATTTGTTATATGTTCGTGAATCGACCAGTGGCCAAGTCTTACTTTCCGACGAAGTAAAAATCTGTGAAAGTGAGTTATAGTCCCACTTTTAAAATCTAATATTTTGGGATGAGAATACATGCAATTTTATAAATGTTTTACGAAATAGACACAAGTAAATGAAAGTACTTTATATGGGTGAATGATCGAAGCCGAATATGCCCCTTTTTAGCTTGGTAGCCTAAGAATTTGGGAACAGACCCCCAAATTGACGCAAATTCTAAAGATAGATCTATCGGGCCCAACAAGCCCCATTCTGGAATTTGGAATGCTTTAGTACTTCGAAATTATCATGTCCGATGGGTGTCCCGGAATTATGGGGATATTCTATATGCATCTTGTTAATGTCGGTTACCAGGTGTTCACCGTATGAATGATTTTTATCTTTATGTATGGGATGTATTGAAATATGAAATCTTGTGGTCTATTATTATGATTTGATAATATATAGGTTAAACCTATAACTCACCAACATTTTTGTTGACGTTTTAAGCATGTTTATTCTCAGGTGATTATTAAGAGCTTCCGCTGTTGCATATTAAAATAAGGACAAGAGTTGGAGTCCATGCTTGTATGATATTATGTAAAAACTGCATTCAAGAAACTTATTTTTGATGTAATATATTCTTATTGTAAACCATTATGTAATGGTCGTGTGTAAACGGTATATTTTAGATTATCATTATTTGATAATCTACATAATGATTTTTAAACCTTTATCGATAAAATAAAGGTTATGGTTGTTTTAAAAATGAATACAGTCTTTGAAAACGTCTCATATAGAGGTCAAAACCTCGCGACGAAATCAATTAATATGGAACGTTTATAATCAATATGAACGGGACATTTCAGTTGGTATCCGAGCGTTGGTCTTAGAAAACCAGAAATTTGCATTAGTGTGTCTTATCGAGTTTTTTAGGATACATTAGTGAGTCTAGACTTCGACCGTGTTTTCTTTAAAAACGATTGCTTAACACTTTTGTTGGAAACTATATATTATTTATATGTAAACATTATGTGATATATTAACCTCTTAATGTGTTTGATATTGTGTGATAGATGTCTACCACTAGTACAAATTCCATCGATTCACCTAATAATAATGAAGAGTCGAATATATTTTGGGAAGATTCACAAATTCCTGAAGAGGAACCGGAAAAAGAGGAACCGGAAGAGGAGGAACCGGAAGAAGAGGAATCGGAAGAGGAGGAACCGGAAGAGGAGGAACCGGAAGAGGAGGAACAGGAAGAAGAAGAAGAGGTTCCGGAGGAAGAAATATTGATACCTATAGTAAATCGATTAAATAAAAGAAAATCCTCAACCAACGGACCAAAGTTAATAATGGTCAATGGTGTTTCCGCCGAGGAAGCAAAATATTGGAAAGATTACCAATTTTCTGATGAATCGGATCCCGATGAGGATTCCGATGATGTTTGATGTCGTAGGGGGTGTATACAAAATAGTATTATTTTTAGTGCGAAATACTATTAAATATGCTACAATTTTACACAAGTTATTTATTTATTTATCGAGTGGATATACTTAAACCTTGCTACAACACTTATAGGCAGTGTACCTAATCGTATTATAGTATAGTTTTTAGTAAGTCCGGTTCGTTCCACAGGGAGCTCGTGAAGTATAACACTATATTTTTTTACACACAATAATTGTAAAAATACAAATATATATATATATATAAGTAATATTATTATTATAAAGGGGGGTTTTTACCGTTTAATGACCGGTTTGTCGATTTTAAAACTTTAGTCGCAGTTAAAACCGAATGTAAAATATTAAAAATAAATACAAGACTTAAATTAAAGCATAAAGTAAATAACGATAATGAATTTGCGAATAATAAAAGTGCGATAAAATAAACTTGCGATAATTAAAAAGTACGATAATTAAAAGTGCAATACAATAACAATAAAAATGCGATAATTAGAAGTGCAATTAAATATAAAATAAAGGAAATTAACTATGAAATAAAAGAATTATGCTTATTTAAACTTCCGTAATCATGATGTTTGACGTGTTGATTTTAGTTTTATGCCCATGGGTTAATTGTCCTTTGTCCTGGATTATTTAATATGTCCGTCTGGTTTTTGTCCATAACAGTCCATCAGTCATAAATATGAAGTGCGAGTGTCCTCGTCAAATTTTAATTATACCCGAAGTTAAATATTCCAACTAATTGGGGATTTAAACTGTAACAAGATTTTAATACTTTGTTTAATAATTACACCAGGTTGTCGACTGAGTGTAACCCAAGGTTTTAATATTTTGTTATCAATTATACCAAGTGTCCTTTGTACATAATTTCACCCCTGTTTTAATTATTCTAGTGGCTATTAATCCATTCCCGTGTCCGGTTAAATGAACGATTATTCGTACATATAAATACCCCGCCCATCGTGTCCGATTGAGTGTATATGGTAATTTATAGGGACGCCCAATTGTAAATCTTTATATTAACATTAACAAACTATCATTTAGTTAAACAAATATAAAGCCCATTAATAGCCCATAGTCTAATTTCCACAAGTGTCGTTCTTTTGTCCAAACCCCAATTATGGTACAAAGCCCAATTACCCAATTTTAGTAATTAGCCCAACATCATGATTACTTCGGATTAAATAAGCATAATAATAACTTAGCTACGAGACATTAATGTAAAAAGGTTGAACATAACTTACAATGATTAAAAATAGCGTAGCGTTACACGGACAGAATTTCGACTTACACACTCAAACGATCTCTATCATAAATCTTATTATTATCATAATTTAAAATTAAAATTAAGATTATTGTTATATCTTATTAAGTTAACATTATGATAGAGATATAGAATATAGATATTGATAATAGATAGATGGATCGATATATAGATAGAAATATGATAGAAAAAGGTATCTCCTATATCGATAATACACTGCCTTTTATAGGCGAATTCTGAAATTGAATTTTCATTTACGACCCCTGAACTATGCTCAATTAACATCTTTTTATTATTTAATATTATTCTTATTATGAATTATTTAAATATTATATTTTATTCTTGTGCATAGTTGACTCGTAATTTTTACACCGTTGCGTCGAGCGTTGAGAGTTGACTCATGTCCCGGTTCCGGATTTTCGAACGTCCTTTCGTACAATTTTATATCGTGTACTTTGCGTTTTGTAACTTGTACTCTTGTCATTTTTAGACGTTCTTCATCAATAATTTGAACCTTTTTGATTGTATCTTGTACTTTTGAGCTTTTTGGACCTTTGTGTCTTCAATTCGTCGTTTTCGCCTTTTGTCTTCGCACTTATTTAATATAAACGAATATTACTTGAAAATGGAACAATTGCAACTAAAATCTTGTCTTTCTTGGGGGATAATGCTATGAAATATATGTTCCTTTTTAGCCTTATCAATATTCCCACACTTAAGCGTTGCTTGTCCTCAAGCAATATAGTCTTGAAAAACACTTGAATCACTTCTTTATTCTTCACACTTTGTACATCAGTGATTTTAATATGGCGGTATGAACAATGGTAGTAATAATGTGGTTAAAGGTGGGTGTGTCATCCTCAGTTGCCTCGGGTTTAGGTCAACGACACTTGCAATCAAATAGCCGATTTACTTTCGGTTTCCAAAGCAAAGTGCACATTTGAAAGGCGGTTTACAGTCCCACATGACTATAAAAATTTAGATCCTTTAGGAAATTGGATCTTTATGAAAACATTTGATCTTTTGAAAATTCAAGCTAGATTTTACCCTAGACAAGTTTTCTGATTTGATCCATCATCGGTGTTGCAAAATATATTTGTGGATCATTATTTTGGCTAAAACTTTTAGGCTCGTGTAATCCACTGCTATCCCGGTATCGGAAAGCACACATCCAGTTTACTTGTTCCGTATATTACCTTTCGGTAAACTACCGTCCGGTTGTAAAGGAAAGCGATGAACAAGAAACTGTTAAGGCAATGTCTAATGACATGCATTTGATTATGGTCTAAAAACGTGTCGGATGCTAGAACTATCCTTGGTAGGAGCGATAGTAAAGATCATCCTATGATTTTTCGGTCTGGCACAAGGTCCTGTCTCCGACCATGCTATGCAACCACCGTTCTTACGGTTGACACCCGATTTTGTTCAGGTGACCTAATGAATTCCAGGTGAATTCCTAGGATTTTACGTTCAATGGTAATGAACGCATTGAAAATGGATTTTCAGAAAACAAATCGGTTTGTATTTTTGATCAAAATATTTTCTCGTTCAAGCTCAAGTTTAGATATCATTGAATTCCATGAGTTTGAATTCTCAATCTTTAAGGTCAATCTCAAGGATTGAGTAATATCAGTCTTAAAAGCTGATTTTTAATCTTTAAGGAGATTATCCTTTCTGGGGATCTGATTCATTAGTCTTATCAAGCTAATTTGCACGGTGCCCCCCATTGTACGAGATAAATCCTTCTCATGGTTAGGATAAATCTGACCACCTGGCGACCCTGTTTGATGCTGAGGTCCGTGGATTTCCAGCCGATTTTAGTGATGACTTTTCTAGATTTTTCGTCAACCTACAGCTGGTCTGGACGACAACTTCATGACCTAAATCAAGAAGCGCGTGTCTTTTTCGGAAGACTTTACTTCCTTTTAATGATGGAATTGATTCATCGTGTAGATCCATCTCTTCTTTTCTTTCCTCGGATAAAACAGTTGATTATTGATTATTGTTCAAAACAAAAGTATTTTCAGTTATTTGTTACAAAAATATGTGACATATGTTTAAGATAACTTGGTAAATTTTTCCACACTTGGCTTTTATTTTCCTTTTTATCGTCCTCTATTCCATTTTAAATGAATTTCAACATTTTGGTTGTTTCTCAATTTATGTCCTTTCCGAGGTTACAATAATTTCGGTGTTAAAACCTAGTTTTATCGTTCATAAATATGTATAAACATGATTTTGAGTTCATTTAATTGAAAATTTTGAAATTTTTTACTAGAATTGGGTAGTCAGTATATAAGACTAGGGCTGTTCTTTATTATCAGAGAACACTAGATTCTAATACAACTACTGCTTTACTAGTATTTTTAATGGTAACCCGGTGTTTAAGATAAAAATTTTAAAATCCGAAAGAATTTAACCCCTTCCCACACTTAAGATCTTGCAATGCCCTCATTTGCAAGAAATCAGTAACAATTTAAATTATTGAGGGTGATAAGCGTAGAAAAGTGATTAAATTTTATCAAAGTTTCAAACATATTGTTGTTTGTTTGTTGAATGATAAATGGTGCACGTCATTTGTTTATTCCGTCTTGTTTGTTATTTCACACATATTTTACATCTTGTCGTCAAAATTACTTGCTTTTGCTGAACTTAATGTCAGTCTTTGAAAACGCGTTGTTTTACCCTGTCTTGTAAGATAAACTACAAACAAATATATACATACTATTTTTTTTTTATTTATAAAACCTTTAACTTATAAAACAAATATTAATTAATTTTAAAAAAAAATTTCTTTTAAGAATGAGGGCGTTTTGGAACGATGCCCTAGTCCGTCCCTCGACAAAATTTTAAAATTTGTCTTTTTGTAGCGATTATTTTAAAAGCTTAGATTTTTGGATTTTTTAATTTTTTTGGCATACTTTAAATCAATAAGATTAAAAATAATGATAATAAAAGTTCTCGTCCCTCCCTCGGGTAAAGCAATTTCGGTTTAATGACCTAGTCTTCAACTTACGACGAATTTTAAAAATCATATTTTTAACTTAATGAGATAAAGTAAATTTTTGTTTTTAAATTCACACAATTTAAATATAAAATTCAAAATTAATATTAAAAATTCACACCAAACTTAAAATTTGAAATGCATAAAATTAAAAAATTCATATTTTAAAAATTAAAAATTCACACTAAACTTAATTTAAAAATTCATATTATAAATTCACACCAAACTTATATTAATTTTTCAAATATTTACAATTTTAAATATATTGTTTTTACAAAGTTTACAATATTAATTTAAGATTTATATATTAATTTTAAAAATATGGTAAAAATAAAATTAAAAATCTTTTTGGCTTTTTATCCCACTTTAATCAATCAAATATTATCAAAAATATGCGCCCCTCTTTTCGGTAAAGTAATTTCGGTTCCAAGACCTAATTTAACTCATGACGAATTTTTGAAATATTTTGGGTTGATTGATTAAAGATATTTATACCTTAAGAATAAACGTTAAATTTCGCAGTGATGTAATAAATTTTTGAATGATATCAATAATTTCGGTCGCCAAACCTAATTTTATTTAATACTAATTTAATACTTTTTAGCGAACAAATTAGCGTTTATTATCAAATGGTTAAAAAAAAAAAACAAAAAAACTGTACAGACATACCTGTGAAATAGATTTCTTAGTTATATGATCTATCCCATTCATAAGATAGTCGGTTTAATTGGTTTTCCATGGCTACATAGGCGTAACCTCGAGCATTCAGTGTCTTTTCTTCTAAACATATGAACGGTCCGTCTCTGCATAAAGTAACAAATTCGGTGTTTGAATAGGTTTGATTATTTGAACATTTACCTCCATGTGACCATTTTCCGCATTTGTGACATCTTTCTAGGTGTCGTGCTCTTCTTTTTGCTGCGGATTTTGATTTTCCTTTACCAAATTGTAATTTATTATCTTCGCATCTGGATTCTTTTCTAACTCCGTCCATTCTTTCTCTGATTACTGATACTAATTCACTCGGTAGTATGTCATTATTACGTTTAGTGATCAAAACGTGTAGCATTAGACCATGGTTTAGTTCACAGGCAGTCTTCATTTTGTAAAAACCTAAAAAAAAATAAAAATTCAGAATGGGGGGAGAAGACTAGTTCTTTAGGGTCTGCTAGGGAAAGACCATTCGGGTTCCATTTTCGAGAACTACACAAAAACAGACAATCTAACTCTAACAGAAATACATATTATCCTTTAAAGACTTGATTCTCCCCACACTTAGTTAGTTGTGGTGTCGAAATTGTGATTAACTTCGTTGTCGACTTCCATCGGACCATGTCTGTAATGTTTAACTCTGTGACCATTAACTTTAAATTCAATCCCATTTGAATTTATTAATTCTATCGTTCCGTATGGGAAAACTCTTTTGACTATGAATGGTCCAGACCATCTTGATTTCAATTTTCCAGGAAATAGCTTGAATCGTGAATTGAAAAGAAGAACTCTGTCTCCTTCTTTAAATTCTTTTGAACTTCTGATTCTTTTATCATGCCATTTCTTCGTTCTTTCCTTATAGATTAACGAATTTTCGTATGCATCATGTCTTAATTCTTCTAATTCGTTTAGTTGACTTAATCGTAGACGTCCGGCTTCATGTAAATCAAGATTACATGTCTTCAAAGCCCAAAATGCTTTGTGTTCAATTTCTACTGGAAGATGACATGCTTTTTCGTAAACGAGTTTAAAAGGTGTTGTTCCAATTGGAGTTTTGTAGGCTGTTCTAAAAGCCCAGAGTGCATCCTCCAATTTCATGGACCATTCCTTCGGATTTGATCCTACAGTTTTCTCTAGAATTCTTTTTAATGCTCGGTTGGTATTTTCAACTTGTCCACTTGTTTGTGGATGATAAGCAGTTGAGATTTTATGAGTTACTCCATAACGTTTGAGAACTTTTTCAAGTTGATTATTACAGAAATGAGTACCCCGATCACTTATTAAAGCTTTTGGTGCTCCAAACCTTGCAAAAAGACGTTTTAAGAAGTTGACTACAACTCGTGCATCGTTAGTTGGGAGAGCTTGTGCTTCCGCCCATTTAGATACATAATCAATGGCAACGAGAATGTAGCGATTATTATGAGATTTTGGAAAAGGACCCATAAAGTCAATACCCCAAATGTCAAATACTTCACATACTTGAATGACATTTTGTGGCATTTCATCACGTTGACTTATTTTTCCGGCCCTTTGACATGCATCACAGGATTTGCAAAGAAGGTGTGCATCTTTGAAAATTGTAGGCCAATAGAATCCAGCATCGTAGACTTTTCTTGCTGTGAGTTGAGGCCCATAATGCCCTCCTGTTGGTCCAGTGTGACAATGGTTTAAGATTTGATTGGCTTCTTCTCCGAATACGCATCGGCTTATTATTCCATCGGGACATCTTTTGAATAAATGTGGATCTTCCCAAAAATAGTGTTTTATATCACTAAAGAATTTCTTTCGTTTTTGGTACGACAACCCTTTTTCAAGGAATCCACATACTAAGTAGTTTGCAAAGTCAGCAAACCATGGAATTTCACTATAATCTATCTTCAATAGATATTCATCGGGAAAGTTATCTTGAATGGCCGATTCATTTAGAACTTCTAAATCGGGATTTTCAAGACGAGAAAGATGATCGGCGGCGAGATTTTCTGCTCCCTTTTTGTCTCGGATTTCAATATCAAACTCTTGTAATAGTAAGATCCAACGAATTAATCGTGGTTTGGCATCTTGTTTCGAAAATAGGTATCTAAGAGCAGAATGATCGGTATAGACTATTGTTTTTGATAGAACGAGATATGATCGAAATTTGTCAAAAGCAAAGACAATAGCAAGGAGTTCTTTTTCAGTAGTTGTATAGTTCGTTTGTGCTCCTTGTAACGTCTTACTAGCATAATATATAGGTTGAAATCGTTTTTCAATCCTTTGTCCTAAAACGGCTCCCATTGCAAAATCACTTGCATCGCACATTAGTTCAAATGGTAGATTCCAATTTGGTGTTATCATGATCGGCGCATTAGTGAGTTTTTCTTTAAGAATATTAAAAGATTTGATACACTCATCTGAAAAGATGAATGGAGCATCCTTTTCTAGGAGTTTATTCATAGGAATGGCAATTTTAGAAAAATCTTTTATGAAACGTCGGTAAAAACCGGCATGCCCTAGAAAACTCCTAACTCCTCTAACATTGGTGGGATGTGAAAGTTTAGCAATTACATCTACTTTAGCTCTATCCACTTCAATTCCTTCTTTTGAAATTTTATGTCCAAGAACGATGCCTTCTTTAACCATGAAATGGCATTTCTCCCAATTAAGTACTAGATTTGATTTTTCGCATCTAATTAGCATTCGTTCCAGATTAACTAGACATGATTTAAATGTATCACCGAAGACTGAAAAGTCATCCATGAATACTTCCATGCATTCTTCTATCATGTCGTGAAAAATTGCCATCATGCACCTTTGGAAGGTTGCTGGGGCGTTACAAAGTCCAAATGGCATGCGTTTGTAAGCAAAAGTACCATAAGGGCACGTGAATGTAGTTTTCTCTTGATCTTCGGGTGCTATTGGAATTTGAAAATATCCGGAAAATCCATCTAGAAAACAATAGTAACTATTTCCGGCTAATCTTTCCAACATTTGATCTATGAAAGGTAAGGGAAAGTGATCTTTTCTGGTGGCGTCATTTAATTTTCTATAATCAATACACACATGCCATCCTGTTACAGTCTTAGTAGGAATAAGCTCATTTTTCTCATTTGTAATGACAGTCATGCCACCCTTCTTAGGCACGCATTGAACTGGGCTTACCCATGGACTATCAGAAATTGGATATATCAAACCTGCATCTAGCAGTTTAATAATCTCTTTCTTAACTACATCTTGCATATTAGGATTTAGTCTTCGTTGGCGTTGCACATACGTTTTATGACCTTCTTCCATAAAGATTTTATGTGTGCAATACGAAGGACTTATTCCTTTAATATCATGAATCTTCCATGCAATGGCTGGTTTATGGGCTTTCAACACAGAAATGAGTTGTGATTTCTCATTTTCAGTAAGAGAAGATGATATTATTACAGGTAATTCAGATTCACCATGTAAATAAGCGTATTCCAAATGGTTTGGAAGTGGCTTTAACTCTAATTTCGGAGGTTCTTCTATCGATGATTTGTATCGATATCTGTCTTCTTCTTTTAGCATTTGAATTTATTCTGTTGTTGGTTCATATCCATTAGCTATAAGTGTAGCTAACATTTCAGCTTCATCAATTGGTTCATTACCTTCTCCTAAAGAACATTCTCCTGTTCCTTGTAATTCTGGAAATTCTTCTAATAATTCTGCATGTGCATCTATAGTTTGAATATAATAACATGTATCATCTGCAGATTGTGGTTGTTGCATTGCTCTATCAACTGAAAATGTAACACTCTCATCCTCTATACTTAGGGTCAGTTTCTTACCGAACACGTCTATCATTGCTTTAGCCGTGTTTAAGAATGGTCTTCCTAATATGAGAGGAACTTGAGAATCTTCTTCCATGTCCAGAACAACAAAATCTACTGGAAATACTAAAGTACCAACTTTAACTAGCATGTTCTCCATTATCCCTCTAGGATATTTTATTGATCTATCGGCTAGTTGTATGCTTATTCTGGTTGGTTTTAATTCTCCAAGGTCTAGTTTAGTGTATAGTGAATACGGCATTAGATTTATACTAGCACCTAAGTCTGCCAATGCTTCTATTGAACTAAGACTATCCAGAAAACATGGAATTGTGAAACTTCCTGGATCAGATAGTTTTTCTGGTATCTTATTCAACAGTACTGCTGAACAATTAGCATTCATAGTAACAGCCGAGAGTTCTTCCATTTTCTTTCTATTCGTGATCAGATCTTTCAAGAATTTAGCATATCTAGGCATTCCTGAAATCACATCAATGAAAGGAAGATTTACATTTATCTGTTTAAACATATCCAAGAATTTGGATTGCTCGGCTTCAAGTTTCTCTTTCTTCATTTTACTCGGGTAAGGAAGTGGTGGTTGGTATGGTTTAACATAAGGTTTAGCCTTAGCTGTGTTATCTTCATTAACCTTTTCAACTACCGGTTCTTTTTCCTTATCTTGATCAGGTTGTGGTTCTTGTGGAGTAGGAATAGTTTCATCAGAAGTTACAGGTATTTCCGGTGGTTTAAGTGTTGTACCACTTCTTGTGGTAATGGCTTTAGCTGTTTCATTCCGGGGGTTAGCATTTGTATCACTAGGTAGACTTCCCGGTTTTCTTTCACCTATTAACCTTGCTAGGTTACTTACTTCTTGTTCCAGATTTTGAATAGAAGCTTGTTGATTTCTAATTGCTTGAGCATTTTGTTCATTAGTTTGTTTCTGAGATGTGAAAAACTGCGTTTGAGTTTCAACTAGCTTCGTCATCATATCTTCTAAATTCGGCTTTTTATCATCGGTTTGTTGTGGTGGTTTGTTTTGAAAATTAGGTCTTTGCTGATTGTAAGTATTATTGGATACTTGTTGATTGCTAGGACCTTGTTGGTTGTTGTATGGAATATTTCTGTTATAATTCTGGTTTTGATTGTAAATCGGTCTTGGCGGTTGATAATTATTCTGATAATTATTTCCAAGCCTTTGGTTTATGTATGAAATATTCTCTCTTTGTTCCATTGTTAATTCAATACTGAGACAATATTTTGTCAAATGTGGTCCTCCACACTGCTCACAACTAATTCGTATTGAGTGAATATCTTTAGTCATCTTTTCCATTCGTCTCTCCACAGCATCTATCTTTGCGGAAATGGAATCTAAGTCATGGCTAGAATCGGCTCTAGCTGCTTTAGATGATCTAATGATATCTTTTTCTTGGTGCCACTCATGTGAGTGGGAAGCAGTGTTATCAATAATTTTGTAAGCATCAGTTTCGGTTTTCTTCATAATAGAACCACCAGCTGCTATATCTATGTCTTTCCTTGTAGTGATGTCGCATCCTTGGTAGAATATTTGTACTATTTGACAGGTGTCTAAACCATGTTGCGGACATCCTCTTAACAACTTTCCATATCTTGTCCATTCCTCATATAGAGTTTCATTTGGTTTCTGTGTAAACGTAACAATTTCTGCTTGAAGTCTTACGGCTTTAGATGCAGGAAAGAATTGTTTAAGAAATTTGTCAACTAAAACATCCCATGTATCAATCGCCCCTTCAGGTAACGATTCCAACCAATCTTTGGCTTCTCCCTTTAAAGTCCAGGGAAATAACATGAGATATATCTGTTCATCCTCAACTTCTCGGATTTTAAATAGTGTGCAGATCCTATTAAAGGTACGTAGATGTTCATTTGGATCTTCCTTCGGCGCACCACTAAATTGGCATTGATTAGTCACCATGTGTAGAATTTGTCCTTTGATTTCATAATCTGGCGCATTAATGTCTGGATGAGTAATTGCGTGACCTTGGCCAGTGCGTTTAGCTCTCATTCGGTCTTCCATACTTAAAGGTTCCAGATTCTCCATAATTGAATTTGTTGAATCGGTATCACTAGATGATTCTGATTTAATGGTTCGTTCCTCAACAATCTCTGTTTGAATGATTGGTGGTTCCGGAGGAAAGTTTAGTGGTTCAGGATCTACGAACCGTTCCTGAATATTCTCCGGATTCTCAATTGTGAGGTCGGGTTCAAAAAATGGATTATCGGAAATTTGAACTGAAGTACTTGGTTGACTGGATGACGATTCTAAAGAAAAATCAACGGCGACAATATTTGCTAAATGTCTTGATCTAGTTACAGGTGGTGAACGTACAAAAGGTGGTGATCGTCTTGCTCGGTGCATTCACTGAATATCCTATTAGTTTTAAAAAGGAAAGAAAAATTATAATAAGTTATCCAATTAATAGACTTTTCTGATTTTTGCCCACGTTTCGAATAGCCAAAAGATGCAGCAGAGGGGCAGGATTCGTTTGGTCTCAATATAATTGAGGACTGTTTGGCTCCAACAACCCGGTCCACGTACAAATCCAACTATTACTACGAACCAGAAAATTTTGATGTCTATCAATTTAACCACTTAAAATAAATTTTCGTAATTTTAAGAAATTTAGAGAAGAAGTAGAAAAAATTCTAAGTCCTAAAAACTAGAATGGCGAGAAATAAGAGAGAAAAAGAGTGCGCGTCAAAAAGAGTCGAAAAATGAAAAAGACGAAGAGTGGTTTGTAAACACGCGGTTAATCCAACCTTATAACTATCACTATCTTAAAATTAAAACTACAAATAGAGATCACTAATTGGAATTGTAATTGATACATAGGTAAACGGCGTCGAAAAAAATAAAAAAAAAAATAAGAAAGTAGCGCGAAAAATGGCGTCGCAAAAATTCTAAAGCACCTAAAACTTAGTCTAAGGAATAAGCACTTAAGGGATTTTACGGCAAGGCCTAAAAATCTAAAAAAAAAAAAAAAAACTACGGCAAAAACTATATTTAAAATAACTATGAACGAAAAAGCAAAGGGATTTTAAATTAAGGAAATTAAACGATATTCTAAAAGGGATTTTTCACCACCTTTTAAAACTAATTATTGTTACGAATTTTAAAGTAACACTAGTAACTTAATTTTTGATTAGTCTAGAGATTTTTAAGATTTTTAGAATTAAAGTTAAGGGTTATGTAAATTATGACATCATTTAATTTTCATATAATACGATTTTGTAAAGAACTGGTCTTTCATATAACCCTTAACTCGTACCATGTGCATAATTTTTGAAAAAGTAGACTTTTAAATAATATAAATACATTGAACCCGAAAAAAAAAAAATAAAAAAAAAAAAATAAGCAAGTGGTCACACAGGATACATTGAACCGAAAAAAGTAGGTGACACACTTTTTATTTTATAATTGATGTCACTCCCTACTATTTTCAAAAGTATTTTTCATATGAGGGTAATATTAAAAAAAACAAGGGAGTAAAATTGTCACGAACTTCAATGCCTAATATTAGGCTTGGTTATTTTATGATATAGACCCATCATAGTTTACTGACACATGTACACGGATATCCATTCTCTTTTTTCACCTAAAATAATCTGTTTTAAACTTCGGAAAAAAAAATATATATCGTAGTTTTCTATATAAAATTTATTTTTTAAATACAAATACTAAAATTAGTTCATCTTAAAATTACTCAACTTTGGTAAGTCATGTGCTTGCAACGTGAGTTTTGATTTTTTATTTTATTTTATAATATATCTTAAAATAAGGTAACTAGTTGTCTAGATTCTTTTTTTTATATAGCGTTTCACTTCGGCGTTCCCCGGCAGCGGCGCCAAAAATACTTGATGTCGTAGGGGGTGTATACAAAATAGTATTATTTTTAGTGCGAAATACTATTAAATATGCTACAATTTTACACAAGTTATTTATTTATTTATCGAGTGGATATACTTAAACCTTGCTACAACACTTATAGGCAGTGTACCTAATCGTATTATAGTATAGTTTTTAGTAAGTCCGGTTCGTTCCACAGGGAGCTCGTGAAGTATAACACTATATTTTTTTACACACAATAATTGTAAAAATACAAATATATATATATAAGTAATATTATTATTATAAAGGGGGGTTTTTACCGTTTAATGACCGGTTTGTCGATTTTAAAACTTTAGTCGCAGTTAAAACCAAATGTAAAATATTAAAAATAAATACAAGACTTAAATTAAAGCATAAAGTAAATAACGATAATGAATTTGCGAATAATAAAAGTGCGATAAAATAAACTTGCGATAATTAAAAAGTACGATAATTAAAAGTGCAATACAATAACAATAAAAATGCGATAATTAGAAGTGCAATTAAATATAAAATAAAGGAAATTAACTATGAAATAAAAGAATTATGCTTATTTAAACTTCCGTAATCATGATGTTTGACGTGTTGATTTTAGTTTTATGCCCATGGGTTAATTGTCCTTTGTCCTGGATTATTTAATATGTCCGTCTGGTTTTTGTCCATAACAGTCCATCAGTCATAAATATGAAGTGCGAGTGTCCTCGTCAAATTTTAATTATACCCGAAGTTAAATATTCCAACTAATTGGGGATTTAAACTGTAACAAGATTTTAATACTTTGTTTAATAATTACACCAGGTTGTCGACTGAGTGTAACCCAAGGTTTTAATATTTTGTTATCAATTATACCAAGTGTCCTTTGTACATAATTTCACCCCTGTTTTAATTATTCTAGTGGCTATTAATCCATTCCCGTGTCCGGTTAAATGAACGATTATTCGTACATATAAATACCCCGCCCATCGTGTCCGATTGAGTGTATATGGTAATTTATAGGGACGCCCAATTGTAAATCTTTATATTAACATTAACAAACTATCATTTAGTTAAACAAATATAAAGCCCATTAATAGCCCATAGTCTAATTTCCACAAGTGTCGTTCTTTTGTCCAAACCCCAATTATGGTACAAAGCCCAATTACCCAATTTTAGTAATTAGCCCAACATCATGATTACTTCGGATTAAATAAGCATAATAATAACTTAGCTACGAGACATTAATGTAAAAAGGTTGAACATAACTTACAATGATTAAAAATAGCGTAGCGTTACACGGACAGAATTTCGACTTACACACTCAAACGATCTCTATCATAAATCTTATTATTATCATAATTTAAAATTAAAATTAAGATTATTGTTATATCTTATTAAGTTAACATTATGATAGAGATATAGAATATAGATATTGATAATAGATAGATGGATCGATATATAGATAGAAATATGATAGAAAAAGGTATCTCCTATATCGATAATACACTGCCTTTTATAGGCGAATTCTGAAATTGAATTTTCATTTACGACCCCTGAACTATGCTCAATTAACATCTTTTTATTATTTAATATTATTCTTATTATGAATTATTTAAATATTATATTTTATTCTTGTGCATAGTTGACTCGTAATTTTTACACCGTTGCGTCGAGCGTTGAGAGTTGACTCATGTCCCGGTTCCGGATTTTCGAACGTCCTTTCGTACAATTTTATATCGTGTACTTTGCGTTTTGTAACTTGTACTCTTGTCATTTTTAGACGTTCTTCATCAATAATTTGAACCTTTTTGATTGTATCTTGTACTTTTGAGCTTTTTGAACCTTTGTGTCTTCAATTCGTCGTTTTCGCCTTTTGTCTTCGCACTTATTTAATATAAACGAATATTACTTGAAAATGGAACAATTGCAACTAAAATCTTGTCTTTCTTGGGGATAATGCTATGAAATATATGTTCCTTTTTAGCCTTATCAATATTCCCACACTTAAGCGTTGCTTGTCCTCAAGCAATATAGTCTTGAAAAACACTTGAATCACTTCTTTATTCTTCACACTTTGTACATCAGTGATTTTAATATGGCGGTATGAACAATGGTAGTAATAATGTGGTTAAAGGTGGGTGTGTCATCCTCAGTTGCCTCGGGTTTAGGTCAACGACACTTGCAATCAAATAGCCGATTTACTTTCGGTTTCCAAAGCAAAGTGCACATTTGAAAGGCGGTTTACAGTCCCACATGACTATAAAAATTTAGATCCTTTAGGAAATTGGATCTTTATGAAAACATTTGATCTTTTGAAAATTCAAGCTAGATTTTACCCTAGACAAGTTTTCTGATTTGATCCATCATCGGTGTTGCAAAATATATTTGTGGATCATTATTTTGGCTAAAACTTTTAGGCTCGTGTAATCCACTGCTATCCCGGTATCGGAAAGCACACATCCAGTTTACTTGTTCCGTATATTACCTTTCGGTAAACTACCGTCCGGTTGTAAAGGAAAGCGATGAACAAGAAACTGTTAAGGCAATGTCTAATGACATGCATTTGATTATGGTCTAAAAACGTGTCGGATGCTAGAACTATCCTTGGTAGGAGCGATAGTAAAGATCATCCTATGATTTTTCGGTCTGGCACAAGGTCCTGTCTTCGACCATGCTATGCAACCACCGTTCTTACGGTTGACACCCGATTTTGTTCAGGTGACCTAATGAATTCCAGGTGAATTCCTAGGATTTTACGTTCAATGGTAATGAACGCATTGAAAATGGATTTTCAGAAAACAAATCGGTTTGTATTTTTGATCAAAATATTTTCTCGTTCAAGCTCGAGTTTAGATATCATTGAATTCCATGAGTTTGAATTCTCAATCTTTAAGGTCAATCTCAAGGATTGAGTAATATCAGTCTTAAAAGCTGATTTTTAATCTTTAAGGAGATTATCCTTTCTGGGGATCTGATTCATTAGTCTTATCAAGCTAATTTGCACGGTGCCCCCCATTGTACGAGATAAATCCTTCTCATGGTTAGGATAAATCTGACCACCTGGCGACCCTGTTTGATGCTGAGGTCCGTGGATTTCCAGCCGATTTTAGTGATGACTTTTCTAGATTTTTCGTCAACCTACAGCTGGTCTGGACGACAACTTCATGACCTAAATCAAGAAGCGCGTGTCTTTTTCGGAAGACTTTACTTCCTTTTAATGATGGAATTGATTCATCGTGTAGATCCATCTCTTCTTTTCTTTCCTCGGATAAAACAGTTGATTATTGATTATTGTTCAAAACAAAAGTATTTTCAGTTATTTGTTACAAAAATATGTGACATATGTTTAAGATAACTTGGTAAATTTTTCCACACTTGGCTTTTATTTTCCTTTTTATCGTCCTCTATTCCATTTTAAATGAATTTCAACATTTTGGTTGTTTCTCAATTTATGTCCTTTCCGAGGTTACAATAATTTCGGTGTTAAAACCTAGTTTTATCGTTCATAAATATGTATAAACATGATTTTGAGTTCATTTAATTGAAAATTTTGAAAATTTTTACTAGAATTGGGTAGTCAGTATATAAGACTAGGGCTGTTCTTTATTATCAGAGAACACTAGATTCTAATACAACTACTGCTTTACTAGTATTTTTAATGGTAACCCGGTGTTTAAGATAAAAATTTTAAAATCCGAAAGAATTTAACCCCTTCCCACACTTAAGATCTTGCAATGCCCTCATTTGCAAGAAATCAGTAACAATTTAAATTATTGAGGGTGATAAGCGTAGAAAAGTGATTAAATTTTATCAAAGTTTCAAACATATTGTTGTTTGTATGTTGAATGATAAATGGTGCACGTCATTTGTTTATTCCGTCTTGTTTGTTATTTCACACATATTTTGCATCTTGTCGTCAAAATTACTTGCTTTTGCTGAACTTAATGCCAGTCTTTGAAAACGCGTTGTTTTACCCTGTCTTGTAAGATAAACTACAAACAAATATATACATACTATTTTTTTTTATTTATAAAACCTTTAACTTATAAAACAAATATTAATTAATTTTAAAAAAAATTTTCTTTTAAGAATGAGGGCGTTTTGGAACGATGCCCTAGTCCGTCCCTCGACAAAATTTTAAAATTTGTCTTTTTGTAGCGATTGTTTTAAAAGCTTAGATTTTTGGATTTTTTAATTTTTTTGGCATACTTTAAATCAATAAGATTAAAAATAATGATAATAAAAGTTCTCGTCCCTCCCTCGGGTAAAGCAATTTCGGTTTAATGACCTAGTCTTCAACTTACGACGAATTTTAAAAATCATATTTTTAACTTAATGAGATAAAGTAAATTTTTGTTTTTAAATTCACACAATTTAAATATAAAATTCAAAATTAATATTAAAAATTCACACCAAACTTAAAATTTGAAATGCATAAAATTAAAAAATTCATATTTTAAAAATTAAAAATTCACACTAAACTTAATTTAAAAATTCATATTATAAATTCACACCAAACTTATATTAATTTTTCAAATATTTACAATTTTAAATATATTGTTTTTACAAAGTTTACAATATTAATTTAAGATTTATATATTAATTTTAAAAATATGGTAAAAATAAAATTAAAAATCTTTTTGGCTTTTTATCCCACTTTAATCAATCAAATATTATCAAAAATATGCGCCCCTCTTTTCGGTAAAGTAATTTCGGTTCCAAGACCTAATTTAACTCATGACGAATTTTTGAAATATTTTGGGTTGATTGATTAAAGATATTTATACCTTAAGAATAAACGTTAAATTTCGCAGTGATGTAATAAATTTTTGAATGATATCAATAATTTCGGTCGCCAAACCTAATTTTATTTAATACTAATTTAATACTTTTTAGCGAACAAATTAGCGTTTATTATCAAAAGGTTAAAAAAAAAAAAAAAACTGTACAGACATACCTGTGAAATAGATTTCTTAGTTATATGATCTATCCCATTCATAAGATAGTCGGTTTAATTGGTTTTCCATGGCTACATAGGCGTAACCTCGAGCATTCAGTGTCTTTTCTTCTAAACATATGAACGGTCCGTCTCTGCATAAAGTAACAAATTCGGTGTTTGAATAGGTTTGATTATTTGAACATTTACCTCCATGTGACCATTTTCCGCATTTGTGACATCTTTCTAGGTGTCGTGCTCTTCTTTTTGCTGCGGATTTTGATTTTCCTTTACCAAATTGTAATTTATTATCTTCGCATCTGGATTCTTTTCTAACTCCGTCCATTCTTTCTCTGATTACTGATACTAATTCACTCGGTAGTATGTCATTATTACGTTTAGTGATCAAAACGTGTAGCATTAGACCATGGTTTAGTTCACAGGCAGTCTTCATTTTGTAAAAACCTAAAAAAAAATAAAAATTCAGAATGGGGGGAGAAGACTAGTTCTTTAGGGTCTGCTAGGGAAAGACCATTCGGGTTCCATTTTCGAGAACTACACAAAAACAGACAATCTAACTCTAACAGAAATACATATTATCCTTTAAAGACTTGATTCTCCCCACACTTAGTTAGCTGTGGTGTCGAAATTGTGATTAACTTCATTGTCGACTTCCATCGGACCATGTCTGTAATGTTTAACTCTGTGACCATTAACTTTAAATTCAATCCCATTTGAATTTATTAATTCTATCGTTCCGTATGGGAAAACTCTTTTGACTATGAATGGTCCAGACCATCTTGATTTCAATTTTCCAGGAAATAGCTTGAATCGTGAATTGAAAAGAAGAACTCTGTCTCCTTCTTTAAATTCTTTTGAACTTCTGATTCTTTTATCATGCCATTTCTTCGTTCTTTCCTTATAGATTAACGAATTTTCGTATGCTTCATGTCTTAATTCTTCTAATTCGTTTAGTTGACTTAATCGTAGACGTCCGGCTTCATGTAAATCAAGATTACATGTCTTCAAAGCCCAAAATGCTTTGTGTTCAATTTCTACTGGAAGATGACATGCTTTTCCGTAAACGAGTTTAAAAGGTGTTGTTCCAATTGGAGTTTTGTAGGCTGTTCTAAAAGCCCAGAGTGCATCCTCCAATTTCATGGACCATTCCTTCGGATTTAATCCTACAGTTTTCTCTAGAATTCTTTTTAATGCTCGGTTGGTATTTTCAACTTGTCCACTTGTTTGTGGATGATAAGCAGTTGAGATTTTATGAGTTACTCCATAACGTTTGAGAACTTTTTCAAGTTGATTATTACAGAACTTTTTCAGGAACCCAAATGCAATTTTACGCTACGGGTTAAGAACCTATTTTGACTCAACATATCCCAACATAGGATTTCGTGAATTAGAAAGAGCTTCTAACATGCAACATAAAGAAGCATGTTATGCTTACGGGTTAGTGATGTTCGCTTCTTACCAAAGTGAGAAAAAGAACATCGGATTGCAACTTTTAAATAAAACCTTCCCACAAGTGACGGATTCAGTAGTTGGGGTGAGAAACAAGGTTTTTAGATTATTACGGGGCTGTTGGATATTACGAAACCCTCGTCCTTTTGACGACATTACAACATGCTGCCTAGCCAATGGTCATAACAGTTATTTTCCACAAGACCAAGGATGGGAAGTCGTCTTAGTAAAACCAGAATGCATGACTTGTTTCTGGACTTATGAATTACGTGTCTTTATTTCCTTTGCTGAACAACTTGCGTATTAACTAGATTTATCTTCAAAACTGTCCTGTATCAAAGCGTACTATATCTCATGTTATATGTAATATAGCGAAGTTGTAAGTTTGAATAATATTTGTATGTGATATATTATTATAATCATATTTTCATATGGAATTGTATTAGTTGAATTGTATATTAGCTACTAAGTATGAACTTAACGGGTAGGTAGTACCCGAATTTAAACTTATAAAATGCTAATATGAAGAAAAAGCTTTTATAAATGAGTTCATATTATGCTACGAAATACTATTGACTACTCTTAAATTATATATGATTAACTCAATTCTTTTGGCTATTTTTGAATGAAATGGCACCGGCGACTCGTTAGAATTTGAACATGAGCGAGGAAGACTTCCGTGTTTTTCTTGCAGTAAACATAGCCGCAGTACAGGCTGCAATGCAAAATAACAATAACTCTGGATCTAGCAGTGGAACTAATTCCACAAGAAATCGTGTAGGATGCTCCTACAAAGAATTCACTGCCTGCAAACCTTTGGAATTTGATGGAACTGAAGGACCAATTGGATTGAAACGGTGGACCGAGAAAGTCGAATCAGTGTTTGCCATAAGTAAGTGTACTGAAGAGGATAAAGTTGAGTACGCTACGCATACCTTCACATGTAGTGACCTGAACTTTTCCATGTTTATATATATTAATTGAGATTGATATTTACATGATTAAATGTTTCCAACATGTTAAGCAATCAAACTTGTTAAGACTTGATTAATTGAAATATGTTTCATATAGACAATTGACCACCCAAGTTGACCGGTGATTCACGAACGTTAAAACCTGTAAAAACTATATGATGACATATATATGGATATATATATATATATAGTTAACATGATACTATGATAAGTAAACATATCATTAAGTATATTAACAATGAACTACATATGTAAAAACAAGACTACTAACTTAATGATTTTTAAACGAGACATATATGTAACGATTATCGTTGTAAAGACATTTAATGTATATATATATCATATTAAGAGATATTCATACATGATAATATCATGATAATATAATAATTTAAAATCTCATTTGATATTATAAACATTGGGTTAACAACATTTAACAAGATCGTTAACCTAAAGGTTTCAAAACAACACTTACATGTAACGACTAACGATGACTTAACGACTCAGTTAAAATGTATATACATGTAGTGTTTTAATATGTATTTATACACTTTGGAAAGACTTCAATACACTTATCAAAATACTTCTACTTAACAAAAATTCTTACAATTACATCCTCGTTCAGTTTCATCAACAATTCTACTCGTATGCACCCGTATTCTTACTCGTACAATACACAGCTCTTAGATGTATGTACTATTGGTATATACACTCCAATGATCAGCTCTTAGCAGCCCATGTGAGTCACCTAACACATGTGGGAACCATCATTTGGCAACTAGCATGAAATATCTCATAAAATTACAAAAATATGAGTAATCATTCATGACTTATTTACATGAAAACAAAATTACATATCCTTTATATCTAATCCATACACCAACGACCAAAAACACCTACAAACACTTTCATTCTTCAATTTTCTTCATCTAATTGATCTCTCTCAAGTTCTATCTTCAAGTTCTAAGTGTTCTTCATAAATTCTACAAGTTCTAGTTACATAAAATCAAGAATACTTTCAAGTTTGCTAGCTCACTTCCAATCTTGTAAGGTGATCATCCAACCTCAAGAAATCTTTATTTCTTACAGTAGGTTATCATTCTAATACAAGATAATAATCATATTCAAACTTTGGTTCAATTTCTATAACTATAACAATCTTATTTCAAGTGATGATCTTACTTGAACATGTTTTCGTGTCATGATTCTGCTTCAAGAACTTCGAGCCATCCAAGGATCCGTTGAAGCTAGATCCATTTTTCTCTTTTCCAGTAGGTTTATCCAAGGAACTTAAGGTAGTAATGATGTTCATAACATCATTCGATTCATACATATAAAGCTATCTTATTCGAAGGTTTAAACTTGTAATCACTAGAACATAATTTAGTTAATTCTAAACTTGTTCGCAAACAAAAGTTAATCCTTCTAACTTGACTTTTAAAATCAACTAAACACATGTTCTATATCTATATTATATGCTAACTTAATGATTTAAAACCTGGAAACACGAAAAACACCGTAAAACTGGATTTACGCCGTCGTAGTAACACCGCGGGCTGTTTTGGGTTAGTTAATTAAAAACTATGATAAACTTTGATTTAAAAGTTGTTATTCTGAAAAAATGATTTTTATTATGAACATGAAACTATATCCAAAAATTATGGTTAAACTCAAAGTAGAAGTATGTTTTCTAAAATGGTCATCTAGACGTCGTTCTTTCGACTGAAATGACTACCTTTAAAAAAATGACTTGTAACTTATTTTTCTGACTATAAACCTATACTTTTTCTGTTTATATTCATAAAATAGAGTTCAATATGAAACCATAGCAATTTGATTCACTCAAAACGGATTTAAAATGAAGAAGTTATGGGTAAAACAAGATTGGATAATTTTTCTCATTTTAGCTACGTGAAAATTGGTAACAAATCTATTCCAACCATAACTTAATCAACTTGTATTGTATATTATGTAATCTTGAGATACCATAGACACGTATACAATGTTTCGACCTATCATGTCGACACATCTATATATATTTCGGAACAACCATAGACACTCTATATGTGAATGTTGGAGTTAGCTATACAGGGTTGAGGTTGATTCAAAAATATATATAGTTTGAGTTGTGATCAATACTGAGATACGTATACACTGGGTCGTGGATTGATTCAAGATAATATTTATCGATTTATTTCTGTACATCTAACTGTGGACAACTAGTTGTAGGTTACTAACGAGGACAGCTGACTTAATAAACTTAAAACATCAAAATATATTAAAAGTGTTGTAAATATATTTTGAACATACTTTGATATATATGTATATATTGTTATAGGTTCGTGAATCAACCAGTGGCCAAGTCTTACTTCCCGACGAAGTAAAAATCTGTGAAAGTGAGTTATAGTCCCACTTTTAAAATCTAATATTTTTGGGATGAGAATACATGCATATTTTATAAATGATTTACAAAATAGACACAAGTACGTGAAACTACATTCTATGGTTGAATTATCGAAATCGAATATGCCCCTTTTTATTAAGTCTGGTAATCTAAGAATTAGGGAACAGACACCCTAATTGACGCGAATCCTAAAGATAGATCTATTGGGCCTAACAAACCCCATCCAAAGTACCGGATGCTTTAGTACTTCGAAATTTATATCATATCCGAAGGGTGTCCCGGAATGATGGGGATATTCTTATATATGCATCTTGTTAATGTCGGTTACCAGGTGTTCACCATATGAATGACTTTTATCTCTATGTATGGGATGTGTATTGAAATATGAAATCTTGTGGTCTATTATTATGATTTGATATATATAGGTTAAACCTATAACTCACCAACATTTTTGTTGACGTTTTAAGCATGTTTATTCTCAGGTGATTATTAAGAGCTTCCGCTGTCGCATACTTAAATAAGGACGAGATTTGGAGTCCATGCTTGTATGATATTGTGTAAAAACTGCATTCAAGAAACTTATTTTGTTGTAACATATTTGTATTGTAAACCATTATGTAATGGTCGTGTGTAAACAGGATATTTTAGATTATCATTATTTGATAATCTACGTAAAGCTTTTTAAACCTTTATTGATGAAATAAAGGTTATGGTTTGTTTTAAAATGAATGCAGTCTTTGAAAAACGTCTCATATAGAGGTCAAAACCTCGCAACCAAATCAATTAATATGGAACGTTTTTAATCAATAAGAACGGGACATTTTAGTTGGTATCCGAGCGTTGGTCTTAGAGAACCAGAATTTTGCATTAGTGTGTCTTATCGAGTTTGTTAGGATGCATTAGTGAGTCTGGACTTCGACCTTGTTTACTTGAAAAATGATTGCTTAACAAATTTTGTTGGAAACTATATATTTTTAACATTTGAATATTATGTGATATATTAATCTCTTAACGCGTTTGATATTATGTGATAGATGTCTACCTCTAGAACAAGTCCCATTGACTCACCTAATAATAATGAAGAGTCAAATGTAAATTGGAATGATTCGTGGACTGATTCACAAGTTCCCGAAGAGGAACCGGAAGAAGAGTCAGAACCGGAAGAAGAATCGGAACCGGAAGAAGAATCGGAACCGGATGAAGAAATAGAACCGGTGGGGGAAATAATAAAACGGTTAAGTAAAAGAAAATCCTCAACCAATCGACCAAGGTTAATTATGGTCAATGGTGTTTCCGCCAAGGAAGCAAAATATTGGGAGGATTACCAATTCTCCGATGAATCGGATTCCGACGAGAATTCCGATGATGTTATAGAAATTACCCCAACTGAATTTAAAAAGGCAAAAGAAAATAATAAGGGAAAGGGCATAAAAATAGAGAAATCTAATTCCAACCCCGATGAACTTTATATGTATCGTCAACCCCCGAAGTCCTTAAGTTGTAACAATGACCCGGGAACCTCTAAACCACCAGGTTTTTCTAAACCAATGTGGAAAACGACGGCTCGTATTAGGGGAACATCATATATCCCTAGAAACTTGGCAAAACGAACCAAAACCGAAGAAGAAGAAACAAGCGAGTCGGAATAAGATAGTTGTATTCGTGTGGTGTAATATATGTAATATAGTGTGCTTATGCTTTATGATATATGTAAAAATTGCTTGTATTAATAAGTATTTTTTTTCTGAATTTAACTCTTGTCTATTTTACAGTATAAAAACACAAAATGGATAGACAACCCAATATTTTAAGAGACCTACCCGGAGACATGATTGATGAAATCTTGTCTAGAGTCGGTCAGAATTCTTCGGCACAACTATTTAAGGCGAGATCAGTTTGTAAGACATTCGAAGAACGTTCTAAGAATGCCTTGGTTTATAAAAGGCTTTCGTTCGAAAGATGGGGGATATCACATTGGGAAATCCATAAGTTACGATGTGTTTACTTTGACGCATATATTGCGGGGAACCCAAATGCTATTTTACGCAATGGGTTAAGAAATTATTTTGACTCAATATATCCGAATATTGGACTTCGTGATTTAGAAAAAGCGGCTAACATGCAACATAAAGAAGCATGTTATGCTTACGAATTAGTAATGTTCGATTCTCACCAAAGTGAGAACAAGAACATCGGGCTACAACTATTAAACAAAACGTTCCCACAAGTGACGGTGTCGGTAATTGGGGTAAGAAATGAGGTTTTTAGATTGTTACGTGTAAGACCCGAATATTTATCTTGTATACTTGTGTACTTATGACATTCGAGAACGGGCTTCGTTGAATATTGTTATGTAAGTAAAAAGGTAAAAGAATCTGAAACTGGCTACTCGCGCGCCGCGAGGGTCAGGGGCGCGCCGCGCCATATCACGCAGACAGCTCTCTTCTTCTTTTTAATTGTTTTAAATGAAGGGAAATTGGGTAATTTCACTTGGGGTCGGATTTGTGAGCCATATTAGCTGGTTTGGATCAGTTTTGGATCATTTTCACATCCATTCATCACTCTCAAACTATTTTAGAGAGAGAGAGAGATTCTAGAGAGAGATTTAGGGTTTTGGTGAAGAAGGAGGCCGGATTGATCAAAAGCTCGAGTTCTAAAGTTGTTCCTTTAGTTCCTAGCTACGTTGTGGTGGTATTGGTAAGCTCAAACTCCGAATTTCATCTATTTGATTTGATATTCAAGTTAGGGTTTGAGTTAGTTTAATGAAAAACCCTTTTAGATGATGAAATGGGTTTAGTGATGCTAATAATTGGGTTTATTGTTAATTGTTGGTGGATTTTGGGTTGGTGAACTAATTGGCCATGTTTAGGACTTGAAATTGAGTTTAATCACTTAAGTTAGTGATTATGGAAGTATTGAAACCCATTTAAGGTTATTTGGTTGACTAATTGTGACTTTGGGTCAAATTAGGGTTTGGTGGTGATTATGACCCATTTGGCGATTTAATGAGGTTTATAAACTTAAAATGGATTAAGTTGAAGTATTAAACCAAGTTAAATGTGTTTTGGTGTCAAAACTTGTAAATGGTGAGATTTTGACCTTATGGGTCAAAATTAGGGTTTAAGTGTCAAAATGGGTATGACACGTGTTTAACACTTGAGTTCGGGTTTAATTGGCGTATTAGGACCATTCTCACTTGTGTTAGTGATTATTGGTTAGTTTTGGGCACGGTTTGTGCTTGGAAGTGCATTTGGGTCGAAATTGCACTAAGTGACGAATTGGGTTGATTTGTAAATCCACTCTAAGTTTATTGTTGTAATTGTGATAATGGAATAGGTACTTTCCATTGGCGAGTTGCGGATTACTTGGAAGCATTCTTCAAGACTTCAAGGTGAGTGTTAATATCCTATGTGCATATGTATGTGTAGGATGGGTGCGGGTCGGGTGAAGTGGTTCTCGGTTTTAGAGCTCACTTCACATATAGGTGGATTTGATAGACTTGCGTTTAGATCCAATTGGCACGGTTGTGCATTTTGGTTGACCACCTTTGGCGAGGTACACGTTTTGTGTGTACACTATCACACGTGGTTGTGATGTGGATGATATAACCCCAATGGCGAAGGGTTTTGAGTTGGAGAAGTGAATCGCGTGTAGTTCGGATTCACGTTGACGCGTGTAGTTCGGTCATCTTATCAAAATGAATCTCGTGTAGTTCGGATTCATGGTGACTCGTGTAGTTCGGTCATCTTATTGAGGTAGTAATCTCGTGTAGTTTCGGATTACTAAGGCTCGTGTAGTTCGGCCAACCTCGATGTTGTGAAGATAGTAATCTCGTGTGGTTTCGGATTACTAAGGCTCGTGTAGTTCAGCCAATCTTCATTGTGGTATTTGGTTCTCGGTATTGGGTTAAGGTGTTAACCTTGTTCGTTTATATTGTTATATATTAATGTATTGTTGTGTTGTAGCTAACCCTCCGGGTGTAGCTATTTGGCGTGGTTCATATCGTCGTTGGTGAACTTATATTTCGTTGTTGTATCTTAGCTCGTGCTTAGTGTTTGTACGGTACGCCTAGACTAGCTTGCCTTTATGCTTGGTTGTTCGGTATGCGGTATTTGATATTTGTGTGGCGTATTCATTTTATACATATATATGTATGTAGTATATTATCATTCACTAAGCGTTAGCTTACCCTCTCGTTGTTGACTCTTTTTATAGATTGCATGCGGATGGTGGCTCGGGTAAGCGCGGGGACTAGAAGACTTGCATAGTTGCTTTAGAGACTTGCTTTTGGATTTATTAGGATTGGGTAGCGTATCCCCAATCGCCATGCTCGGCTTTGTTTAGTATTAAAAGTCTTATGGTCGAAAATTGTATTTTGATACTTAAAGGGGTAATTTGGGTCGATGTGGGCCCCGCTTCGTAAACATAATTTTATTAATAGAACGTGCTAGTTTTTATATATGGAACATGGGGTTAAAAGCGTTACGCCTAAATATGTCAGGAACTAGTTAAACATTTTCGCATTTAAGAACTTTTTAGACAGTCCACTTTGGCGCGCCGCACGGCCTATATGGTGCGCCGCGCCACATGCTGTTCAGGATTTTTTTTTTATTTTGCTGTTTTCACGTGGTTTTGTCGTTGGAAGGTTTGGGTTGTTACAAGTGGTATCAGAGCATGGTCTAAGGGATTTAGGTGACTTGAGATAGGTGCCTAGACTTAGACTTGTGTGTGCCTAAATTGTTGCGGGACTTGTAGGATTACGGGTCGGAACGGGTTATAGTTAGTGCCTCGTTTGTAAGTGGAATAACGTTTATATTAGTAATGCGGATATTATTAATATAATATTGTGTTGTGATAATAATTCTCGCGTGTGATTTGTCGTGTAGAATTTGTTTGTGTTTGTGTATATCATCGAGCGAGATGGTCGTTGTACTAACGAGTCGATGCGGCATGTGTGCGTAATAAGAACTTGCAAACCTTATTACGGGTGCAAATCGTGTCTAACAAGTGATGTACGATGAGTGTTTAGCAAGATGGGGCTGTGTCGTGCGTACGGTTTTACACGTTCGTGGACTAATCGTTTTGCATTCTTTAGAATGACGACGCGAAACGAGACCGAGGCGAATGACGTGGAGTTTAACGCTAGGGTTGCGGCCGCCGTTGCGGAGCAAATGGGTGCGTTAGAAGAAAGAATGGAAAAGAGGTATTCCGAACTTCAAAGTAGTGGTGAAATGGAGCGTTATCTTAAGAGCTTCATGAGGACTAAACCCCCGATGTATGACGGAAAGCCGGATCCTTTGGTAAGCACAACTTGGATTTCGGACGTCGAAGGGTGTTTCCGTACTATTGATTGCCCTCCCGAGAGAAAGACGAGACTCGCTACGAGTTTGTTGCGGGGTAGGGCAAGGGATTGGTTGGATGGTAAGATTGATCTTGTCGGTGGCGAGACGTTTATGGCTTTATCGTGGGACGACTTTAAGGAGGAATTCTTCGAGGAGTTCCGGACTTCGGCCGATTTGTGGGAATTGCGTAATGAGTTGCGAAATTTGCGGCAAGGATCTATGGATTTGAGTACTCTCAAGACGACCTTTATGGCGAAGGCTCGTTTTTGTCCGGAGTATTTGGGGAATGATCGTTTGTTGATGGGAGATTTCTATCGGACCTTGAATGATGACTTGAAAAGTAAAATTAGTCGGGGTCAAGCGAAATCGTTTTCGGAATTATTCGACTTGGCTAGAGGTTTCGAGTCGTATTCACGATCGAAAAAGGGTGAACCTTCAAGTGAGCGAAGGGTCGTTTCTTATGGTGCTCCGAGTAAGAGGGCTAAGGGTCCGAGTGTGAGCACGGGTGGTACGCGAGCGGGTATGTCGGATTCTAGTGCGGCTAGATGTTACAATTGTGGCGTGAGGGGTCACAAGTCTTGGGAATGTTCGGTACCAAAGGGTGATGGTATGGTGTGCTTCAATTGCCAAAAAGAAGGACATCGTAAGTCGGAATGTCCCAAGTTAGCGGGGACGGGTGCGGCCAGGAGACGTTAAGGTACGTTTAATTTTGATAAATATGTCTTTTGATTATTTATTAAATGCCGTTTGAGTTTGAGTTGCGTGCCTTTGTTGTGCATGTTATGCTATGGGTGACGTTCCTAATGGAAGTACCCTATGTTGATGATTGATTGACGGGCGAAGGGCGTAAGACTTGGTGCAACCAAGCATTCCTTAGTATTTGGGAAACGTTTCTACCAAGCCACGGAAATGGTTTTGGTGTTTGGTTGTTAAGCGCGTGTTCGCTTTGATGTTGAAGTGACGAATCATGAGGTTCGTCGGTTGGTTGGAACCCTTGAGATCGAGTGTTTTAAATCTCGATGTGTGTTGGTAATGGAGTCTTTATGACGCGACATTAGGTGCCTCTTTTATACCTACTAGCGTGGTGTTCGACTCCGATTGTGTTGCGGTACACTTTTCGTACAAAGTGTTTAAGGGTTGGTTAAAATCCTTCGTGTGCTCAAGGTTGGAGTAAGATGTGGTAATGGGTCGTGTGAGCCCAATTATTGGTAAAGTCTACCTGTGGTAGCATTGTGCGGTTGTACGAGTTGTGGATATGGAACGTGTTCTAAGTGGGGGAGTTACACTCCCGCACGAGGAAGTTTTAGTGTGAGATTTCGGATGATGCTTTTGGTAGATCCGGAAAATGTTGTCGAGACCTGGTTTGGTCGATTTGTGGTAGAGTACAATTTCGGATAAATTATACTTATGGTTTGGATTTGAATCATCACCGAGGTGGTAACGTGGTAAATCTCGTTGAGAGAAAATGGACGTGTTTGGCGAGCAAGGTGAAATCCTCCGGTTAAGGGAGGTGTGTGTCGGGTTCTCTTGTGGAGAATTATTGTTTGGTACCTATGTTTGGTATAGGTGGTTCTTGCTCGATTATGGTATGGTTGTTTGATGAAGCATGATCTTTAGGGTCCGCTGACTTCATCATGGGAATACGTGATTGGTGGAGCATGACTTTCGGGGTCCGCTGACTTCATCATGAGCGTGGTGTTATATCGGTGAAGCATGATCTTCGGGTCCGCTGACTTCATCCGGTGTTGAGATTGGTGGAGTATGACCTTCGGGGTCCGCTGACTTCATCAAGGGAGTAGTGTTATGTCGGTATGGTGTAACACTATCGGGAAATGCGAGTACCGGTGGGAAATGCGAGTACCATTCCTATGTTGAGATTGTGAATCGCGTGTGGTTTCGGATTCACGATGACGCGTGTGGTTTCGGTCATCTTAACTAAATGAATCTCGTGTAGTTCGGATTCATGGTGACTCGTGTAGTTCGGTCATCTTATTGAGGTAGTAATCTCGTGTGGTTTCGGATTACTAAGGCTCGTGTAGTTCGGCCAACCTCGATGTTGTGGAAGTGAATCTCGTGTAGTTCGGATTCACAAATGACTCGTGTGGTTTCGGTCATTGTATTGAGGAGTGAGTCTCGTGTAGTTCGGATTTTCAAATGACTCGTGTAGTTCGGTCATTCCTCCGGGATAGTGACTCTCGTGTAGTTCGGATTCACTATGGCGCGTGTAGTTCGGCCATTCCCAATTGTTGTTGTGGTGAAGGTAGTGAGTCGCGTGTAGTTCGGATTCACTAGGGCGCGTGTGTTTTCGGCCAGCCTTCGTGTCGTGTGATCTATTGGTTGTTTGATACACCAATGGTAGGGTCGTAAGGACCATATTGTGGGAACTATCGGTCGTTTTATACGTCGATGGTGGGGTCGTGAGGACCATGTTGTGGGATTAGTGAGGCGATAGCCGTGTTTTGCTCACATGTTTGTTACGGGTGTGACGATGGTTGATTTCGTACACCTTGGGTTTTGCGTTTCCATAGTCGTTTTGGGCGCTATCGGTTCTAGCCGTTGGATTATGATGTTACGGTAGTTGTGTATTGGTCGTATGGCGCACTAAGAGGGATGTTTAGTGATTGGTGTAATCCGTAAGGGTTCGTTTGGTTTGGTCTTCATCGTTTCGGGTTGTTGACCTTAGGTCGATATTTGGTTGTTTTTAGCATTTTACTTGGAAAGGGTACACTATAGGGTTGATATCTCGGTACGAGATCGGTTGAGTTTTCCCGATGTTAGGGAAGGAGCATAGTTTTAGTGCTCGGATTGTGGATTTGTGAAAATCGTGGGTGACGATTTTAGTTGTTGTAGGCGATTCGTTGGGAGAAATTGCTTAGGAAAGTCGGATTGGGACGTATGTTGAGGACCGTTGAGTGGGGTCCATTTGGTTAAGTGACGAGGATCACGAGGACGTGATCGAGTTTAAGTGGGGGAGAGTTGTAAGACCCGAATATTTATCTTGTATACTTGTGTACTTATGACATTCGAGAACGGGCTTCGTTGAATATTGTTATGTAAGTAAAAAGGTAAAAGAATCTGAAACTGGCTACTTGCGCGCCGCGCGGGTCAGGGGCGCGCCGCGCCATATCACGCAGACAGCTCTCTTCTTCTTTTTAATTGTTTAAATGAAGGGCAATTGGGTAATTTCACTTGGGGCCGGATTTGTGAGCCATATTAGCTGGTTTGGATCAGTTTTGGATCATTTTCACATCCATTCATCACTCTCAAACTATTTTAGAGAGAGAGAGAGATTCTAGAGAGAGATTTAGGGTTTTGGTGAAGAAGGAGGCCGAATTGATCAAAAGCTCGAGTTCTAAAGTTGTTCCTTTCGTTCCTAGCTACGTTGTGGTGGTATTGGTAAGCTCAAACTCCGAATTTCATCTATTTGATTTGATATTCAAGTTAGGGTTTGAGTTAGTTTGATGAAAAACCCTTTTAGATGATGAAATGGGTTTAGTGATGCTAATAATTGGGTTTATTGTTAATTGTTGGTGGATTTTGGGTTGGTGAACTAATTGGCCATGTTTAGGACTTGAAATTGAGTTTAATCACTTAAGTTAGTGGTTATGGAAGTATTGAAACCCATTTAAGGTTATTTGGTTGACTAATTGTGACTTTGGGTCAAATTAGGGTTTGGTGGTGATTATGACCCATTTGGCGATTTAATGAGGTTTATAAACTTAAAATGGATTAAGTTGAAGTATTAAACCAAGTTAAATGTGTTTTGGTGTCAAAACTTGTAAATGGTGAGATTTTGACCTTATGGGTCAAAATTAGGGTTTAAGTGTCAAAATGGGTATGACACGTGTTCAACACTTGAGTTCGGGTTTAATTGGCGTATTAGGACCATTCTCACTTGTATTAGTGATTATTGGTTAGTTTTGGGCACGGTTTGTGCTTGGAAGTGCATTTGGGTCGAAATTGCACTAAGTGACGAATTGGGTTGATTTGTAAATCCACTCTAAGTGTATTGTTGTAATTGTGATAATGGAATAGGTACTTTCCATTGGCGAGTTGCGGATTACTTGGAAGCATTCTTCAAGACTTCAAGGTGAGTGTTAATATCCTATGTGCATATGTATGTGTAGGATGGGTGCGGGTCGGGTGAAGTGGTTCTCGGTTTTAGAGCTCACTTCACATATAGGTGGATTTGATAGACTTGCGTTTAGATCCAATTGGCACGGTTGTGCGTTTTGGTTGACCACCTTTGGCGAGGTACACATTTTGTGTGTACGCTATCACACGTGGTTGTGATGTGGATGATATAACCCCAATGGCGAAGGGTTTTGAGTTGGAGAAGTGAATCGCGTGTAGTTCGGATTCACGATGACGCGTGTAGTTTGGTCATCTTATCAAAATGAATCTCGTGTAGTTCGGATTCATGGTGACTCGTGTAGTTCGGTCATCTTATTGAGGTAGTAATCTCGTGTAGTTTCGGATTACTAAGGCTCGTGTAGTTCGGCCAACCTCGATGTTGTGAAGATAGTAATCTCGTGTGGTTTCGGATTACTAAGGCTCGTGTAGTTCGGCCAATCTTCATTGTGGTATTTGGTTCTCGGTATTGGGTTAAGGTGTTAACCTTGTTCGTTTATATTGTTATATATTAATGTATTTTTGTGTTGTAGCTAACCCTCCGGGTGTAGCTATTTGGCTTGGTTCACATCGTCGTTGGTGAACTTATATTTCGTTGTTGTATCTTAGCTCGTGCTTAGTGTTTGTACGGTACGCCTAGACTAGCTTGCCTTTATGCTTGGTTGTTCGGTATGCGGTATTTGATATTTGTGTGGCGTATTCATTTTATACATATATATGTATGTAGTATATTATCATTCACTAAGCGTTAGCTTACCCTCTCGTTGTTGACTCTTTTTATAGATTGCATGCGGATGGTGGCTCGGGTAAGCGCGGGGACTAGAAGACTTGCATAGTTGCTTTAGAGACTTGCTTTTGGATTTATTAGGATTGGGTAGCGTATCCCCAATCGCCATGCTCGGCTTTGTTTCGTATTAAAAGTCTTATGGTCGAAAATTGTATTTTGATACTTAAAGGGGTAATTTGGGTCGATGTGGGCCCCGCTTCGTAAACATAATTTTATTAATAGAACGTGCTAGTTTTTATATATGGAACATGGGGTTAAAAGCGTTACGCCTAAATATGTCGGGAACTAGTCAAACATTTTCGCATTTAAGAACTTTTTGGACAGTCCACTTTGGCGCGCCGCGCGGCCTATATGGCGTGCCGAGCCACATGCTGTTCAGGAATTTTTTTTTTATTTTGCTGTTTTCACGTGGTTTTGTCTTTGGAAGGTTTGGGTTGTTACATTACGGGACTGTTGGACATTACGTAACCCTCGTCCCTTTGACGACGTTACAACACGCTGTCTTATCAACGGCCATAACGGTTATGTTCCACAAGACCAAGGATGGGAAGTAATCCTAGTAAAACCAGAATGCATGACTTGTTTCTGGACGTATGAATTACGTGTCTTTATTGCCTTTGCTGAACGACTTGTGTACTAGCTAGAATTATCTTCACAACCATCTTGTATCAAATTTATTGTGTGCTATATTTCATGCTATATGTAAAATAAGCGGTATTGTAAATTTGTAAAATATTGTGTAAAAGTTTGAACGCGAAATATTATTATAATCAGTTTTTCATATAGAATTGTAGTAGTTGAATTGTATATTAGCTACTAAGTATGAACTTAACGGGTAGGTACTACCCGAATTTAAACTTATAAAACACTAATATGAAGAAAAAGCTTTTATAAATGAGTTCATATTATGCTACGAAATACTATTAACTACTCTTAATATTCTGTATGATTAACTTGTTCCATTTGATTATTTTGAAGGAAATGGCACCGACTACTCGACACACCGTGAATATGAATGAAGAGGAATTCCGTACTTTTCTAGCTTCAAACATAGCCGCAGTACAGGCTGCGCTACATACCAACAATAACCTTGGATCTAGCAGTACAGGAAATCGTGTAGGATGCACCTACAAAGAATTCACTGCATGCAAACCTTTGGAATTTGATGGAACCGAAGGACCGATCGGATTGAAACGGTGGACCGAGAAGGTCGAATCGGTGTTTGCCATAAGTAAGTGTACTGAAGAGGACAAAGTGAAGTACGCTACGCATACCTTCACAGGTTCTGCGTTAACATGGTGGAATACCTATCTAGAGCAAGTGGGACAAGACGATGCGTACGCACTACCGTGGTCAGCATTCAAGCACTTGATGAACGAGAAGTACCGTCCCAGAACCGAGGTCAATAAGCTCAAGACAGAACTTAGAGGGTTACGAACCCAAGGATTTGATATTACCACGTACGAAAGACGATTCACAGAATTGTGCCTATTGTGTCCGGGAGCATTCAAAGATGAGGAAGAGAAGATCGACGCGTTTGTGAAAGGATTACCGGAAAGAATCCAAGAAGATATAAGTTCACACGAGCCCGCCTCCATACAATAGGCATGTAGAATGGCTCACAAACTAGTGAACCAGATTGAAGAAAGAATTAAAGAACAGACTGCTGAAGAGGCCAATGTGAAGCAAGTCAAAAGAAAGTGGGAGGAAAACGGTGATAAGAATCACCAATACAACAACAACAGCAATTACAACAATAATCGCAACAATTATCCCAACAATCGTAACATCAATCGCAACTACAACAAACGGCCCAACAACAACAACAACAACAACAACAACAACAACAACAACAACAACAGCAACTACAACAATCATCCCAACAACAATAATAACCGCAACAACAACAACAATCAGAAGCAGCTATGCCAAAGGTGTGAAAAGTATCACTCGAGGTTCTGCACCAAATTTTGCAACAAGTGTAAAAGAAATGGTCATAGTGTGGTGAAGTGTGAGGTCTACGGACCAGGGGTTAATAGAACGAAAGGAACAAATGGTGTCGGAATGAGTAATGGCGGAGCAAGTAGTGTCGGAGCAAGTTATGCCAATGTAGTTTGTTATAAATGTGGAAAACCGGGCCACATTATTAGAAATTGCCCGAACCAGGAGAACACGAATGGACAAGGCCGCGGAAGAGTTTTCAATATTAATGCGGCAGAGGCACAGGAAGACCCGGAGCTTGTTACGGGTACGTTTCTTATTGACAATAAATCTGCTTATGTTTTATTTGATTCGGGTGCGGATAGAAGCTATATGAGTAGAGATTTTTGTGCTAAATTAAGTTGTCCATTGACGCCTTTAGATAATAAATTTTTACTCGAATTAACAAATGGTAAATTAATTTCAGCAGATAATATATGTTGGAATCGAGAAATTAAACTGGTTAGCGAAACATTTAAGATTGATTTGATACCAGTAGAGTTAGGGAGTTTTGATGTGATAATCGGTATGGACTGGTTGAAAGAAGTGAAAGCAGAGATCGTTTGTTATAAAAATGCAATTCGCATTATACGAGAAAAAGGAAAACCCTTAATGGTGTACGGAGAAAAGGGCAACACGAAGCTACATCTTATTAGTAATTTGAAGGCACAAAAACTAATAAGAAAAGGTTGCTATGCTGTTCTAGCACACGTCAAGAAAGTACAAACTGAAGAAAAGAGCATCAATGATGTTCCCATTGCAAAAGAATTTCCCGATGTATTTCTGAAAGAATTACCGGGATTACCCCCACATCGATCCGTTGAATTTCAAATAGATCTTGTACCAGGAGCTGCACCAATAGCTCGTGCTCCTTACAGACTCGCACTCAGTGAGATGAAAGAACTGCAAAGCCAATTACAAGAACTTTTAGAGCGTGGTTTCATTCGACCAAGCACATCACCGCGGGGAGCTCCTGTTTTGTTTGTCAAGAAGAAAGATGGTACATTCAGGTTGTGTATCGACTACCGAGAGTTGAACAAACTTACCATCAAGAACCGCTACCCACTACCGAGAATCGACGACTTATTTGATCAACTACAAGGCTCGTCTGTTTATTCAAAGATTGACTTACGTTCCGGGTATCATCAAATGCAGGTGAAAGAAGATGATATTCCAAAGACTGCTCTCAGAACACGTTACGGTCATTACGAGTTTATGGTCATGCCATTTGGTTTAACTAATGCACCAGCTATGTTCATGGACCTTATGAACCGAGTGTGTGGACCATACCTTGACAAGTTTGTCATTGTTTTCATTGATGACATACTTATTTACTCAAAGAATGAACAAGAACACGGTGAACATTTGAGAAAGGTGTTAGAAGTATTGAGGAAGGAAGAATTGTACGCTAAGTTTTCAAAGTGTGCATTTTGGTTGGAAGAAGTTCAATTCCTCGGTCACATAGTGAACAAAGAAGGTATTAAGGTGGATCCAGCAAAGATAGAAACTGTTGAAAAGTGGGAAACCCCGAAAACTCCGAAACACATACGCCAGTTTTTAGGACTAGGTGGTTACTACAGAAGGTTCATCCAAGACTTTTCCAGAATAGCAAAACCCTTGACTGCATTAACGCATAAAGGGAAGAAATTTGAATGGAATGATGAACAAGAGAAAGCGTTTCAGTTATTGAAGAAAAAGCTAACTACGGCACCTATATTGTCATTGCCTGAAGGGAATGATGATTTTGTGATTTATTGTGACGCATCAAAGCAAGGTCTCGGTTGTGTATTAATACAATGAACGAAGGTGATTGCTTATGCGTCTAGACAATTGAAGATTCACGAACAAAATTATACGACGCATGATTTGGAATTAGGAGCGGTTGTTTTTGCATTAAAGACTTGGAGGCACTACTTATATGGGGTCAAAAATATTATATATACCGACCACAAAAGTCTTCAACACATATTTAATCAGAAACAACTGAATATGAGGCAGCGTAGGTGGATTGAATTATTAAATGATTACGACTTTGAGATTCGTTACCACCCGGGGAAGGCAAATGTGGTAGCCTATGCCTTGAGTAGGAAGGACAGAGAACCCATTCGAGTAAAATCTATGAATATAATGATTCATAATAACCTTACTACTCAAATAAAGGAGGCGCAACAAGGAGTTTTAAAAGAGGGAAATTTAAAGGATGAAATACCCAAAGGATCGGAGAAGCATCTTAATATTCGGGAAGACGGAACCCGGTATAGGGCTGAAAGGATTTGGGTACCAAAATTTGGAGATATGAGAGAAATGGTACTTAGAGAAGCTCATAAAACCAGATACTCAATACATCCTGGAACGGGGAAGATGTACAAGGATCTCAAGAAACATTTTTGGTGGCCGGGTATGAAAGCCGATGTTGCTAAATACGTAGGAGAATGTTTGACGTGTTCTAAGGTCAAAGCTGAGCATCAGAAACCATCAGGTCTACTTCAACAACCCGAAATCCCAGAATGGAAATGGGAAAACATTACCATGGATTTCATCACTAAATTGCCAAGGACTGCAAGTGGTTTTGATACTATTTGGGTAATAGTTGATCGTCTCACCAAATCAGCACACTTCCTGCCAATAAGAGAAGATGACAATATGGAGAAGTTAGCACGACTGTATTTGAAGGAAGTCGTCTCCAGACATGGAATACCAATCTCTATTATCTCTGATAGGGATGGCAGATTTATTTCAAGATTCTGGCAGACATTACAGCAAGCATTAGGAACTCGTCTAGACATGAGTACTGCCTATCATCCACAAACTGATGGGCAGAGCGAAAGGACGATACAAACGCTTGAAGACATGCTACGAGCATGTGTTATTGATTTCAGAAACAGTTGGGATCGACATCTACCGTTAGCAGAATTTTCCTACAACAACAGCTACCATTCAAGCATTGAGATGGCGCCGTTTGAAGCACTTTATGGTAGAAAGTGCAGGTCTCCGATTTGTTGGAGTGAAGTGGGGGATAGACAGATTACGGGTCCGGAGATTATACAAGAAACTACCGAGAAGATCATCCAAATTCAACAACGGTTGAAAACCGCCCAAAGTCGACAAAAGAGCTACGCTGACATTAAAAGAAAAGATATAGAATTTGAAATTGGAGAGATGGTCATGCTTAAAGTTGCACCTTGGAAAGGCGTTGTTCGATTTGGTAAACGAGGGAAATTAAATCCAAGGTATATTGGACCATTCAAGATTATTGATCGTGTCGGACCAGTAGCTTACCGACTTGAGTTACCTCAACAACTCGCGGCTGTACATAACACTTTCCACGTCTCGAATTTGAAGAAATGTTTTGCTAAAGAAGATCTCACTATTCCGTTAGATGAAATCCAAATCAACGAAAAACTTTAATTCATCGAAGAACCCGTTGAAATAATGGATCGTGAGGTTAAAAGACTTAAGCAAAACAAGATACCAATTGTTAAGGTTCGATAGAATGCTCGTAGAGGACCCGAGTTCACCTGGGAGCGTGAAGATCAGATGAAGAAGAAATACCCGCATCTATTTCCAGAAGATTCGTCAACACCTTCAACAGCTTAAAATTTCGGGACGAAATTTATTTAACGGGTAGGTACTGTAGTGACCCGAACTTTTCCATGTTTACATATATTAATTGAGATTGATATTTACATGATTAAATGTTTCCAACATGTTAAGCAATCAAACTTGTTAAGACTTGATTAATTGAAATATGTTTCATATAGACAATTGACCACCCAAGTTGACCGGTGATTCACGAAAGTTAAAACTTGTAAAAACTATATGATGACATATATATGGATATATATATATATAGTTAACATGATACTATGATAAGTAAACATATCATTAAGTATATTAACAATGAAGTACATATTTAAAAACAAGACTACTAACTTAATGATTTTTAAACGAGACATATATGTAACGATTATCGTTGTAAAGACATTTAATGTATATATATATCATATTAAGAGATATTCATACATGATAATATCATGATAATATAATAATTTAAAATCTCATTTGATATTATAAACATTGGGTTAACAACATTTAACAAGATCGTTAACCTAAAGGTTTCAAAACAACACTTACATGTAACGACTAACGATGACTTAACGACTCAGTTAAAATGTATATACATGTAGTGTTTTAATATGTATTTATACACTTTTGAAAGACTTCAATACACTTATCAAAATACTTCTACTTAACAAAAATGCTTACAATTACATCCTCGTTCAGTTTCATCAACATTTCTACTCGTATGCACCCGTATTCGTACTCGTACAATACACAGCTCTTAGATGTATGTACTATTGGTATATACACTCCAATGATCAGCTCTTAGCAGCCCATGTGAGTCACCTAACACATGTGGGAACCATCATTTGGCAACTAGCATGAAATATCTCATAAAATTACAAAAATATGAGTAATCATTCATGACTTATTTACATGAAAACAAAATTACATATCCTTTATATCTAATCCATACACCAACGACCAAAAACACCTAAAAACACTTTCATTCTTTAATTTTCTTCATCTAATTGATCTATCTCAAGTTCTAGCTTCAAGTTCTAAGTGTTCTTCATAAATTCTACAAGTTCTAGTTACATAAAATCAAGAATACTTTCAAGTTTGCTAGCTCACTTCCAATCTTGTAAGGTGATCATCCAACCTCAAGAAATCTTTGTTTCTTACAGTAGGTTATCATTCTAATACAAGGTAATAATCATATTCAAACTTTGGTTCAATTTCTATAACTATAACAATCTTATTTCAAGTGATGATCTTACTTGAACTTGTTTTCGTGTCATGATTCTGCTTCAAGAACTTCGAGCCATCCAAGGATCCGTTGAAGCTAGATCCATTTTTCTCTTTTCCAGTAGGTTTATCCAAGGAACTTAAGGTAGTAATGATGTACATAACATCATTCGATTCATACATATAAAGCTATCTTATTCGAAGGTTTAAACTTGTAATCACTAGAACATAGTATAGTTAATTCTAAACTTGTTCGCAAACAAAAGTTAATCCTTCTAACTTGACTTTTAAAATCAACTAAACACATGTTCTATATCTATATGATATGCTAACTTAATGATTTAAAACCTGGAAACACGAAAAACACCGTAAAACCGGATTTACGCCGTCGTAGTAACACCGCGGGCTATTTTGGGTTAGTTAATTAAAAACTATGATAAACTTTGATTTAAAAGTTGTTATTCTGAGAAAATGATTTTTATTATGAACATGAAACTATATCCAAAAATTATGGTTAAACTCAAAGTAGAAGTATGTTTTCTAAAATGGTCATCTAGACGTCGTTCTTTCGACTGAAATGACTACCTTTACAAAAATGACTTGTAACTTATTTTTCCGACTATAAACCTATACTTTTTCTGTTTAGATTCATAAAATAGAGTTCAATATGAAACCATAGCAATTTGATTCACTCAAAACGGATTTAAAATGAAGAAGTTATGGGTAAAACAATATTGGATAATTTTTCTCATTTTAGCTACGTGAAAATTGGTAACAAATCTATTCCAACCATAACTTAATCAACTTGTATTGTATATTATGTAATCTTGAGATACCATAGACACGTATACAATGTTTCGACCTATCATGTCGACACATCTATATATATTTCGGAACAACCATAGACACTCTATATGTGAATGTTGGAGTTAGCTATACAGGGTTGAGGTTGATTCCAAAATATATATAGTTTGAGTTGTGATCAATACTGAGATACGTATACACTGGGTCGTGGATTGATTCAAGATAATATTTATCGATTTATTTCTGTACATCTAACTGTGGACAACTAGTTGTAGGTTACTAACGAGGACAGCTGACTTAATAAACTTAAAACATCAAAATATATTAAAAGTGTTGTAAATATATTTTGAACATACTTTGATATATATGTATATATTGTTATAGGTTCGTGAATCAACCAGTGGCCAAGTCTTACTTCCCGACGAAGTAAAAATCTGTGAAAGTGAGTTATAGTCCCACTTTTAAAATCTAATATTTTTGGGATGAGAATACATGCAGGTTTTATAAATGATTTACAAAATAGACACAAGTACGTGAAACTACATTCTATGGTTGAATTATCGAAATCGAATATGCCCCTTTTTATTAAGTCTGGTAATCTAAGAATTAGGGAACAGACACCCTAATTGACGCGAATCCTAAAGATAGATCTATTGGGCCTAACAAACCCCATCCAAAGTACCGGATGCTTTAGTACTTCGAAATTTATATCATATCCGAAGGGTGTCCCGGAATGATGGGGATATTCTTATATATGCATCTTGTTAATGTCGGTTACCAGGTGTTCACCATATGAATGACTTTTATCTCTATGTATGGGATGTGTATTGAAATATGAAATCTTGTGGTCTATTATTATGATTTGATATATATAGGTTAAACCTATAACTCACCAACATTTTTGTTGACGTTTTAAGCATGTTTATTCTCAGGTGATTATTAAGAGCTTCCGCTGTCGCATACTTAAATAAGGACGAGATTTGGAGTCCATGCTTGTATGATATTGTGTAAAAACTGCATTCAAGAAACTTATTTTGTTGTAACATATTTGTATTGTAAACCATTATGTAATGGTCGTGTGTAAACAAGATATTTTAGATTATCATTATTTGATAATCTACGTAAAGCTTTTTAAAACCTTTATCTATGAAATAAAGGTTATGGTTTGTTTTAAAAATGAATGCAGTCTTTGAAAAACGTCTCTTATAGAGGTCAAAACCTCGCAACGAAATCAATTAATATGGAACGTTTTTAATCAATAAGAACGGGACATTTCATCACAGGTACTGCATTAACGTGGTGGAACACCTATCTTGAACATGTAGGACAAAATGCTGCTTACGCACTACCGTGGTCGGTATTCAAGCAATTGATGAACGAGCAGTACCGTCCTAGAAACGAAGTCAATAAGCTCAAGGTAGAGCTTAGAGAGTTACGAACACAAGGGTTTGACATTACCACATATGAACGATGATTCACAGAGTTGTGCCTATTATGTCCAGGAACGTTCGAAGATGAAGAATAGAAGATCGATGCATTTATAAAAGGGTTACCAGTAAGGATTCAAGAAGATGTGAGTTCACACGAGCCCGCTTCCATACAAAAGGCAAGTCGAATGGCTCATAAACTCATAAATCAGATTGAGGAAAGAATTAAAGAGCAGGCGGCCGAAGAAGCCAGCACGAAACAACTCAAGAGAAAGTGAGAAGAAACCAGTGACAAGGGTCACCAATACAACAACAACAACAATTACAACCACAACCGCAACAACAATCGCAACAATAACCGCAATCCCAACAATAACTACATCAAACGTCCCAACAACAACAACAACTACAACAACCGTTCCAACAACAATAACAATCCCAACAACAACCTCAATAACAACAACGGCAACAAAAACCAAAAATGCCAAAGGTGTGAAGAGTACCACCAGAATGGGTTCTGCACGACATTTTGCACCAATTGTAAAAGAACTGGCCATGATGCGAAAAAGTGTGAGGTCTACGGACCAAAGTTTAACAGAACTAAAGGAACAAATAGTGGCGAAACAAGTAATGCCGCCTTTGTTTGTTATGAATGTGGAAAACAGGGCCACATTAGAAGTAATTGCCCGAATCAGGGGAATACTAATGGGTAGGACCGCGGAAGAGTTTTCAATATTAATACGGTAGAAGCGCAGGAAGACCCGGAGCTTGTTATGGGTACGTTTCTTATTGATAATAAATCTGCTTATATTTTATTTGATTCGGGTGCGGATAGAAGCTATATGAGTAGAGATTTTTGTGCTAAGTTAATGTGACGATCGCTCCAAATCCATATGGACAAACACGTCATTCATCGATTTCATTGCGAGGTATTTGACCTCTATATGATACGTTTTGTAAACATTGCATTCTTTTGAAAAGGCACACCATCAATGAATATTTAAATCAAAGGTTCTCGACATCTGATGATTTCTATATATAGACAATCACCGTAAATAATAGTTTACAATAGTAATTCCGTTGACAATGCAGTCAAAATAAGATACATGGTGATGATTTTGTGAATGCAACGTTTTCTTGAATAAAGCATGCAAGACTCCATGCACATAGCTTGTATAACATGTAAGCAAACAGCGGAAGACTTCTAGGGAACCTGAGAATAAACATGCTAACAAGTGTCAACACAAAGGTTGGTGAGTTCATAGTTTTAGTGTTTTGCATAATCTGTATATAAAAGTGGATCACAAGATTTCAGTTGTTTCATCCAGAAACGTTTATCAAAATATTCTACAAGATTGAGCACCCTGATAACTAAACTTAACGTATATATAATTTGTACCCTTTGTATAATCATCTTAATATTACACGCAAACCAACGTGTACGCTTCTCAAATAGCATATGTCCGTTAAAAGGCTAGTGCTCTAGCTCGGACGGGGATATCAAGCCCTATGGATCCATATACTACTACTCGCGCCCACCAGTTCTTATAACTGGCAGTTAACAGTTACCAAAGCTAAGGGATTTTCGGTTCAAACTCAGTGTAGAATTTAGTATGTACTTGTATCCATTGCGTTTAAAATAAAGTGCATGTATTTTCAGCCCAAAAATATAGATTGCAAAAGCAATTAAAAAGGGAGCATATGAAACTCACGCATATAAATATTGTAAATCAGTTTATAAAGCATTTGCATGTATTCTCAGCCCAAAAATGTAGAGAGTAAAAGGGATCTTATGAAACTCACCTTAGCAGCATATAAAGTTGTTCACCAAAATGTGACCAAAACTCGGATTACCAATTAATCGTAGATCTCAACGTATCAGTATTGAGATTCAATATTGTAGGAAAGTACGTAGACGTAACGGAGATGATAAAAACTAGGTTTGATTCATAAATATACCCCCGAACATTACCCATAACCTCCTTGGCAATAACCCATAATTTCCTTAGCTCTATCCCGCTTGAAAACCATTTTGAAAATAACCCACTCATGACCTCGTCGTAGTATTTTATGTATAATACATAATTAATAATACTAATAATAATAAGATTAATAATAATATTAATCTTAATAATATAAATAATAATAATAATAATAATAATAATAATAATAATAATAATAAATTAAATAAATATTACGGAGTAATAATACTAGAGAAAGAGATATATATTCAATTGAGCCAAAAACTGCGCAATTTATAGAACTTTTTCTGAAAAAGTACCCCATGCGATCGCATGGGATTTGTGCTTCAAGGCCATGCGATCGCATGGCCCTCTGATCCAGCTCACAAACTTTTAACTTTTTGTTTGTCGACATAATTTTATATAATATATATAATATATTTAATTTATATAATTAATTATATATTATATTAAATTCACATGCATAGTTGACTTGTAATTTTTGTTCCGATAAGTCGTACGTCATCACTCGGCTTATGTCCCGGTTCTAGTTTTTCAAATGTCCTTTCGTACGCTGAGAAAACTTGTATTTTACATTTCGTGTCACGTACCTTTGTCAAAATATAGCCTTAAATTATCCCTAAACTATACCACTCAAAGTATATCTTAAACTTTCGAGTATTTTGATCATTTACTTCTATAAATCATCGTCTCGCTATTTGTTAATATATATATAATAACAATTCGTTTTTATGACCAAGTTAATATTATATTTTATCGTATTGTTAAATATATATTTTCAATATTAATAAACACGTTTTAAAATACATATCGCAAGTTATTCATATATCTAATTCCAACAGTTGATATTCCTTATTATTGTATGTGTCCAAATTACGTTATTTAAACAAACACTTTACCATTTATTCTGAATACCGTTAAGAATGAATGATTTCCCAAATCAACGTGGACCTTACAACAGAGACCCGTAATAATATCATAATCCTTAAGGGACTCAATAATTATCTTTTAATTCAATTGTTTGGCATAATCTTTTAACTCTGTATCTAAATATATCAATCAGATAATCAAACCAATAAGTTTAATGCACAGTATCATATACTCAACACTTTGTTACGTTTTCAAGTTATGGTATATATATGTATCTATTTACATATAATTGTTCGCGAATCGTTGAGAACAATCGAAAGGTAATTGAATAGTTCAAAAATTTTGAGATTCAACTTTACAGACTTTACTTATCGTGTCGGAAACGTTAAAGATTAAGTTTAAATTTGGTCAGAAATTTTCGGGTCATCACAGTACCTACCCGTTAAAGAAATTTCGTCCCGAAATTTGAGTGAGGTCGTCATGGCTGACAATAAAAATGTTTTCATGACGAATATGAGTTGGTAAATAGAATTTTATCACCATTGAATAATACGGATAAAACAATCCGATTACTCGAAGTGTATGAGAGAAGTTATCGTAATAGAGTGAAATGGAGAATAGAGATTCGTCTTATCTCTTGATGTAGTAACGATTGATTTCCGGAATTTAAGGAATAGAAAATCTTCATAATTTAAATAAGATTTGATTCTTCGGAATTTAAGGAAATTAGAATTTCCTTTGATTAAATGCGTAATCTGCCTCGATTGCTATGTCTAATATTTTGCTATAAATTAACCTCTTCCGTTTCATTTATTTTCACCACTCCTATAATCTTTTTTTTCTTATTTCATACTTACAAAAGATTTGTGAAAATGCTTCATCCAGTTCTGATTCTTGATATTTTCTTGGCTATCATATCATTCATTCTTCTTTTTCATCTGCCACCAGAGGAGGTTATTTTTTTCTACTATTACCTTGGGGTTATATTGTTTTTCATTCTTCCGTGTCTTTATATTGCTATACGCATTGATATACACGGTTTGTAATTTCGGGGTTATTTTCGGGCTTTATATTTTCCATTATATTTCGGAGCTTCATGCTTTCGTTTTCTCTTCCTGACTTTAAGTCAAGCGAATAATGGTCCAAAATTCGTAGGTATGGATTTTGAAATGAATATAATTAATGTTCTAAGAAAGAAACGATAATGGCACAATCTGACTTGTCAAATTACCAGAATACCTCGAAAAAGACCGAATCATCAGGAAAATATTTTCTTGATATGTTTAGAGGTTAAATAGAATGAAAGAGTTATGTAACATGGTTCATGATGAGGGTATGATCTGTGAACCTTTATCACGTTCCATTAGAAACTCAGCATGACTTACTGTAATATAATCACGTTGATCAAGTGTCATTATATTATACTAACTCATGCTTCAATTCCCAACACTACTTCAAAAACATCCATTTTTCAAAATTTTCAGAAATTAGAAACTAAAATAGTTTCTTTTATGATGTAACACAGATAGCGTGAAGAGATAAATGATTTCAGATAAGAATAGTTATGAAAATATCTTCAGAAATATGGAGGATATTTATAATGGAAGATACGATGATATCTTAGAATTTCTAATATCAGAGGATGATGCGAAAAATCTGTCTGTAAAGGTTTAGAATAAGAAGTAAGGTTCTTACTAATGGTTTCAGCAGACACTGAATCATTTGGATTCTTTGAAGGTAGATTTCGTCCTTGTGATTTGTCTACAGCTTCCTTCATACTTTGCTCAACCCGTTTTCCAGTTCCAAACCTTCTTTTTTTCTGTGCTTTTCCAACACACTACTCTTTATCATCAAACTTTCGACTGTTAAAGTCGTTTACAGTTTTTGCTGTTTCATCAGCATTTTTCCAAAATTCGGAGAACTAGTTTCGTAGTTTGAGGTGTTTTTCAGAAACTTCACATTAGAAGTATGTAAGTCTAGAAGATAGATGTTATATATATATATAACTGTTGTCGTAGAAAATGCTGCGAGATTCAAAATACTGATTGCTAATTCCCGGTGGTTGGTATGGAAATTATTGTTACAAGATATGGATGAGTACATGATAGGGTTTCAATGAGTATAAGGATTTTTCGAAAGGTCAAGGATTAATAAAGTTGTTTGGTAAATTTACTGCTAATGTGGTGGAACGTGAAAGGTTCCCCAGTAACAAAACGTATATATCAAGGTTACAATAAGGCTTAATCTGAAAAGTTGAAGTTGACTGGTTGGAAGTGTGATAAAACTGGATACTTTGAAAAGAAATTGTAAGATTATTTTCGATAATAACAATGCTAAAGGATCTTTCACCGTTTTGAAGTCAAAGTATAGCTTTGAAAGATGTAGAGATCTAAGAATGATGTCACTTGTTAAATCTTGACTTGGATTCTGCTATGTCAATATCAGAATATGTAATTGAATTTATATGGAAACGATTGTATATCGCTGTGAGCATAGTTAATAATTTTTAAATCAAAGTTGAAGAATGTACAGTGTAACATATTAATTGCGAACTTATATATTTTCCGGGTATTACCTACCCGTTAAAGATTTCACAATTAATACTTTGTACAAAGAATTTTTATTACCGTCTTTATGAAAATATATGTATGTATATTTTCTTCAGATGTAACACAGATTTAATGAGTTAATATCATATTAAGCTCATTTAATTTTCGGCTTGACTTAGAAATGATTAATCTCTAAAACATTAAAGATTACATAATCTTTGCAGAGTATTTCGCTAATGTAATCGATACTTCATTATTTATTCTTATTGATATTTCTCAGTGAAGGATGTTGGTGCTCGTGGAATTTTTGTGAACCTTACAAGGCACATATGATGTTTTCTGAAAAGTTTCGAGTATATCGAAATTGAAAATGTAAAATCAATTATGTAATTGATTAATACATTTGGTTTATTATGAAATGGAATTCATTGGGTTGAAACAGAGATTGTAGTTAACAATGATTAAGTTGTTAAGGAATGATGTACATCATTGCATATTAGTAATATGAACTAACCGAGTAGTACCTACCAGTTAAGATTCACACGTAATAGCTTAGTACGAAAAGATTTATTTTGATTTCAAAATTCATATATATTAAATATACATAAAATTTCTTCAGGGAAAAATGAGTTAACACTTCATCGGTTATTGTTGCTGGTATTTCTTGGTAACTATGGTGCGTATGACGTTGATGCTCGTGGAACAGATTGTGAAGTTGAGGTTTACGATGCGGATGTTGTTGGTGGTGGTAATGGTACTGTTGGTGTTGTTGTCGGTGGTACTGTTGATGCCGATGATGCTACTGGTGCTTGTAACCTTTGCACCATATTCTCCAAAGCCACTACCCAAGCGCGAAGCTCGTTGACTTCTTCTACTACACCGGGATGATTGGCGGTTCGGACGAGCCGATGAATAAGATCCAGAATTTGAGATAGTATATTATCGTAACGAGATACTCTGGAAATGAGAGAGAAAATGGTGTCTCGAACAAGTTCGCCGGTAAGTGCTTCAGGTTCTTCGCCAAGAGGGCAATGTGGTGGATGGAAGGGATCGCCTTCTTCTTGTCTCCAATAATTAAGTAAGCTACGAACCCATCCCCAATTCATCCAGAATAGATGATGGCTAATTGGTTGATCCATTCCAGTTACACTGTCTTCGAAATTCAGGTGAATATCCATATCGGAATAGCTATCAGAGTTTAAGGAATTTGAACTAGATACGGGATCCATCTTGTATAATTAGGGAGATGATTTTTGATATGAATTAGATTATAGAATTTAGTTTGGTATTCTTCAATACATAATTTACATATGTATATATAATACCAAATTCCATAAATCACGGAGAAATTTTCGGAAGATGTCAAGAAAAGTTTACAGTAACAGATACGCTAAGATATGAATTTTTTTCTATCCACTATTCATGCAATCAATGCAGTAAAACGTGTCTAGACTAGGAATGATAAGCAGGTAATTTCCGACAAGAAATGATAAGCAAAACTTCTAACATGAAGACACGGTCGAAGTCCAGACTTACTAATGCATCCTAACAACTATCAGTTAGACACACTCATGCAAGACCTGGTTCACTAGGACCAACGCTCTGATACCAACTGTGACGATCGCTCCAAATCCATATGGACAAACACGTCATTCATCGATTTCATTGCGAGGTATTTGACCTCTATATGATACGTTTTGTAAACATTGCATTCTTTTGAAAAGGCACACCATCAATGAATATTTAAATCAAAGGTTCTCGACATCTGATGATTTCTATATATAGACAATCACCGTAAATAATAGTTTACAATAGTAATTCCGTTGACAATGCAGTCAAAATAAGATACATGGTGATGATTTTGTGAATGCAATGTTTTCTTGAATAAAGCATGCAAGACTCCATGCACATAGCTTGTATAACATGTAAGCAAACAGTGGAAGACTTCTAGGGAACCTGAGAATAAACATGCTAACAAGTGTCAACACAAAGGTTGGTGAGTTCATAGTTTTAGTGTTTTGCATAATCTGTATATAAAAGTGGATCACAAGATTTCAGTTGTTTCATCCAGAAACGTTTATCAAAATATTCTACAAGATTGAGCACCCTGATAACTAAACTTAACGTATATATAATTTGTACCCTTTGTATAATCATCTTAATATTACACGCAAACCAACGTGTACGCTTCTCAAATAGCATATGTCCGTTAAAAGGCTAATGCTCTAGCTCGGACGGGGATATCAAGCCCTATGGATCCATATACTACTACTCGCGCCCACCAGTTCTTATAACTGGCAGTTAACAGTTACCAAAGCTAAGGGATTTTCGGTTCAAACTCAGTGTAGAATTTAGTATGTACTTGTATCCATTGCGTTTAAAATAAAGTGCATGTATTTTCAGCCCAAAAATATAGATTGCAAAAGCAATTAAAAAGGGAGCATATGAAACTCACGCATATAAATATTGTAAATCAGTTTATAAAGCATTTGCATGTATTCTCAGCCCAAAAATGTAGAGAGTAAAAGGGATCTTATGAAACTCACCTTAGCAGCATATAAAGTTGTTCACCAAAATGTGACCAAAACTCGGATTACCAATTAATCGTAGATCTCAACGTATCAGTATTGAGATTCAATATTGTAGGAAAGCAGACGTAACGGAGATGATAAACACTAGGTTTGATTCATAAATATACCCCCGAACATTACCCATAACCTCCTTGGCAATAACCCATAATTTCCTTAGCTCTATCCCGCTTGAAAACCATTTTGAAAATAACCCACTCATGACCTCGTCGTAGTATTTTATGTATAATACATAATTAATAATACTAATAATAATAAGATTAATAATAATATTAATCTTAATAATATAAATAATAATAATAATAATAATAATAATAATAATAATAATAATAATAATAAATTAAATAAATATTACGGAGTAATAATACTAGAGAAAGAGATATATATTCAATTGAGCCAAAAACTGCGCAATTTATAGAACTTTTTCTGAAAAAGTACCCCATGCGATCGCATGGGATTTGTGCTTCAAGGCCATGCGATCGCATGGCCCTCTGATCCAGCTCACAAACTTTTAACTTTTTGTTTGTCGACATAATTTTATATAATATATATAATATATTTAATTTATATAATTAATTATATATTATATTAAATTCACATGCATAGTTGACTTGTAATTTTTGTTCCGATAAGTCGTACGTCATCACTCGACTTATGTCCCGGTTCTAGTTTTTCAAATGTCCTTTCGTACGCTGAGAAAACTTGTATTTTACATTTCGTGTCACGTACCTTTGTCAAAATATAGCCTTAAATTATCCCTAAACTATACCACTCAAAGTATATCTTAAACTTTCGAGTATTTTGATCATTTACTTCTATAAATCATCGTCTCGCTATTTGTTAATATATATATAATAACAATTCGTTTTTATGACCAAGTTAATATTATATTTTATCGTATTGTTAAATATATATTTTCAATATTAATAAACACGTTTTAAAATACATATCGCAAGTTATTCATATATCTAATTCCAACAGTTGATATTCCTTATTATTGTATGTGTCCAAATTACGTTATTTAAACAAACACTTTACCATTTATTCTGAATACCGTTAAGAATGAATGATTTCCCAAATCAACGTGGACCTTACAACAGAGACCCGTAATAATATCATAATCCTTAAGGGACTCAATAATTATCTTTTAATTCAATTGTTTGGCATAATCTTTTAACTCTGTATCTAAATATATCAATCAGATAATCAAACCAATAAGTTTAATGCACAGTATCATATACTCAACACTTTGTTACGTTTTCAAGTTATGGTATATATATGTATCTATTTACATATAATTGTTCGCGAATCGTTGAGAACAATCGAAAGGTAATTGAATAGTTCAAAAATTTTGAGATTCAACTTTACAGACTTTACTTATCGTGTCGGAAACGTTAAAGATTAAGTTTAAATTTGGTCAGAAATTTTCGGGTCATCACAGTTAAGTTGCTCATTGACGCCTTTGGATAGTAAATTTTTACTCGAATTAGCAAACGGTAAATTAATTTCAGCAGATAATATATGTCGGGATAGAGAAATTAAACTGGGGGATGAAACGTTTAAAATTGATTTAATACCAGTCGAGTTAGGGAGTTTTGATGTAATAATTGGTATGGACTGGTTGAAAAAGGTGAGAGCAGAGGTCGTTTGAAATTGGTATGGCCGGTTGTTGGAACGACGCGAGCCGGGCTGGGTCTCGATTCAGAAAGATGAAGAGCCCAGATTATGGTTTCGAGGGTCATCCATTACGAAAAGACCTTCCTCTTTCGCATTATGCGTGAAAAGGGAAAACCTTTAATGGTGTACGGAGAAAAGAACAACGCGAAATTAAATCTTATTAGTAGTTTGAAGTCTCAAAAACTAATAAGAAAAGGTTGTTACGTCATTATAGCACACATCGAGGAAGTTAAACCTGAAGAAAAGAACATCAGTGATGTTCCCGTTGCAAAAGAATTTCCCGATGTATTTCTGAAAGAATTACCGGGATTACCCCCACATCGATCCGTTGAATTTCAAATAGACCTTGTACCAGGAGCTGCACCAATAGCTCGTGCTCCATACAGACTCGCACCAAGTGAAATGAAAGAATTACAAAGTCAGTTACAAGAAATTTTAGAGCGTGGTTTCATTCGACCAAGTACATCACCATGGGGAGCTCCTGTTCTATTTGTCAAGAAGAAAGATGGTACATTCAGGTTGTGTATCGACTACCGAGAGTTGAACAAACTTACCATCAAGAACCGTTACCCATTACCGAGAATCGACGACTTATTTGATCAACTACAAGGCTCGTCAGTTTATTCGAAGATCGATTTACGTTCTGGATATCACCAAATGCGGGTGAAAGAGGATGACATTCCGAAGACTGCTTTTAGGACGCGTTACGGTCATTAAGAGTTTATGGTTATGCCGTTTGGATTGACTAATGCACCAGCTATGTTCATGGACCTCATGAACTGAGTGTGTGGGCCATATCTTGACAAGTTTGTCATTGTCTTCATCGATGACATACTTATTTACTCGAAGAATGATCAAGAGCACGAAGAACATTTGAGAAAAGTGCTAGAGTTTCTGAGAAAAGAATAACTGTACGCTACGTTTTCAAAGTGTGCATTTTGGTTGGAAGAAGTTCAATTCCTCGGTCATATAGTGAACAAAGAAGGTATTCAGGTGGATCCAGCAAAGATTGAAACCGTTGAAAAGTGGGAAACCCCAAAAACTTCGAAACACATACGCCAATTTTTAGGGCTAGCTGGTTATTACAGGAGATTCATCCAAGATTTTTCCAAAATAGCAAAACCCTTGACTGCATTAATGCATAAAGGGAGGAAATTTGAATGGAAGGATGAACAAGAAAAAGTGTTTCAATTGTTGAAGAAAAAGTTAACTACGGCACCTATATTGTCATTACCTGAAGGGAATGATGATTTTGTGATATATTGTGACGCCTCAAAGCAAGGTCTCGGTTGTGTATTAATGCAACGAACGAAAGTAATTGCTTATTCGTCTAGACAATTGAAGATTCACGAGCAGAATTATACGACGCATGATTTGGAATTAGGCGCGATTGTTTTTGCATTAAAGACTTGGAGGCACTACTTATATGGGGTCAAAAGTATTATATATACCGACCACAAAAGTCTTCAACACATATTTAATCAGAAACAACTGAACGTGAGGTAGCGCATGTAACATCCCGCGTTTTTTTTTTTTTCGTTAAATTTATTTTTAACACCGTCTTTTTCTTTTAAATAATACCTTTCGTTATTTAAATTCGTAGTTTCCGTTGACTAACGTTCATAATAATTCCGTCATTTAATTATAACATCTCTCGTTAACTTGCGTTTTAAAAATATTCGATCGGTTAAATCCCGCACCCGCTTTGAAACTCGAGGGACCGGAGTTGCCAAATGGGCAAACTAGTTGACTAGGTCAACTAGTCAACCCATTTCTCCACCATTTCCATCATCTCCCTCTCTCTCTTTCTCTCTAGCAAGAACACACACAAACCCCAACTTCATAGAATCATCATCTAAATTCGGATCGGGTAGCAAACTTCAAAACAAATTACATATTCGTGATCCTCTCATCATCCTCTTCGATTTGGTACCAATTTCATCCATTTTGGGTAACATTTCTAAAACACTAAATTTCTCTAAATTCGTTTTATATACTTGAAATTGTGTTAGTTAGTGTCTATGGCTCGTGTGTAACATGAATATATGTTTGGTTTGCTCGATTTGTGGTTTGGAGTAACTAGTTTGAACATTTGAAGTGGGTGTGCTAAATCCTTGATTTTGGATGAGTTAATGTCGTTAGATTGTTAAAGTGCATGTTTTAATTGTGTTACTAGTATCACTAGCTTCGTTTTGATGCGTAGGTTGATTAAGAAAACTTCAAAAACATGAATATTGATTTTGTGATGTTTGACTAGGGTTTGATAGTTCTTGACATGAACTTTTGATGCCTGAATGCCATGGAATGTTAATTGTTAGTGATTAGTTGTAATGTATGCTTCATTACCTTCAAAACGGCATATCATATGTGTAAATTGGATTCCCGGAACTTAAAATGCATATTGATGAACTTGAAGCTTTGAAATGAGCGTTTATTGATCACATGACGAGAATTCGATTGTTGTAAATGATGTTTTTGTTTGAGGATTTGTGTTTAGTTGTGTTCCTTGTCAAAAGAGCTTTCCAACGGTATAAGATACGTCTTCTAATTATTTGCGGTTTGCGTTTTGCGTTTGTTTGAAGTTTTGACCAAGACTTGAACTTTGAAAAACGACCTGACACCAGACCATGTGTTATGTCGCGGCGCGACACTCCTTGCCGCGGCGCGACATATGCCTTGTCCAGATTCTGTCCAACTTTTCCATTTTATCAAAAATGTTTGCTATGCTACGCACCTCCGATTAACATGTAACTTGGCCAACATGCTCATATATGACTTCTAAGCTTAGAAAAATAGTTCGGGACCCGACCCGAACGTGTTGACTTTTCGTTGACTTTGACCAAGTTTGACTTTTAGTCAAACTTAACCAAACTTTTATGCAATCTTCCTAACATGCTTTTATACTTGTATCTTGCATGAAACTTGACAATTTGCTTCACATGCTACATAATCGAGTCGTGTCGAGCCATAGGACTAATTGAACAACTTTGACCGATCGTGTTTACCGTTATTTGATACAACCTATATGTTTAGGTCAAGGCTAAGCAACTTTCATGCACACGTTTACTTGTTGAAGTACCTTTATACTCGTGCACTCGAGGTGAGATCATAGTCCCACCTTTTCAACAACTTTTATACTTTTAAATCGTGGGCTGAGAAAACATATACTTTGTTACATCTTGTACTACTTACTTTTATGTTTTGAACACAAGTGTGAAAATAAACATTCCACGTGCGAGTTTAGAACAAAATCCTCAATTCGATTATCATTAGTTACACTTGCAGGGTGTAAGCGAGAACTTATATTGTGTGGCCATACGGGTTTAACAAACCCTCATTCGGACGGTTCGCTACCGTTATGCGGATGAAATATATTTTTGTGTTTTAGTGTGGGTTCTAGCACTGTGTGATGGGGTAACGTTGGTTAAGTTTTGATAATTGAGTGCTCGCGTATAACAACACTTTTGGAATGCAAATGATTTGGATAATCTACGTTATGGATATACAAAAATCTTGTGGTTCAAAGACAACGTTTAATACTTACTAAACCTATGATTTCACCAACGTTTTCGTTGACAGATTCTTCTATGTTTTCTCAGGTCTTGCACGATATGTGATACATGCTTCCGCTCACTATTTGATACTTGCATCCGATGTCGAGTATACATGCATTTCATGGAGCGTCTTTTGACTTTACTTTAAACCGTGTCGCCTAGATTTCAATCGTACTTATAACATTGTAACTTAACTTTTGGTTGAACAATTCTTGTAAACTTTGAAACAATCCTTATTTTGAAATGGAGGCGACATATTTTGGTCAAACGTTATCTTAAAGACTTATAATCAGGTAATGGGACCCACGTAGCCGACGCCGTCACTTGACGATTTGTCGGGGTCGCTACAGTTGGTATCAGAGCCTTGGTTGTAGGGATTTAGAGTTCATTTGTGTCAACCCCGAGTCATAGGGTACATAGGTGAATCTAGACTACAACCGGCATATAGACTGAAGTAGGGATTACTTGACTAATTGTGCATTTATACTCGAACTCTTATATCATATCTAACTCGTATTCGATCTTAATCTTAAGTTGATAAATTTTGTTGATGCGCCACTTTGACTTTATGAAGTAATGTTAAATGCACATGAGAATCAGGGTAATATAATTTCCGGGATTATATTACGGTGATTCACATGGACGTTCCGACATTATGACATAAAGAATTTAAGGCGAGTCAAGGAAAATTTTCTCTACATCATCCTTCCCTATCATGATTAGTATTATTGAGAATACTAATCAACGATATTCTTGTGTCTTGAAGGAACAATGCTTCCCCGTCGCGGACCACGTAATGAAACTTCCGAACAAGCTTTTCAACGCATGATAGCCACCGCCATAGGTGCGGCTATGGCTAGTATCTCCTCCGACATCAATAACAACCACAACCACAACAACCATGGAGCCGGTAATTCAAACGAGGGTTGCTCCTACAAAACTTTCATGGGGTGCAAACCTCACACCTTCGATGGGACCGGAGGACCGGTTGTGCTCACCCGATGGTTTGAGCAAACAGAAGCCGTTTTTAGCATAAGCGGTTGTCGGGACCAAGACAAAGTCAAATATTCCACCCACACTTTCGCCGGTATCGCCCTCACATGGTGGAATACGTATGTGCTGTCGGTGGGTATCGATGAAGCTCACACTCTCTCATGGGCCGACTTAAAGAAAAAGATGATCACCGAATACTTCCCGCGCGAAGAGACCCGTAAGCTCGAACACGAACTAAGAACTTTAAAAGCGGTCGGGAATGACCTAAAGGCATATAATCAACGATTTTCTGAGCTATCCTTGATGTGCCCAAACCTCGTGACCCCCGAACCTCTAAGGGTTGAACTTTACATGGATGGTCTTCCCAAGAGCATCAAACAAGGAGTAATGTCATCCAAACCCAGTAATCACCAAGAGGCCCTGAATATGGCCCGTCAATTGATCGAAACGGTAGACGAGATTGAAGTGCCGGCACCTAAAGCCGAGGATGAGTCGGGTGACAACAAAAGAAAATGGGAAGCCCCCCAATCGAGTAACTACAACAACAACTTTTCCAAGGAACCTCTCACCCCCGTCGGCAAGAAAAGTTATGCCGGGACACGACCTTTTTGCAACAAATGCCACAAGCATCATTTTGGTGAATGTGGCAAGCTAATTTGCCATCGGTGCCAAGGTAGTGGTCATATTGCCAAGTATTGTGGAAGTACCGCCCCCGTCACTCAAAAGGGGCCCGGCGCACCAAAGCCGAGTATTTGCTACAAATGTGGCCAATCGGGTCATTTTAGGAATGAATGCCCAAAGAATAAAGCAAAAACCAACGCGCGCCGTTGAACTTACAACATCGACACCTAGGATGCCCGAGACGATGATGGACTAGTCACGGGTACGTTTCTTCACAACAAACCGTATATTTCATACTCGTTCGATTCGATTACCGCTAGACGTTTTACAACCAATACTTTGACTTGTACTCATTACCTTCCATCTTTTTCCCTAGATACTATTTAGGCAATTTAAGCGACCAACGGAAAAATATTGTGTGCCTATAAACTTTATTGGAGGAAATACGTTAAGACTTTTTACTTGACACCTATAGAACTAGGGAGCTCGGAACCTATTCGTAAAAAAAAAAAAAAAAAAAAAAAAAAAAAAAAAATGTGTTTCCCCATCATCTTGTATAGATTATTGTGAACTGAGTAATTTTCGGTTGGAAACCGATACCCTCTCCCTCGCATCCATGACCTCATGATTATTTGCACGAATCCCGTATGTTCCAAATCGACCTCTGTTCCGGTTATCATCAATTGGGGGTTAAGTGAGACGATGTCTCCTAAGCCACTTTCCGAACTCGCGACGTTAGTTGTAAATCTCTCTTAGTACCGCTTGATTTATTTAGGGCTCGCCCGTATCCATAAACCTCTTGAACCGCGTATGCAAATTCATACAGACTAATCTGTTATCGTATTTATAGATGACATCTTAACTTATTTAAGTAAAGAAGAAAACGAACAACATCACCATCTTAAGCTCGAACTTTTGAGAAAAGAGCAACTTTATACCAAATTCTCCGAGTGAGAATTTCTGTTGAACGAAGTCCAATTTTCTAGACCATGAAGTTAATGGTCAAGGAATTTCAATCAATCTCGAAATCAAGCCACATGTAATCAGGAAACTCTCCCAACTCAGACTTGTATTCGTAAAAATCTTAGATCTCACCGGTTGTTACCGAAGATTCATTTCTGACTTTTCTCGTATTACACGACTTTAATCTCTCCACGATCGAACCTTGAGCGTGATCCTTCACACCAACATTTCTAGCTAAATTCGTACAACACCAGATGGGACTCAAATATGGAAATATTTCTACTTGGACGCCGAAAGGCATACTCTCTCGACTCGAAATCAACGGGACGGAAATTCGTTATTTTGCACGAAGAATTCAAATACTAAATTGTGGATCCGATCAATATTCTTGTCATCACGTACCACACTACATACCTCTGTTATTTCACCGTTACCGTCTGATATTACTGGAAATTAAGATAACACACAATCCAACGATATTTCACTCTTCTTTGACTTAACGCCCTTGTGTTTCTGATAATCGGTCAACTATCATTCAACCCCGAACTATACAACTACGTGTACTACCTCGTTTCTCTTTCAGACTTCAACTTTCGACAACTAGAGGCACGTTATAGCAACCTCGAGATGCAAGCTCATCCTATTCTAAGTCCTCATTTCACTCCTATCTTTATCGCTCGCATTTCCGTTTAAAGAAATTCCTCATATTACCTAAGTATTCGCCACGAGGATGAATAGTCCTAACGAACATATTTCGAACCCTAACTAACTTGTTCAAACGTATCTTAAGAGATTCTATTCCAACACGGCGTATCTTTGTCAATTATTCCGTATCAAAATACTCGTTTCACTTCTAGTTTTACAAGAAACCTTGGAGACCCGTTTAGACATGAGTACCGCGTACCACCCACAAACCGACGAATCGAGCAAACGAACGATTTACGTCTTGGAAAGACATGTCACAAATTCGTATTGTCACCTTTAGTAGATCACTCTTACAACAGTAGTTACCACTCGTGTGTTCACGCGCACTTTCCGAAACCCTATATGACCGCTAATGTCATACCCCTGTTCATTTAACCAAGGCATCAACCACCGAAATCTGAACTCCATCATGAAACAACAATTGAAATCATTCAAATCCGAGGAGGGCTCGAGACGATCCGTAGTCGCCAGAAGAGTTATACTAAACTTAGATGAAAACCTCACAAATCCCAGTGTGTAACCGCGTAATATTGAGAAACCGCACCTTGGAAAGGTGTAATCCATTTTGGGAAATCGAGAAAGGTTATATCCGCAATATTGAACCTTTTGAAACCTTGGGGCGTATTAGAGCCGCTTCCTACCATTTAGAACGGCCGACTCAATTAAGTTTCCGTTTACCCTACATTTAGTGTAACAAACTTAGAAACGTGTCCTGCAGAACAGGAACGTGCAATCCTGCTGGATACATCAACTATCGATGACAAACTTCTCTTCATAGGAAAACCAGTTGAAACTGGGGATCGTAAAAACCGAACCTTAATGCAACGTAAAACCCTGACTATCCAAATTCATGAGAACCCTCAAGAACGTACTTTCACTTATTCATAGCATTGACAACGTAAAGTCTCGAGTAAGAGATATCGACTACTACTTCCAACTAAATTTCGGGACGAAATTTCTTTTGAGTTGTGGATAATGTAACATCCCGCGTTTTTTTTTTTCGTTAAATTTATTTTTAACACCGTCTTTTTCTTTTAAATAATACCTTTCGTTATTTAAATTCGTAGTTTCCGTTGACTAACGTTCATAATAATTCCGTCATTTAATTATAACATCTCTCGTTAACTTGCGTTTTAAAAATATTCGATCGGTTAAATCCCGCACCCGCTTTGAAACTCGAGGGACCGGAGTTGCCAAATGGGCAAACTAGTTGACTAGGTCAACTAGTCAACCCATTTCTCCACCATTTCCATCATCTCCCTCTCTCTCTTTCTCTCTAGCAAGAACACACACAAACCCCAACTTCATAGAATCATCATCTAAATTCGGATCGGGTAGCAAACTTCAAAACAAATTACATATTCGTGATCCTCTCATCATCCTCTTCGATTTGGTACCAATTTCATCCATTTTGGGTAACATTTCTAAAACACTAAATTTCTCTAAATTCGTTTTATATACTTGAAATTGTGTTAGTTAGTGTCTATGGCTCGTGTGTAACATGAATATATGTTTGGTTTGCTCGATTTGTGGTTTGGAGTAACTAGTTTGAACATTTGAAGTGGGTGTGCTAAATCCTTGATTTTGGATGAGTTAATGTCGTTAGATTGTTAAAGTGCATGTTTTAATTGTGTTACTAGTATCACTAGCTTCGTTTTGATGCGTAGGTTGATTAAGAAAACTTCAAAAACATGAATATTGATTTTGTGATGTTTGACTAGGGTTTGATAGTTCTTGACATGAACTTTTGATGCCTGAATGCCATGGAATGTTAATTGTTAGTGATTAGTTGTAATGTATGCTTCATTACCTTCAAAACGGCATATCATATGTGTAAATTGGATTCCCGGAACTTAAAATGCATATTGATGAACTTGAAGCTTTGAAATGAGCGTTTATTGATCACATGACGAGAATTCGATTGTTGTAAATGATGTTTTTGTTTGAGGATTTGTGTTTAGTTGTGTTCCTTGTCAAAAGAGCTTTCCAACGGTATAAGATACGTCTTCTAATTATTTGCGGTTTGCGTTTTGCGTTTGTTTGAAGTTTTGACCAAGACTTGAACTTTGAAAAACGACCTGACACCAGACCATGTGTTATGTCGCGGCGCGACACTCCTTGCCGCGGCGCGACATATGCCTTGTCCAGATTCTGTCCAACTTTTCCATTTTATCAAAAATGTTTGCTATGCTACGCACCTCCGATTAACATGTAACTTGGCCAACATGCTCATATATGACTTCTAAGCTTAGAAAAATAGTTCGGGACCCGACCCGAACGTGTTGACTTTTCGTTGACTTTGACCAAGTTTGACTTTTAGTCAAACTTAACCAAACTTTTATGCAATCTTCCTAACATGCTTTTATACTTGTATCTTGCATGAAACTTGACAATTTGCTTCACATGCTACATAATCGAGTCGTGTCGAGCCATAGGACTAATTGAACAACTTTGACCGATCGTGTTTACCGTTATTTGATACAACCTATATGTTTAGGTCAAGGCTAAGCAACTTTCATGCACACGTTTACTTGTTGAAGTACCTTTATACTCGTGCACTCGAGGTGAGATCATAGTCCCACCTTTTCAACAACTTTTATACTTTTAAATCGTGGGCTGAGAAAACATATACTTTGTTACATCTTGTACTACTTACTTTTATGTTTTGAACACAAGTGTGAAAACAAACATTCCACGTGCGAGTTTAGAACAAAATCCTCAATTCGATTATCATTAGTTACACTTGCAGGGTGTAAGCGAGAACTTATATTGTGTGGCCATACGGGTTTAACAAACCCTCATTCGGACGGTTCGCTACCGTTATGCGGATGAAATATATTTTTGTGTTTTAGTGTGGGTTCTAGCACTGTGTGATGGGGTAACGTTGGTTAAGTTTTGATAATTGAGTGCTCGCGTATAACAACACTTTTGGAATGCAAATGATTTGGATAATCTACGTTATGGATATACAAAAATCTTGTGGTTCAAAGACAACGTTTAATACTTACTAAACCTATGATTTCACCAACGTTTTCGTTGACAGATTCTTCTATGTTTTCTCAGGTCTTGCACGATATGTGATACATGCTTCCGCTCACTATTTGATACTTGCATCCGATGTCGAGTATACATGCATTTCATGGAGCGTCTTTTGACTTTACTTTAAACCGTGTCGCCTAGATTTCAATCGTACTTATAACATTGTAACTTAACTTTTGGTTGAACAATTCTTGTAAACTTTGAAACAATCCTTATTTTGAAATGGAGGCGACATATTTTGGTCAAACGTTATCTTAAAGACTTATAATCAGGTAATGGGACCCACGTAGCCGACGCCGTCACTTGACGATTTGTCGGGGTCGCTACAGCGCAGATGGATTGAATTGTTAAATGATTACGACTTTGAGATTCATTATCACCCGGGGAAGGCAAATGTGGTAGTCGACACCTTGAGCAGAAAGGATAGAGAACCCATTCGAGTAAAAGCTATGAATATAATGATTCATACTAACCTTACTACTCAAATAAAGGAGGCGCAACAAGGAGTTTTAAAAGAGGGAAATTTAAAGGATGAAATACCCAAAGGATCGGAGAAGCATCTTAATATTCGGGAAGACGGAACCCGGTATAGGGCTGAAAGGATTTGGGTACCAAAATTTGGAGATATGAGAGAAATGGTACTTAGAGAAGCTCATAAAACCAGATACTCAATACATCCTGGAACGGGGAAGATGTACAAGGATCTCAAGAAACATTTTTGGTGGCTGAGTTTGAAAGCCGATGTTGCTAAATACGTAGGAGAATGTTTGACGTGTTATAAGGTCAAAGCTGAGCATCAGAAACCATCAGGTCTACTTCAACAACCCGAAATCCCGGAATGGAAATGGGAAAACATTACCATGGATTTCATCACTAAATTACCAAGGACTGCAAGTGGTTTTGATACTATTTGGGTAATAGTTGATCGTCTCACCAAATCAGCACACTTCCTGCCAATAAGAGAAGATGACAAGATGGAGAAGTTAGCACGACTGTATTTGAAGGAAGTCGTCTCCAGACATGGAATACCAATCTCTATTATCTCTGATAGGGATGGCAGATTTATTTCAAGATTCTGGCAGACATTACAGCAAGCATTAGGAACTCGTCTAGACATGAGTACTGCCTATCATCCATAAACTGATGGGCAGAGTGAAAGGACGATACAAACACTTGAAGACATGCTACGAGCATGTGTTATTGATTTTGGAAACAGTTGGGATCGACACCTTCCGTTAGCAGAATTTTCCTACAACAACAGCTACCATTCAAGCATTGAGATGGCGCCGTTTGAAGCACTTTATGGTAGAAAGTGCAGGTCTTCGATTTTTTGGAGTGAAGTGGGGGATAGACAGATTACAGGTCCGGAGATAATACATGAAACTATCGAGAAGATCATCCAAATTCAACAACGATTGAAAACCGCCCAAAGTCAACAAAAGAGCTACGCTGACATTAAAAGAAAAGATATAGAATTTGAAATTTGAGAGATGGTCATGCTTAAAATTGCACCTTGGAAAGGCGTTGTTTGATTTGGTAAACGAGGGAAATTAAATCCAAGGTATATTGGACCATTCAAGATTATTGATCGTGTCGGACCAGTAGCTTACCGACTTGAGTTACCTCAACAACTCGTGGCCGTACATAACACTTTCCACGACTCAAATTTGAAAAAATGTTTTGCTAAATAAGATCTCACTATTCCGTTAGACGAAATTCAAATCAACGAAAAACTTCAATTCATCGAAGAACCCGTCGAAATAATGGATCGTGAGGTTAAAAGACTTAAGCAAAACAAGATACCAATTGTTAAGGTTCGATGGAATGCTCGTAGAGGACCCGAGTTCACCTGGGAACGAGAAGATCAGATGAAGAAGAAGTACCCACACTTATTTCCAGAAGATACGTCAACACCTCCAACTGCTTAAAATTTCGGGACGAAATTTATTTAACGGGTAGGTACTGTAGTGACCCGAACTTCTCCATGTTTATAAATATTAAATGAAATTGTTATTTACATGATTAAGTGTTTCCAACATGTTAAGCAATTAAACTTGTTAAGACTTCATTAATTGAAATAGGTTTTATATAGACAATTGACCACCCAAGTTGACCGGTGATTCACGAACGTTAAAATTTGTAAAAACTATATGATGTCATATATATGGATATATATATAGTTAACATGTTATTATGATAAGTAAACATATAATTAAGTATATTAACAATGAACTACATATGTAAAAACAAGACTACTAACTTAAGGATTTCGAAACGAGGCATATATGTAACGATTATCGTTGTAACGACATTTAATTGTATATATATCATATTAAGATATATTAATACATCATTATATTATGATAATATAATAATTTAACATCTCATTTGACATAATAAACAATGGGTTAACAACACTTAACAGGATCGTTAACCTAAAGACTTCAAAACAACATTTACATGTAACGACTAACGATGACTTAACGACTCAGTTAAAATGTATATACATGTAGTGTTTTAATATGTATTCATACAATTTTTAAATACTTCAAGACACTTATTAAAATACTTCTACTTAACAAAAATTCTTACAATTACATCCTCGTTCAGTTTCATCAACAATTCTTCTCATATGCACCCGTATTCATACTCGTACAATACACAGCTTTTATATGTATGTACTATTAGTATATACACTCTAATGATCAGCTCTTAGCAGCCCATGTGAGTCACCTAACATATGTGGGAACCGTCATTTGGCAACTAGCATGAAATATCTCATAAAATTACAAAAATATTAGTATTCATTCATGACTTATTTACATGTAAACAAAATTACACATCCTTTAAATATAATCCATATACCAACGACCAAAAACACCTACAAACACTTTTATTCTTCAATTTTCTTCATCTAATTGATCTCTCTAAAGTTCTATCTTCAAGTTCTAAGTGTTCTTCATAAATTCTATAAGTTCTAGTTTCATAAAATCAAGAATACTTCCAAGTTTGCTAGCTTACTTCCAATCTTGTTAAGTGATCATCCAACCTCAAGAAATCTTTCTTATTTACAGTAAGATATATTTCTAATACAAGGTAATACTCATATTCAAATTTTGATACAATTTCTATAACTATAATAATCTTATTTCGAGTGGAAATCTTACTTGAACTTGTTTTCGTGTCATGATTCTGCTTCAAGAACTTTCAAGCCATCCAAGGATCCTTTGAAGCTAGATCCATTTTTCTCATTTCCAGTAGGATTATCCATAAAACCTAAGGTAGTAATGATGTTCATAATATCATTCGATTCATATATATAAAACTACCTTATTCGAAGGTTTAAACTTGTAATCACTAGAACATAGTTTAGTTAATTCTAAACTTGTTCGCAAACAAAAGTTAATCCTTCTAACTTGACTTTTAAAATCAACTAAATACATGTTCTATATCTTTATGATATGCTAACTTAATGATTTAAAACCTGGAAACATGAAAAACACCGTAAAACCGGATATACACCGTCGTAGTAACACCGCGGGCTGTTTTGGGTTTGATAATTAAAAACTATGATAAACTTTGATTTAAAAGTTGTTCTTCTGGGAAAATGATTTTTCTTATGAACATGAAACTATATCCAAAAATCATGGTTAAACTCAAAGTGAAAGTATGTTTTTCAAAATGGTCATCAAGACGTCGTTCTTTCGACTGAAATGACTACCTCTTACAAAAACTACTTGTAACTTATATTTCCGACTATAAACCTATACTTTTTCTGTTTAGATTTATAAAATAGAGTTCAATATGAAACCATAGCAACTTGATTCACTCAAAACGGATTTAAAACGAAGAAGTTATGGGTAAAACAAGATTGGATAATTTTTCTTGTTATAGCTACGTGAAAATTGGTAACAAATCTACATTAATCATATCCTAGCTAACTCATATTGTATTACATGTATTCTAATATATTATGTAATCTTGGGATACCATAGACACGTATGCAAATGTTTTGACATATCATATCGACCCATGTATATATATTATTTGGAACAACCATAGACACTCTATATGCAGTAATGTTGGAGTTAGCTATACAGAGTTGAGGTTGATTCCAAAAATATATATACTTTGAGTTGTGATCTAGCCTGAGACGTGTATACACTGGGTTGCGGATTGATTCAAGATAATATATATCAATTTATTTCTGTACATCTAACTATGGACAACTAGTTGTAGGTTACTAACAAGGACAGCTGACTTAATAAACTTAAAACAGTAAAACGTATTAAAAATGTTGTAATTATATTTTGAACATACTTTGATATATATGTACATATTTGTTATAGGTTCGTGAATCGACCAGTGACCAAGTCTTACTTCCCGACGAAGTAAAAATCTGTGAAAGTAAGTTATAGTCCCACTTTTAAAATCTAATATTTTGGGATGAGAATACATGCAATTTTAAAATAGACACAAGTAAATGAAAGTACTTTATATGGGTGAATGATCGAAGCCGAATATACCCCTTTTTAGCTTGGTAGCCTAAGAATTTGGGAACAGACCCCCAAATTGACGCGAATTCTAAAGATAGATCTATCGGGCCCAACAAGCCCCATTCTGATATTTGGAATGCTTTAGTACTTCGAAATTATCATGTCCGATGGGTGTCCCAGAAAGATGGGGATATTCTATATGCATCTTGTTAATGTCGGTTACCAGGTGTTCACCGTATGAATGATTTTTATCTCTATGTATGGGATGTATTGAAATATGAAATCTTGTGGTCTATTATTATGATTTGATAATATATAGGTTAAATCTATAACTCACCAACATTTTTGTTGACGTTTTAAGCATGTTTATTCTCAGGTGATTATTAAGAGCTTCCGTTGTTGCATATTAAAATAAGGACAAGATTTGGAGTCCATGCTTGTATGATATTATGTAAAAACTGCATTCAAGAAACTTATTTTTGATTTAATATATTCTTATTGTAAACCATTATGTAATGGTCGTGTGTAAACGGTATATTTTAGATTATCATTATTTGATAATCTACGTAATGCTTTTTAAACCTTTATCGATAAAATAAAGGTTATGGTTGTTTTAAAAATGAATGCAGTCTTTGAAAAACGTCTCATATAGAGGTCAAAACCTCGCGATGAAATCAATTAATATGGAACGTTTATAATCAATATGAACGGGACATTTCATATATAATCAATTTAAATGCATCAAATTTTATATCTACATGTTATATAGTAATATTAATAATACAGATAGTAATATTAATATTTATTTTTAATCACAATGAAAGTAATAATCATAATAACTATATTTTAACTTGTAATTTCTTTTACTGTTACAATTTATTACTTGTGCAAGGTTTACCAATTGTATAATTGAATATTTACACTCTATACATATATTACAATATACATATAATAATTATTCGTAGAAATCATAACCATATATATATATATATATATATATATATATATATATATATATATATATATATATATATATATATATATTAAATTACAACATAATTGTTTTATATTTTGTTTTACATATTTAATTTTAATGTTTAAACTATATTTTATTATTTCCAATTATCATATATCTTTACATTTATATATATATATATATATATATATATATATATATATATATATATATATATATATATATATATATATATATATATATATATATATATATATATATATACATATTTATTAACAATAAAATTGCTCGTGAATCGTCGGGAACAGTCACATGGTAAATGAATAGTTCAAAGGTCAAATGTTTACATGAACACGGTTCAAAGTTTTTGAAATTTCAACATTACAGAGTTTGCTTATCAAGTCGAAATCATATAAAGATTAAGTTTAAATTTGGTCGAAAATTTTCGGGTCGTCACAGTGATACCACTGTATCTAGCACTTTTAACGTAGGTGATCTGATGTCGTACTTGAAAGATGATAACATGATAACTAGAGGTCAAGTTCCTTTTTAGAAGGGGAGGATGATACGGGTGAGTTGGGCAATGTAACCAGCACAATCTTAAATTCTGTTACACCCGAATTAGAGCAAGCAATGATGGTTTTTCCTTCTCTTTCTTATCATCTAAGTGTTTATGGAGCTGGTGAAATGTCCCGTTCTTATTGATTAAAAACGTTCCATATTAATTGATTTCGTTGCGAGGTTTTGACCTCTATATGAGACGTTTTTCAAAGACTGCATTCATTTTTAAAACAAACCATAACCTTTATTTCATAGATAAAGGTTTTAAAAAGCTTTACGTAGATTATCAAATAATGATAATCTAAAATATCTTGTTTACACATGACCATTACATAATGGTTTACAATACAAATATGTTACAACAAAATAAGTTTCTTGAATGCAGTTTTTACACAATATCATACAAGCATGGACTCCAAATCTCGTCCTTATTTAAGTATGCGACAGCGGAAGCTCTTAATAATCACCTGAGAATAAACATGCTTAAAACGTCAACAAAAATGTTGGTGAGTTATAGGTTTAACCTATATATATTAAATCATAATAATAGACCACAAGATTTCATATTTCAATACACATCCCATACATAGAGATAAAAATCATTCATATGGTGAACACCTGGTAACCGACATTAACAAGATGCATATATAAGAATATCCCCATCATTCCGGGACACCCTTCGGATATGATATAAATTTCGAAGTACTAAAGCATCCGGTACTTTGGATGGGGTTTGTTAGGCCCAATAGATCTATCTTTAGGATTCGCGTCAATTAGGGTGTCTGTTCCCTAATTCTTAGATTACCAGACTTAATAAAAAGGGGCATATTCGATTTCGATAATTCAACCATAGAATGTAGTTTCACGTACTTGTGTCTATTTTGTAAATCATTTATAAAACCTGCATGTATTCTCATCCCAAAAATATTAGATTTTAAAAGTGGGACTATAACTCACTTTCACAGATTTTTACTTCGTCGGGAAGTAAGACTTGGCCACTGGTTGATTCACGAACCTATAACAATATATACATATATATCAAAGTATGTTAAAAATATATTTACAACACTTTTAATATATTTTGATGTTTTAAGTTTATTAAGTCAGATGTCCTCGTTAGTAACCTACAACTAGTTGTCCACAGTTAAATGTACAGAAATAAATCGATAAATATTATCTTGAATCAATCCACGACCCAGTGTATACGTATCTCAGTATTGATCACAACTCAAACTATATATATTTTGGAATCAACCTCAACCCTGTATAGCTAACTCCAACATTCACATATAGAGTGTCTATGGTTGTTCCGAAATATATATAGATGTGTCGATATGATAGGTCGAAACATTGTATACGTGTCTATGGTATCTCAAGATTACATAATATACAATACAAGTTGATTAAGTTATGGTTGGAATAGATTTGTTACCAATTTTCACGTAGCTAAAATGAGAAAAATTCTCCAATCTTGTTTTACCCATAACTTCTTCATTTTAAATCCGTTTTGAGTGAATCAAATTTCTATGGTTTCATATTGAACTCTATTTTATGAATCTAAACAGAAAAAGTATAGGTTTATAGTCGGAAAAATAAGTTACAAGTCGTTTTTGTAAGGTAGTCATTTCAGTCGAAAGAACGACGTCTAGATGACCATTTTAGAAAACATACTTCCACTTTGAGTTTAACCATAATTTTTGGATATAGTTTCATGTTCATAATAAAAATCAATTTCTCAGAATAACAACTTTTAAATCAAATTTTATCATAGTTTTTAATTAACTAACCCAAAACAGCCCGCGGTGTTACTACGACGGCGTAAATCCGGTTTTACGGTGTTTTTCGTGTTTCCAGGTTTTAAATCATTAAGTTAGCATATCATATAGATATAGAACATGTGTTTAGTTAATTTTAAAAGTCAAGTTAGAAGGATTAACTTTTGTTTGCGAACAAGTTTAGAATTAACTAAACTATGTTCTAGTGATTACGAGTTTAAACCTTCGAATAAGATAGTTTTATATATATGAATCGAATGATGTTATGAACATCATTACTACCTCAAGTTTAGTAGGTAAACCTACTAGAAGTGACAAGAAATGATCTAGCTTCAAAGGATCTTGGATGGCTTGAAAGTTCTTGAAGTAGGATCATGACACAAAAACAAGTTCAAGTAAGATTTTTACTCGAATTAAGATAGTTTATAGTTATAGAAATTGAATCAAAGTTTGAATATGAATATTACCTTGAATAAGAAAGATAACCTACTGTATATAACAAAGGTTTCTTGATCTTAGATGATTACTTGGAATGGATTAGAAAGCTTGGAAGTAAATTAGTAAACTTGAAGGGATTTTTGAAGTGTTCTTGAAGTGTTCTTCCTATGATGATTATAGCTTGATTCTTGAAGTGATTTTTGATGAAGATGATGATTAACTACTGGAAAAATACGTTCATAATAGTGTGTGTGTGTTGAGAGAGAATTAGAAAGAGAATTGGAAGTGAAATGGAGTGAATGATGAGTGGTAATTGGTGAGTGGTGAGTGGAGTTAAAAGGAGTTCTAGTTAGTTGACTAGCTCATGGTAGAAGTTAAAATTGATTAGTCATACATGACATAATCAAGAGTGGAATCCCATGCTAGTTCCTATTGGTATATACCCATAGTAAGTACGTTTTGAAGCTGTGTATAATACGGGTAAGAATACGACTAGAATTCTTGATGAAAGAAAAGAATGGGAAAGTAACTGTAACCATTTTCGTTAAGTATGAGTGTTTTGATATATGTCTTGAAGTCTTCCAAAAGTATTTTAATACATCTAAATACACTACATGTATATACATTTTAACTGAGTCGTTAAGTCATCGTTAGTCGTTACATGTAAGTGTTGTTTTGAAACCTTTAAGTTAACGATCTCAATTAATGTTGTTAACCCATTGTTTATTATATCTAATGAGATGTTAAATTATTATATTATCATGATATTATGATATATTAATATATCTTAATATGATATATATACATTTAAATGTCGTTACAACGATAATCGTTACATATATGTCTCGTTTCGAAATCCTTAAGTTAGTAGTCTTGTTTATATGTATATAACTCATTGTTAATATACTTATGGAGATACTTACTTATCATAATCTCATGTTAACCATATGTATATCCATATATATATATCGTCATGTCGTTTTTACAAGTTTTAACGTTCGTGAATCGCCGGTCAACTTGGGTGGTCAATTGTCTATATGAAACATATTACAATTAATCAAGTCTTAACAAGTTTGATTGCTTAACATGTTGGAAACATTTAATCATGTAAATATCAATCTCAATTAATATATATAAACATGGAAAAGTTCGGGTCACTACAGCTGGTTCAGAAGGCTCGGGGGTTATCATACTTCAGTCCTTAAACTGAAGTAGTAAAGTTCACGAATAAAGTTTTTGATAGTTGAAAACAAGCCAATTTTAAAGAAGAGTCAGCAGAATAACCATCATAAGAACTTTAATCAGCTGGCAGAACTTTATTTCCGTTGAATAGTCAGTAGATGAACCAACAGAGTTTTTACTTAGCCGATAAACTAGTTCAACCAGCTGAAGGATTATAGTTCAACCCGCAGACGAACTTTAGTTCAACCAGCATACTACGGTGTTTTTCAATCTAAAGGGCCAGCTTGCTGATATGATTCAAAGTTTAACTTATGTTTTTCAATAACCAGATCAAGTCATGTGCTTAACATGTATGTGTGGCTATTTTATAATGTTGTCCAAGGAAGAGATTCTCATCTCTCATTTGATGCTTTTTATCATGGGAGGAGCATTACAAATGGCAGAATTTTGCAGATTATGTCCTTTATTCTTATTGGTTGATTCGTAGGCAATTGTCCTTTTGTATTTTTTTTTCCCATTTTGTATTCTTGTCTTATCTAGAAAAGTAGATGTTATATTTCCTCTATAAATAGAGGCTCTCTATCATTGTAAAACTTGGTTGATGAATGAATGAAAGTTTGATAGAGCTGATTTATTTACAAAATGTATGTGTCTTTACGAATCTTTGATTCCATAGACTAGAAGTGTTTTTTTAGCAGTGTTTGTGGTGTTGCTCTATCAAACCTTGTGGTGAAATACCAAATCTTCATTTCTGATTTTATAGTTGTGGTGGAATCTTTATCAACTATAATTGAGGGTTTGGAGTGTTTCTAGATCTCTGATTATGGTGGTATCTTTATAATTAGAGTTTAGATTATTTATCCTTTGTGTTCTTATTTACTAAACTTTATAGTATGTTTTCGTGGTTTTACTATTACAATTTGGGGGTTTTTGTTCAGATCTGATTGTTGAAGAAAGCTTGATCGAAAGTACGTTTTGTAAGTCATATCGAAAGTACATTTTTAAGTCATAACGCATCACTAAGTAAGAAGGAAAGGAAGGAATTCGTAGGAGGGCCCGAACAAGTTGTAAACCCAAGTAAAGAACTCAATTCCAAAAGTTAGCTTTTAATTTGATTAGCTTGCTGGTTTGTTTACGCTTTTAGCAGTATTTTGTGGAGCTAGATTTCTGATTCATGCTGATTTGATTTTGTACTTTGTTGATTTTCAGGTCATTTTTCTATACTGTTTATGCCAGGAAAAAATGAAGAGAAGCAGTAATAAAGTTGTAATATTAGATTGATGACAGAAAGGTAACAATAATCATAGGAGATCTATAGAACTTGAATTTTTTGTGCCAATTAGAGAAGATGCACAATGCTTTCTTCCTACCCAAATTTACAACCATTCACAACCATATACATATAGTTTGAACAATTTTCTAACTGACTAACACCACTAATATATAAAGAAATTGATAATGAAACCTTAACTGAGTTTTCATTGGGCCGCCCATTATTGGAATTTCCATGTATTGGGCTAGGCATCATCATTATTGGGTTACTCACTATCAGGTTGTTCTCTATTAATGCCACAATGCCACCTTTGTAACGATAGGTTTGTCCCTAAGTCCGAAATATGAATTTTAGCTAAGAAGTTTGGAGGAGTTTTCCCCAGTTGTGCCTTCCATAGTACCAACAACTTTTTTGAGTGAAGCATGATCCAAGGGCGGTGCTATAGTTTCGTGTTGTTTCACTAGATGTCCATGATCCCGAAAATGAAAATTTTGAGTCTGAAATTCGTCTTCCATGAATCGGTTATGTTCTTTATATGTCAATTCTTCTCCATCTCAAGCAACAAAATTCGTAATTGGGGGGTAAAGGGGAGGGGGTTTTACCGTCCATGCCCAGTATGGGATTGGTGCGGGTTTCCTCCTGGGCACGCAGTTGGAGGGCGGGTATAACTGTGTAGGAGATGAACGCGTGGGTGGCTAAGTCCCCATGGGTGACCTTAACAGCTGTAAAAAACAAGATTGGTAATTGACCTTCTAAAACACTTGCGTTGCGACGTGCATTTTTGCCCTCAACCAAAATATAACCCACGCCGTTTTTTCCACTCTTGCTTGGTCAGAAGACGTGTATTAGATTGATTTGGGTTAGTATTAGGTGGGTAATAATTGTGACTTTGGGTCCGACCTAATATTGGGTCTATTTGTATGTTATTCCAAATGAATTGGTCTTTCACATCATAGCGTGAATAATTAGAATAACCGGGCTTTTAGGCCTGGTTGATATGATAAGTGGAATAAGATGTCATGGGCTTACCTCCATTCCTAGGTCGATCACCGGATGCGGTGGTGGAGGTTGCGATTGCAATAAGATGGGATATCTCAATAGCTTGATCTAAAGAAGATGCGGTTGTTCAATATCAAGTTGTTCTCTATCATTTATCTTGGACCGTTAATCTAACTTTTCGGAATTTAAAATGAAACATAAAAACGTGTGTCGTTACTAAACAAACATCTACAATAATACTGTTGGAGTATGATACAAATTCATAGCGAGCGGAAGCATTTTTAAAACTTTACAAAATCATACTCTTCCACGGATCATTGTACAAAACTTTGGCAAACAAAACAAATTAACGAAACCGAATAAGAGAAGATTAGAATACAACCTTTGTAGCCTTTTGAAGATTGAATTTGAAAACCCAAAGAAGAGTTCCTCTAAACGGTAGCCACCCAAAGTTCCAACCTTGCTTCGAGCTATACCTTCTACTTAACGGATATTTTCTTCTTCATTATTTCCACCAAAAACCGAACCCAATTATAGAATCCAAGTATTTTTGGTTACTTGAAAATAAGAAAGAAAAATAGCATTTTTGTATGTGTATTTTTGTATCTTTTTCATAACTTTTCCAATACCAAGACTTGGTATTATATATTACATAATTGATACAATTAATACATCTAGTACAAATGTAATAAATAAAGATTTGGAAAGATTTGCAAAATCAAATCTTTATATAAAATAAGATTTACAAAATCAAATCATATTTTATAAATCAAATCAAATCTTATATCTTATATAAAATATGATTTGCAAAATCTAATCAAATCTCTACATATTTAGATTTGTAAGTATATGTATACACATAAAAAAACTTACTTAATTTATTAAACCATTAACTAATGATTAATAAATTAATTTCCGATTAGAAGGTATATCAAACAATTTTACGATTGGCCTTTGTGTGTGACCGAATAGGATAAATGGACTTTTATTATTTAATGTCATGGGCATATCTTCGGAATATATGTACCACGGTCAAACCACGGTCGAACTGTAGCCAACCCGAGAACATATTTCCAACAGACTCCCACTTGCACTGACATTAATAATATTGGTCTGTCTTAAAAGACACACCATGTGTAACAACTAGTCTGCTACGTTACACTCCTATATTTTGATTTATATCAATCATCCTTTTGTTCAAGATATCTATATGAACGTGTGACATGGTTAAGTGTCAATCATCATCGTTCAAGATTATGTTTCCCGATGGAGATTTGTGGTGATCAAATAGACTGCAATTGCATTAATTCAGTCGTAGCATGGCCATGCATTTAATTTAGCACAAATCAACGAGGGCCCCAGAGATATCGCTTAAACTCGCTTAAAGAAGAAGGAACAAATTGCTTCAACTGTATAGACATCCACCACATTCCATGATATACCCAATCTGCTCCCTTATGACCGGCATTTACGCACAGAGTTAGAAACATGTCAAAGTATAACATAGTTTGTGTCAAAATTTCTCATACATATCCACTCTAGGATAAATGATGTTGCCATCTTAAAGCTTACCTTTTGACTTAAAACCATGAAGTAATGTCTAAGTGTGGTCATTCCAGAACCTTGAATCAACTATCAAGTTCCTCATGAATGTAGTTTCATATAAGCCTATATTACTACACTTCATAGCAGCCTTAATTCAATTCTATCTTCCTTAGAGAATGACCGACTGTGGAAGTTTATGAAATGATATTCATTGGAAGTTAAAACATGCAAAATGAAACATGGAAATATACAATGAAATGATCGCATCGTGCGTATAATATAATCTCAATATATTAATCATCAGATCAATTGCAATATATATATTATTACCCAATGTTTAAAGTTTCAAACTTAACATAAAAATACAATCAAACTTTATCATCAATGACACAAATGCCAATAGTCATGCTATGAGCATCATGCTTAGTCTGTGGCAAAGGCTTGGTGAAAGGATCAGCCAAGTTCTTAGTCGTGTCTACTCTACTTAATAATATGTCATTTTCTGCTACAAGTTGACGGATGTAATGGTACTTTCTGAGTATGTGCCGTGTGCGCTTTTGTGACCTCGGTTCTTGAGCCAAGACAACCGCACTCACATTGTCGCAGAAAATCTCAACAGGATCATGGATTGTAGGAACCACGCCCAGATCCCCGATGAATTTCTTTATCCACATGGCCTCTTTAGCAGCTTCATTTACCGCTATATACTCGGCTTCTGTCGTAGAATCAGCAATAGTACTTTGCTTGCCACTTCTCCATGTGATGGCTCCACCGTTCAACATAAATACAAATCCTGATTGTGAGGAGCAATCATCTCTATCTGATTGGAAACTAGCGTCAGAGTATCCTTTGATGTTCAGCTCGTCATTCCCACCATAGACCAAGAACATCTCTTTAGTCCTCCTAAGATACTTTAGAATGTTCTTGACTGCTATCTAATGAGCTTCACCAGGATTGGCTTGATAACGACTAGTCATGCTTAGTGCATACGACACGTCAGGCCTAGTGCATATCATCGCATACATGATCGATCCTATAGCTGAAGCATATGGAGTCCGACTCATGGTAGCTGACTCCAAGTCAGAATTAAGACATTGAGACTTGCTCAATATCATTCCAGGGTTCATAGGAACGCACCCTTTCTTGGAGTTATGCATACCGAATTTCTTCAGTATCTTATATATATATGCACTTTGGTTTAGCCCAATTAATCTCCTTGACCTATCTCGATAGATCTTTATTCCCAAAATATATGATGCATCTCCTATGTCTTTCATGGAGAAACATTTCCCTAGCCAAGCTTTGACATCTTTCAATGTCGGGATATCGTTTCCCATGAGTAATATGTCATCGACATATAGTACAAGGAAGACTACAACACTCTCACTAGACCTAAACATAGACACATGGCTCATCTTCGCCTCTAATAAAACCAAATTCTTTGATTTTCTCATTAAAGCAAAGATTCCAGCTACGAGAAGCTTGTTTAAGTCCATAAATGGACTTTTGAAGCTTGCACACACTATTAGGATACTTAGGATGTACATAACCCTCAGGTTGTATCATAAACACATCCTCTGTTAGCTTACCATTAAGGAAAGCTGTTTTTACATCCATTTGCCATATCTCATAGTCATAAAATGCAGCTATGTCAAGAAGTATTCTAATGGATTTCAACATAGCTACTGGTGTAAAAGCTTCATCATAGTCTACACCATATTGTTCCGTGTAACCCTTAGCCACCAGTCTGGCTTTGAATGTGTCTACATTTCCATTCATATCGGTCTTCTTCTTGAAGACCCACTTACACCCAATGGTTTTAGTACCTGGTATATGATTAATCAAGGTCCAGACTTGATTATCATGCATGGATTGGATCTCGTTGTCCATAGCCTCCTTCCATTTGATAGACTCGAGGCCTGTCATTGCTTCGTGATAGGTAATAGGTTCATCAGAATCTATATTTTCGTCGTCACCCTCAAATATGTGTAAATTATATTTCTTTGGTGTTTGACGCACTCTATCATATCTACGTATGGGTGGTGGCTGTAGGTCAGTTTCTCTTTCAACTGCAGGCTCGTCGACCTCTTGAGGAGAATCAGTTCCAATATCAGTTTCCATGTCGGTTGATTCTTGAATTTCTTTGAAATGTCCCGTTCTTATTGATTAAAAACGTTCCATATTAATTGATTTCGTTGCGAGGTTTTGACCTCTATATGAGACGTTTTTCAAAGACTGCATTCATTTTAAAACAAACCATAACCTTTATTTCATCAATAAAGGTTTAAAAAGCTTTACGTAGATTATCAAATAATGACAATCTAAAATATCTTGTTTCACACGACTATTACATAATGGTTTATAATACAAATATGTTACAACGAAATAAGTTTTTTGAATGCAGTTTTTACACAATATCATATAAGCATGGACTCCAAATCTTGTCCTTATTTAAGTATGCGACAGCGGAAGCTCTTAATAATCACCTGAGAATAAACATGCTTAAAACGTCAACAAAAATGTTGGTGAGTTATAGGTTTAACCTATATGTATCAAATCGTAACAATAGACCACAAAATTTCATATTTCAATACGCATCCCATACATAGAGATAAAAATCATTCATATGGTGAATACCTGGTAACCGACATTAACAAGATGCATATATAAGAATATCCCCATCATTCCGGGACACCCTTCGGATATGATATAAATTTCGAAGTACTAAAGCATCCGGTACTTTGGATGGGGTTTGTTAGGCCCAATAGATCTATCTTTAGGATTCACGTCAATTAGGGTGTCTGTTCCCTAATTCTTAGATTACCAGACTTAATAAAAAGGGGCATATTCGATTTCGATAATTTAACCATAGAATGTAGTTTCACATACTTGTGTCTATTTTGTAAATCATTTATAAAATCTGCATGTATTCTCATCCCAAAAATATTAGATTTTAAAAGTGGGACTATAACTCACTTTCACAGATTTTTACTTCATCGGGAAGTAAGACTTGGCCACTGGTCGATTCACGAACCTATAACAAATATGTACATATATATCTGATGTTTTCGCTAGGGGTATATAAAATAGCTTATATTTTACAAGGAAATACTATTAAATACGATACAATTTTACTCAAGATATTTATTTATTTATTGAATGGATATACTTAAACCTTCCTACAACACTTATAGGCAGTGTACCTAATCGTACAGTAGTGTAGTTTTTAGTAAGTCCGGTTCGGTCCATAGGGAAAATCTTTTAAACAAAGCTTAACGCTATATTAGTTCTATTTTATAAAAATACAAATATATATATATATAAGTAATATTATTATTATAAAGGGGGGTTTTTACCGTTTAATGACCGGTTTGTCGATTTTAAAACTTTAGTCGCAGTTAAAACAAAATGTAAAATATTAAATAAATAAAAGACTTAATTTAAAGCGTAAAGTAAATAACGATAATGAAATTGCGATAAATAAAAGTGCTATAAAATAAACTTGTGATAATTAAAAAGTACGATAATTAAAAGTGCAATTAAATACAATAACAATAAATAAAAGTGCTATAATTAGAAGTGCAATTAAATATAAAATAAAGGAAATTAAATATGAAATAAAAGAATTATGCTTATTTAAACTTCCGTAATCATGATGTTTGACGTGTTGATTTTAGTTTTATGCCCATGGGTTAATTGTCCTTTGTACTGGATTATTTAATATGTCCGTCTGGTTTTTGTCCATAACAGTCCATCAGTCATAAATATAAAGTGCGAGTGTCCTCGTCAAATTATCCTTATACCCGAAGTTAAATATTCCAACTAATTGGGGACTTAAACTGTAATAAGATTTTAATACTTTGTTTAATAATTACACCAGGTTATCGACTGCGTGTAACCCAAGGTTTTAATACTTTGTTAACAATTATGCCAAGTGTCCTTGTACATAATTTCACCCCTGTTTTAATAATTCTAGTGGCTATTAATCCATTCCCGTGTTCGGTTAAATGAACGATTACTCGTACTTATAAATACCCCGCCCATCCTTTCCGATTGAGTGTATATGGTTATTTATAGGGACGTCCAATTGTAAATCTTTATATTAAAATTAACAAACTATCATTTAGTTAAACAAATATAAAGCCCATTAATAGCCCATAGTCTAATTTCCACAAGTGTCGTTCTTTTGTCCAAACCCCAATTATGGTACAAAGCCTAATTACCCAATTTTAGTAATTAGCCCAACATCATGATTACTTCGGATTAAATAAGCATAATAATAACTTAGCTACGAGAAATTAATGTAAAAAGGTTGAACATAACTTACAATGATTAAAAATAGCGTAGCGTTACACGGACAGAATTTCGACTTACACCCTTACAACATTCGCTAACATACCCTTATTATTAGAATTATAATTAAAATTAAAATTAAAATATATATATATATATATATATATATATATATGGAGAAAGAGAGATTTTTGGATATATTTTTCGTCGAACTGCGTTGGCTTTTATAGGAATTTGAGTCCAGGTGAACTCCGCGAGTCGCGTAATTTTTTGCCTTCAAACTCCGCAACTCGCGGAGTTTGAAATTACAGCTCACCCAGCTTTAGCTCTTTGTTTGCCGACGATTTATAAATATATTATAATATATATATATATTAATTTTAAGAATTAATTATATATTATATTATATTTATATACATAGTTAACTTGTAATTTTTAGTCCGTTGTGTCGAGTGTTGAGAGTTGACTCTAGTCCCGGTTTCGGATTTTCGAACGTCCTTGAGTACAATTTAATATCTTGTACTTTGCGTTTTGAATCTTGTACTCTTGCAATTTTGAGACGTTTCTTATCAATAATTGGAACCTCTTTGATTGTATTTTATACTTTTGAGCTTTTTGGTCGTTTGTGTCTTCAATTCGTCGAATCTGTCTTTTGTCTTCACCTTTTATTATTTAAACGAATATCACTTTTAAATAGAACAATTGCAACTAAAAGCTTGTCTTTCTTGAGGAATAATGCTATGAAATATATGTTCGTTTTTAGCATTATCAAATATTCCCACACTTGAGCGTTGCTTGTCCTCAAGCAATATGGTCTTGAAATACTAGAATCGCTTCTTTATTCTTCACACTTTGTACATCAGTGATTTCTATACGGCGGTATAAACGATGGTAGTAGCGATATGGTTTACAGTCCCACATGACTATAAAATTTAGATCCATTAAGGAAATTAGATCTTTATGAAAACATTTGATCTTTTGAAAATTAAATCTAGTTTTTTACCCTAGATAAGTTTTCCAGAATAACCCTTCACCGGTGTTTGCAAAATATTTTTATGGGTTGTGTGGGTTTCAGGTTTGAAAATTTTAGCTCAACACTTGTGGTTTTGTGTTACCCACTTGTTAACCTTGTATTAGGAAAGCAACACGTCCAGTTCACTTGTCCCGTATATTACCTTTCGATAAACTACCGTCCGGTTGTAAAGGAAAGCATTGAACAAGCAACTGTTAAGGCAATGTCCCCTGACATGCTTTTAATTATGGTCTATAACATGTCGGACGCAATTACTATCCTTGGTAGGAGCAATAGTAAAGCTCACCCTTATAATTTTTTCGGTCTGGCACAAGGTCTTGTCTTTGACCATGCTATGCAACCACCGTTCTTACGGTTGACACCCGATTTGGTTCAGATGACCTAATGAATTCCAGGTGAATTCTTAGAATTTTACGTTCAATGGTAATGAACGCATTGAAAATAGGGTTTTCAGAAAACAAATCGGTTTATAATTTTATCAAAATATTTTCTCGTTCAAGCTCGAGTTTAGATATCATTGAATTCCATGAGTTTGAATTCTCAATCTTTAAGGTCAATCTCAAGAATTGAGTAATATCAGTCTTAAAAGCTGATTTTTAATTTTTCAGGAGATTATCCTTCCTGGGGATCTGATTCATTAGTCTTATCAAGCTAATTTGCACGGTGCCCCCCCCATTGTACAAGATAAATCCTTCTCATGGTTAAGATAAATATGACCACTTGGCGACCCTGTTTTATGCTGAGGTCCGTAGATTTCCTGCTGATTTTAGTGATGACTTTTCTAGATTTTTCGTCAACCTACAGCTGGTCTGGACGACAACTTCCTGACCTAAATCAAGAAGCGCTTTTCTTTTTCGGAAGACTTTACTTCCTTTTAATGATGGAATTGATTCATCTTGTAGATCCATCTCTTCTTTTCTTTCATCGGGTAAAACAGTTTAGTTTAGTCCAAAGCAAAAGTATTTTCAGTTATTTGTTACAGAAATATGTGACATATGTTTAAAATATCTTGGTAAATTTTCCCACACTTGGCTTTTATTTTCCTTTTTATTGTCCTCTATTCCATTTTAAATGAATTTTAACATTTTGGTTTGTTTCTCAATTTATGTCCTTTCCGAGGTAACAATAATTTCGGTGTTAAAACCTAGTTTTATCGTTCATAAATATGTATAAACATGATTTTGAGTTCATTTAATTGAAAATTTTGAAAATTTTTACTAGAATTGGGTAGTCAGTATATAAGAGTAGGGCTGTTCTTTATTATCAGAGAGCACTAGATTCTAATACAACTACTACTTTACTAGTATTTCTAATGGTAACCAAGTGTATAAAGTAAAAATTTTAAAATCCGAAAGAATTTAACCCCTTCCCACACTTAAGATCTTGCAATGCCCTCATTTGCAAGAAATCAGTAACAATTTAAATTATTGAGGGTGATTAGTGTGAAAATGATTAAATTTTACCAAAGTTTCCAAACATATTGGCGTTTGTTTGCTGAATGATAAATGGTGCATATCATTTGTTCATTCCGTCTTGTTGTTATATCACATTTATTTTGCATCTTGTCGTCAAAATTAGTTGCTTTTGCTGAACTTAATGCCAGTCTTTGAAAATGCGTTGTTTTACCCTGTTATGTACATAAGATAAACTGCAAACATATATACATATTTTTGAAGTTTGGTATATTACCCCACATTCAAACATTATTAAAATCTAAAAATAAAAATTTGTAAATTATAAAAACTAATACAATTCCAACATAAGTATTAAATGTATCAACATTACAAATTATAAAATAAATAAAACTAAGTAGACTAGGGATGATACTGATACCAGTAGGGGTTCCATGCATAACCATATGTGTTATAAAATGCTTCGGCTGGGTTATACGTAGGATACGGTGGTTGGATCTCTATAGACCAGGGAGGAAATACGGGCGATGGAGTAGGAATATAGTTTCTACCTACATGTTTACAATGAGCAATGATTTGGTTTTGATGAACTTGCCAATCATCAAATGCTCGATGTCTAGCATTTTCATACTCTTGTGAAGCTATAAACCTTTGCATTTCTGACATTTCATTTCCTCCTCCCACATTACCTGGCTGTTGGTTTCTCTCAACCTGTGGATGTCTACCATGGTATTGTACTGCGGCATTATTTCGCCTCTTCAAAACCTTCGCACCATGGTATACATTTAAACCTATTGTATCACGGGGTTCTGGTTCTTCGACTAATAATCCCCCCGACTTATATCCACACCGAGATATTCAGCAATCAAAGTAATAAATATACCACCTCCTATTATGCTCTGCGGTCTTATCCCCCTAACCATAGCTGATAAATAATAACCCACACAATAAGGTATACTTACAGCGCTTTGTGGGTCTCGAATACACATGTGGTAAAACAAATCCTGTTCATTTACCTTTTCCTTATTCTTACCTCGTTGTGTAATCGATTTGGCTAAAAACCTATGAATTACTCTTAACTCTGCTCTATCTATATCCAAATAAGAGTAATTTCCCCCTTTAAATCGGTGATGGCTAGTCATTTGACTTCATACACCATGCGTATCAAAATTTTCATCAATTTTCCTACCGTTCAATATCAACCCTCTACAATCGGCAGATGCTAACTCCTCAGGCGTATATATACGTATGGCCTGAGCCATGTCTAGTAGAGACATGTGGCGCATCGAACCTCCTAACAAAAATCTAATAAAATATCGATCAGTTAAACTAGCTACCCGATCATTTATTTCTATACTACACAATAATTCTTCACACCATACTTTATATACAGGTCTACGCATGTTGAATAAACGTACCCAATCGTTAAAAGTAGAATTACCATACCTCTGTGTAAGTAATTCCCTAATTGGCCCGGCTAATTCTACCGCTTCTAACGGTGCCCATTCTATTACCCTAGGTACTTCAACAGCTTTAGAATGAAGAGTATGCAAGCCCCTTTGATATTTTGGATAATCTATCCAACGTCTGTCAAATCTCAAGTTCGGGTGCAACTCTTCCAAGTGCATATCTGAAAATGTCATGACTGGATGAGGTATATCTTGTTTGTAGTAGTTATCAACCTCCTGTTGTTCCGCATTCTCAGCAGGAGCATTGCGAGCTTGGGATGAAGATTCACCCCTTTCAGTCTGCAAAACACATCAAACACAATTTTTGTGCATCCAAATATGCATTAGTGTCAGCAAAATCATCAATCAAAATAATTACAATGACATGTTCAATTTATATCAAACTTAAGCTCATTTTCATATTTTTATCAAATCTACACTTTTTCAAATAAGCATATACGAAAATGTTCGCCAAGTTCATAAGCATTCAACTCAAATAACATGTCAAAATAATCATTACTAGCAATTAAACAAGTTTCAAATGGCATTATCTCTTAAAAATCAAGTTCATGAATTTTAGACTTGAAAAAGTCCACTTTAATTCTAAAAATCATGTTTAGGCTCAAAGTTTGGATTATTTAACTACCTAAACATGTTACACAACTTAATTTAGCAATAATTCATGACAAAAATCGGTCATAACCTGTTTATATCAAAAAGCCCCAAATTGCTCAAGAACACAAACCCTAGATTACTCAAAATTTGAAGTTTAAGGCTTCTAATCATGTTAAATAGCATCAATCTAGGTTATACAAGCATAATACATAAGCAATTTAAGCATAATTACACTAAAAAGTATCAAAATCGAATTGGGGAAAAAATTGCTCAAGAACACTAATTTTCGGATTAAATGGTGTTTAGGTGTAGAAATTTACCGTTTTTCTTGAGTAATTCCTTGATAGCATCCTTCTTAACATGATTTTAGTAAAAGATTTGATGAAAAACGGTCAAAAATTGCGAATTTGGTGTGTGTTTTTCGGTATTTTCGGGTGTATTTTCGCAGTTTGGAGTGTGGTTGTAGGTGGACTGATCTGTTTCTTTGCGTTTTATTTTTTTTCTGGGTTTTTGGTCCTCCGCGAGTCGCAGCATTTGGCCATTGCAAACTCCGCAACTCGCGGCGTTTGGTTTTTTTTTTTTTTAATTATAAAACCTTATACTTTATAAAACTTATAATTAATTAAATTTTAAAAATTTGTTTTTCCTTTAGGAGCGAGGGTGTTTCGGATCGATGTCCTAGTCCGTCCCTCGACAAAATTTTAAAATTTGTCAATTCAAAGCGCGGTTTTAAAAGTAAAGATTTTTGGGTTTTTTTTTAATGTTTTTGGCATTCTTTAGTTTAATAAGATTAAAAATAATGATAATAAAAGTTCTCGTCCCTCCCTCGGGTAAAGCAATTTCGGTTCAAAGACCTAGTCTTCAACTTACGACGAATTTTAAAAATCATATTTTTAACTTAACGAAATAAAGTAAATTTTTGTTTTTAAATTCACACCAAACTTAAATTTAAAATGCATAAAATTAAAAATTCACACCAAACTTAATTAAAAATTCATATTATAAATTCACACCAAACTTATATTTAATTTTGTTGTTATACATACAAACTTATATTAAAAATATTAAAAATTTTCAAATATTGACAAACTTAAATATATTGATCTTACAAAGTTCACAATATTAATTTAAGATTTATATATTAATTTTAAAAACATGGTAAAAATAAAATTAAAAATCTTTTTGGCTTTTATCCCACTTTAATCAATCAAATATTATCAAAAATATGCGCCCCTCTTTTCGGTAAAGTAATTTCGGTTCCATGACCTAATTTAACTCATGACGAATTTTTGAAATATTTTGGGTTGATTGATTAAAGATATTTATTCCTTAAGAATAAACGTTAAATTTCGCAGTGATGTAATAAATTTTTGTATGATATCAATAATTTCGGTCGCCAAACCTAATTTTATCGAATACCAATTTAATACTTTATAGCGAATAAATTAGCGTTTATTATCAAAAGGTTAAAAATGAAAATAAAAAAAATAAAAACTGTACAGACTTACTTGTGAGATAGTATTCTTAGTGATATGATCTATCCCACTCATAAGATAGTCGGTTTAATTGGTTTTCCATAGCTACAAAGGCGTAACCTCGAGCATTCAGTGTTTTTTCTTCTAAACATATGAACGGTCCGTCTCTGCATAAAGTAACAAATTCGGTGTTTGAATAGGTTTGATTATTTGAACATTTACCTCCATGTGACCATTTTCCGCATTTGTGACATCTTTCTAGGTGTCGTGCTCTTCTTTTCGCTGCGGATTTTGATTTTCCTTTACCAAATCGTAACTTATTATCTTCGCATCTAGATTCTTTTCTTACTCCGTCCAATCTTTCTCTGATTACTGATACTATTTCACTCGGAAGTGTGTCATTATTACGTTTAGTGATCAAAGCGTGTAGCATTAGACCATGGTTTAGTTCACAGGAAGTCTTCATTTCATAAAAACCTAAAAAAAATAAAAATTCAGAATGGGGGGAGAAGACTAGTTCTTTAGGGTCTGCTAGGGAAAGACCATTCGGGTTCCATTTTCGAGAACTACACGAAAACAGAAAATCTAACTCTAACAGAAATACATATTATCCTTTAAAAGACTTGATTCTCCCCACACTTAGTTAGCTGTGGTATCGAAATTGTGATTAACTTCATTGTCAACTTCCATTGGACTATCTATGTAATGTTTAACTCTGTGACCATTAACCTTAAATTCAATCCCATTTGAATTTATTAATTCTATCGTTCCGTATGGGAAAACTCTTTTGACTATGAATGGTCCAGACCATCTTGATTTCAATTTTCCAGGAAATAGCTTGAATCGTGAATTGAAAAGAAGAACTCTGTCTCCTTCTTTAAATTCTTTTGAACTTCTGATTCTTTTATCATGTCATTTCTTCGTTCTTTCCTTATAGATTAACGAATTTTCGTATGCTTCATGTCTTAATTCTTCTAATTCGTTTAGTTGACTTAACCGTAGACGTCCAGCTTCATGTAAGTCGAGATTACATGTCTTCAAAGCCCAAAATGCTTTGTGTTCAATTTCTACTGGAAGATGACATGCTTTTCCATAAATAAGTTTAAAAGGTGTGGTTCCAATTGGAGTTTTGTAGGCTGTTCTAAAAGCCCAGAGTGCATCCTCCAATTTAATGGACCATTTCTTCGGATTTGATCCTACGGTTTTTTCTAGAATACGTTTTAAAGCTCGGTTGGTATTTTCAACTTGTCCACTTGTTTGTGGATGATATGCGGTGGAGATTTTATGAGTTACTCCATATCTTTTGAGAACTTTCTCAAGTTGATTATTACAGAAATGAGTACCCCGATCACTTATTAAAGCTTTCGGCGTTCCAAACCTTGCAAAAAGACGTTTTAAAAAGTTGACTACAACTCGTGCATCGTTAGTTGGGAGAGCTTGTGCTTCCGCCCATTTAGATACATAATCAATGGCTACGAGAATATAGAGATTATTATGAGATTTTGGAAATTGACCCATAAAGTCAATACCCCAAATGTCAAATACTTCACATACTTGGATGACATTTTATGGCATTTCATCACGTTGACTTATTTTTCCGGCTCTTTGACATGCATCACATGATTTGCAAAGAAGGTGTGCGTCTTTGTAAATTGTAGGCCAATAGAATCCAGCATCATAAACTTTTCTTGCTGTTAGTTGAGGCCCATAATGCCCTCCTGTTGGTCCTGTGTGACAATGGTTTAAAATTTTACTAGCTTCATCTCCGAATACACATTAGCGTATTATTTCATCTGGACAATATTAAACAGATGCGGATCTTCCCAGAAATAGTGTTTTATATCACTGAAGAATTTCTTTCGTTTTTGGTACGATAATCCTTTTTCAAGAAATCCACATACTAAATAGTTTGCATAGTCTGCAAACCATGGAATTTCATTATAATCTATCTTCAATAGATATTCATCAGGAAAGTTGTCTTGTATGGCCGATTCATTTAGAACTTCTAATTCGGGATTTTCAAGACGAGAAAGATGATCAGCGGCGAGATTTTCTGCTCCTTTTTTATCTCGGATTTCAATATCGAACTCTTGTAAGAGTAAGATCCAACGGATTAATCTTGGTTTGGCATCTTGTTTCGAAAATAGGTATCTAAGAGCAGAATGGCCGGTATAGACCACCGTTTTTGCTAGAACGAGATATGAACGAAATTTGTCAAAAGCAAAGACAATAGCAAGGAGTTCTTTTTCAGTAGTTGTATAGTTCGTTTGTGCTCCTTGTAACGTCTTACTAGCATAATATATAGGTTGAAATCGTTTTTCAATCCTTTATCCTAAAACGGCTCCCATTGCAAAATCACTTGCATCGCACATTAGTTCAAACGGTAGATTCCAATTTGGTGTTATCATGATCGGCGCATTAGTGAGTTTCTCTTTAAGAATATTAAAAGATTTGATGCATTCATCTGAAAAGATGAATGGAGCATCTTTTTCTAGGAGTTTATTCATAGGAGTGGCAATTTTAGAAAAATCTTTTATGAAACGTCGGTAAAAACCGGCATGCCCTAGAAAACTCCTAACTCCTCTAACATTGGTGGGATGTGGAAGTTTAGCAATTACATCTACTTTAGCTCTATCCACTTCAATTCCTTTCTTTGAGATTTTATGTCCAAGAACGATGCCTTCTTTAACCATGAAATGGCATTTCTCCCAATTAAGAACTAGATTTGATTGTTCGCATCTAATAAGCATTCGTTCAAAATTAGCTAGACATGATTCAAATGTATTACCGAAGACTGAAAATTCATCCATGAAAACTTCCATGCATTCTTCTATCATGTCGTGAAAAATTGCCATCATGCACCTTTGAAAGTTGCAGGGGCGTTGCAAAGTCCAAATGGCATGCGTTTGTAAGCAAAAGTACCATAAGGGCACGTGAATGTGGTTTTCTCTTGGTCCTCGGGTGCTATTAGAATTTGAAAATATCCGGAAAATCCATCAAGAAACAATAATAACTATTTCCGGCTAATCTTTCCAACATTTGATCAATGAAAGGTAAGGGAAAGTGATCTTTTCTGGTGGTGTCATTTAATTTTCTATAATCAATACACACACGCCATCCTGTTACAGTCCTAGTAGGAATAAGCTCATTTTTCTCATTTGTAATGACAGTCATGCCACCCTTCTTAGGCACGCATTGAACTGGGCTTACCCATGGACTATCAGAAATTGGATAAATTAAACCTGCATCTAGCAGTTTAATAATTTCCTTCTTAACAACATCTTGCATATTAGGATTTAGTCTTCGTTGGCGTTGCACATACGTTTTATGACCTTCTTCCATAAGGATTTTATGTGTGCAATACGAAGGACTTATTCCTTTTATATCATGAATCTTCCATGCAATGGCTGGTTTATGAGCTTTTAACACAGAAATGAGTTGTGATTTCTCATTTTCAGTAAGAGAAGACGATATTATTACAGGTAATTCAGATTCACCATGTAAATAAGCATATTCCAAATGGTTTGGAAGTGGCTTTAACTCTAATGTCGGAGGTTCTTCTATCGATGATTTGTATCGATATCTGTCTTCTTCTTTTAGCATTTGAATTTCTTCTGTTGTTGGTTCATATCCATTAGCTATTAGTGTAGCTAACATTTCAGCTTCATCAATTGGTTCATTACCTTCTCCTAAAGAACATTCTCCTGTTCCTTGTAATTCTGGAAATTCTTCTAACAATTCTGCATGTGAATCTATAGTTTGAATATAATAACATGTATCATCTGCAGATTGCGGTTGTTGCATTGCTCTATCAACTAAAAAGGTAACACTCTCATCCTCTATATTTATGGTCAGTTTCTTACCAAACACGTCTATCATTGCTTTAGCCGTGTTTAAGAATGGTCTTCCTAATATGAGAGGAACTTGAGAATCTTCTTCCATGTCCAGAACAACAAAATCTACTGGAAATACTAAAGTACCAACTTTAACTAGCATGTTCTCCATTATCCCTCTAGGATATTTTATTGATCGATCGGCTAGTTGTATGCTTATTCTTGTTGGTTTCAATTCTCCAAGGTCTAGTTTAGCGCATAGTGAATACGGCATTAAATTTATACTAGCAACTAAGTCTGCCAATGCTTCTATTGAACTAAGACTACCCAGAAAACATGGAATTGTGAAACTTCCTGGATCAGATAATTTTTCTGGTATCTTATTCAATAGCACTGCTGAACAATTAGCATTCATAGTAACGGCCGAGAGTTCTTCCATTTTCTTTCTATTTGAGATTAGATCTTTCAAGAATTTAGCATATCTAGGCATTCCTGAAATCACATCAATGAAAGGAAGATTTACATTTATCTGTTTAAACATATCCAAGAATTTGGATTGCTCGGCTTCAAGTTTCTCTTTCTTCATTTTACTCGGGTAAGGAAGTGGTGGTTGGTATGGTTTAACATAAGGTTTAGCCTTAGCTGTGTTATCTTCATTAACCTTTTCAACTACCGGTTCTTTTTCCTTATCTTGATCAGGTTGTGGTTCTTGTGGAGTAGGAATAGCTTCATCAGAAGTTACAGGTATTTCAGGTGGTTTAAGTGTTGTACCACTTCTTGTGTTAATGACTTTAGCTGTTTCATTCCGGGGGTTAGCATTTGTATCACTAGGTAAACTTCCCGGGTTTCTTTCACCTATTAACCTTGCTAGGTTACTTACTTCTTGTTCCAAGTTTTGAATAGAAGCTTGTTGATTTCCAAATACTTGAGCATTTTGTTCATTAATTTGTTTTTGAGATGTGAAAAACTGCGTTTGAGTTTCAACTAGCTTCATCATCATATCTTCTAAATTTGGCTTTTTATCATCGGTTTGTGGTGGTTTGTTTTGAAAATTAGGTCTTTGCTGAAGTATTATTGGATACTTGTTGATTGCTAGGACCTTGTTGGTTGTTGTATGGAACATTTCTGTTATAATTCTGGTTTTGATTGTAGATCGGTCTTGGCGGTTGATAATTATTCTGATAATTATTTCCAGGCCTTTGGTTTATGTATGAAATATTCTCTCTTTGTTCCATTGTTAATTCAATACTGAGACAATCTTTTGTCAAATGTGGTCCTCCACACTGCTCACAACTAATTCGTATTGAGTGGATATCTTTAGTCATCTTTTCCATTCGTCTCTCGACAGCATCTATCTTTGCAGAAATGGAATCTAAGTCATGACTAGGATCGGCTCTAGCTGCTTTAGATGATCTAACGATATCTTTTTCTTGGTGCCACTCATGTGAGTGGGAAGCAGTGTTATCAATAATTTTGTAAGCATCAGTTTCGGTTTTCTTCATAATAGAACCACCAGCTGCTATATCGATGTCTTTTCTTGTTGTGATGTCGCATCCTTGGTAGAATATTTGTACTATTTGACAGGTGTCTAAACCATGTTGCGGACATCCTCTTAATAACTTTCCAAATCTAGTCCACACCTCATATAGAGTTTCATTCGGTTTCTGTGTGAACGTAACAATTTATCCTTGAAGTCTTACGGCTTTAGATGCCGGAAAGAATTGTTTAAGAAATTTTTCAACTAAAACATCTCATGTATCAATCGCCCCTTCAGGTAATGATTCCAACCAATCTTTGGCTTCTCCCTTTAAAGTCCAGGGAAATAACATGAGATATATCTGTTCATCCTCAACTTCTCTTATTTTAAATAGAGTGCAGATCCTATTAAAGGTACGAAGATGTTCATTTGGATCTTCCTTCGGCGCACCACTAAATTAGCATTGATTAGTCACCATATGTAGAATTTGTCCTTTGATTTCATAATCTGGCGCATTAATGTCTGGATGAGTAATTGCGTGACCTTGGCCAGTGCGTTTAGCTCTCATTCGGTCTTCCATACTTAAAGGTTCCATTACTTCCATAATTGAATTTGTTGAATCGGAATCACTAGAGGATTCTGATTTAATGATTCGTTCCTCAACAATCTCTGTTTGAATGATTGGTGGTTCCGGAGGAAAATTTAATGGTTCAGGATCTATGAATTGTCCCTGAATATTATCCGGATTCTCAATTGTGAGGTCGGGTTCAAAAAATGGATTATCGGAAATTTGAATTGGAGTACTTGGTTGACTGGATGACGATTCTAAAGAAAAATCAACGGTGGTAATATTTGCTAAATGTCTTGATCTAGTTACAGGTGGTGAACGTACAAAAGGTGGTGAACGTCTTGCTCGGTGCATTCACTGAATATCCTATTAGTTTTTAAAAGGAAAGAAAAATTATATAAGTTATCCAATTAATAGACTTTTCTGATTTTGCTCACGTTTCGAATAGCCAAAAGATGCAGCAGAGGGGCAGGATTCGTTTGGTCTCAATATAATTGAGGACTGTTTGGCTCCAATAACCCGGTCCACGTACAAATCCAACTATTACTACGAACCAGAAAATTTTGATGTCTATCAATTTAACCACTTAAAATAAATTTTCGTAATTTTAAGAAATTTAGATAAGAAGTAGAAAAAAAATCTATGTCCTAAAACTAGAATTGCGAGAAATAAGAAAGAAAAAGAGAGCGTCGAAAAAGAAAAAGAAAAGGGTTGAAAAATAAAAGGCGTCGGAAAATAAGAAATAAAAAGAAATGACTTATAGAACTTAAAAACACTCGACTAACCCAACCTTATTACTATCACTAACTTAAAATTATAATCGCAAATTGAGATTACTAATTGGAATGATAATTGATACATAGGTAAATGGCGTCTAAAAATATTAAAGCTTACAAGTAAAACTATATCCCAAATGGAAATAACTTAAAAAGGCGTCGCAAAATTCTAAAGCACTTAAATCTTAGTCTAAAGAAAAGGCACTTAAGGGATTTTACGGCAAAGCCTAAAAATCTAGAAGTAAAAATAACTATGGCAAAAACTATGTTTAAAACTAAAAACTAGCGAAAAACACAAAAGTTACGCTAAAAACAAATAAAAAGGGACAAAATATAAAAATATACTAAAGGTTGTAAAAAAAGTACAATTTTTTTATAAAAATATTATTTTTATATTATTTATTTTATAAAACTATTAATTTTTATATATTAATAAAACTAAATAAACTTTATATTACAAATTAAATAAATAAAACTAAATTAATTAAAATTAATTAACTAATCAAACCCTAATTAGGTTTTAAAATTAATAATAATAATAATTATCCCGTAATTAATGCTGTTAGGGTTCCTGTGTGGCCCGTGTCAGACGGCTCCGCGAGTCGCGGTTGGTCTGCTTCAATAACTCCGCGAGTCGCGGAGGGTTCAGGCTCAGACGAGATGCAGGTCAAAATTCAACAGGTCAGTTTTATTTATATTTTATTTATTTATTTTTCTGTTTTAAATAAAATATATTTATATAAATTTAGTAAAACTTATATTTTAAAACCTAAAATAAAAATAGAAATATTTTATAATTTTATAAATAAAACTCTTAAAACTAGATTTATAAATGTTTTTTTTTTTGGTTTTTGATTTTATGTTTTAAATAAAAACAAAATATTTAAATAAAACTTATATTTTTATAAAATAAAAATAAAGAAACTTTATAAAACTTAAATATTTAACAAACTCTTAAAAATATTTATATTTTTGTTTTTCTTTTTTATATTTTTGAATATTTAAAACGTATTTTTACAAAAGCGTATTTTTTTTTATATTAACAAACTAAAAATAAATTTTTTTTTATATATTAGCGTTGCGCTTTCGGCGTTTAAGTTCCCTGGCAGCGGCGCCAAAAATACTTGATGTTTTCGCTAGGGGTATATAAAATAGCATATATTTTACAAAGAAATACTATTAAATACGATACAATTTTACTCAAGATATTTATTTATTTATTGAATGAATATACTTAAACCTTGCTACAACACTTATAGGCAGTGTACCTAATCGTACAGTAGTGTAGTTTTTAGTAAGTTTGGTTCGGTCCACAGGGAAAATCTTTTAAACAAAGCTTAACGCTATATTAGTTCTATTTTATAAAAATACAAATATATATATATAAGTAATATTATTATTATAAAGGGGGTTTTTACCGTTTAATGACCGGTTTGTCGATTTTAAAACTTTAGTCGCAGTTAAAACAAAATGTAAAATATTAAATAAATAAAAGACTTAATTTAAAGCGTAAAGTAAATAACGATAATGAAATTGCGATAAATAAAAGTGCGATAAAATAAACTTGCGATAATTAATAAGTACGATAATTAAAAGTGCAATTAAATACAATAACAATAAATAAAAGTGCTATAATTAGAAGTGCAATTAAATATAAAATAAAGGAAATTAAATATGAAATAAAAGAATTATGCTTATTTAAACTTGCGTAATCATGATGTTTGACGTATTGATTTTAGTTTTATGCCCATGGGTTAATTGTCCTTTGTCATGGATTATTTAATATGTCCGTCTGGTTTTTGTCCATAACAGTCTATCAGTCATAAATATAAAGTGCGAGTGTCCTCGTCAAATTATCCTTATACCCGAAGTTAAATATTCCAACTAATTGGGGACTTAAACTGTAACAAGATTTTAATACTTTGTTTAATAATTACACCAGGTTAACGACTGCGTGTAACCCAAGGTTTTAATACTTTGTTAACAATTATGCCAAGTGTCCTTGTACATAATTTCACCCCTGTTTTAATAATTCTAGTGGCTATTAATCCATTCCCGTGTCCGGTTAAATGAACGATTACTCGTACTTATAAATACCCCGCCCATCGTGTCCGATTGAGTGTATATGGTTATTTATAGGGACGTCCAATTGTAAATCTTTATATTAAAATTAACAAACTATCATTTAGTTAAACAAATATAAAGCCCATTTATAGCCCATAGTCTAATTTTCACAAGTGTCGTTCTTTTGTCCAAACCCCAATTATGGTACAAAGCCTAATTACCCAATTTTAGTAATTAGCCCAACATCATGATTACTTCGGATTAAATAAGCATAATAATAACTTAGCTACGAGACATTAATGTAAAAAGGTTGAACATAACTTACAATGATTAAAAATAGCGTAGCGTTACACGGACAGAATTTCGACTTACACCCTTACAACGTTCGCTAACATACCCTTATTATTAGAATTATAATTAAAATTAAAATTAAAATATATATATATATATATATATATATATATATATATATATATATATATATATATATATATATATATATATATATATATATATATATATATATATATATATATATTACGTTTACATATAGAGAAAGAGAGATTTTTGGATATATTTTTCGTCGAACTGCGTTGGCTTTTATAGGAATTTGAGTCCAGGTGAACTCCGCGAGTCGCGTAATTTTTTGCCTTCAAACTCCGCAACTCGCGGAGTTTGAAATTACAGCTCACCCAGCTTTGGCTCTTTGTTTGCCGACGATTTATAAATATATTATAATATATATATTAATTTTAAGAATTAATTATATATTATATTATATTTATATACATAGTTAACTTGTAATTTTTAGTCCGTTGCGTCGAGTGTTGAGAGTTGACTCTGGTCCCGGTTCCGGATTTTCGAACGTCCTTGCGTACAATTTAATATCTTGTACTTTGCATTTTGAATCGTGTACTCTTGCAATTTTGAGACGTTTCTTATCAATAATTGGAACCTCTTTGATTGTATTTTGTACTTTTGAGCTTTTTGGTCGTTTGTGTCTTCAATTCGTCGAATCTGTCTTTTGTCTTCACCTTTTATTATTTAAACGAATATCACTTTTAAATAGAACAATTGCAACTAAAAGCTTGTCTTTCTTGAGGAATAATGCTATGAAATATATGTTTGTTTTTAGCATTATCAATATCAAAGTATGTTCAAAATATATTTACAACACTTTTAATACATCTTGATGTTTTAAGTTTATTAAGTCAGCTGTCCTCGTTAGTAACCTACAACTAGTTGTCCAACGTTAGATGTACAGAAAAAAATTGATATATATTATCTTGAATCAATCCACGACCCAGTGTATACACGTCTCAGGCTAGATCACAACTCAAAGTATATATATTTTTGGAATCAACCTCAACCCTGTATAGCTAACTCCCTCATTACTGCATATAGAGTGTCTATGGTTGTTCCAAATAATATATACACATGGGTCGATATGATATGTCAAAACATTTGCATACGTGTCTATGGTATCCCAAGATTACATAATATATTAAAATACATGTATAATACAATATAAGTTAGCTAGGATATGATTAATATAGATTTGTTACCAATTTTCACGTTGCTACAACAAGAAAAATTATCCAATCTTGTTTTACCCATAACTTCTTCATTTTAAATCCGTTTTTAGTGAATCAAATTGCTATGGTTTCATATTGAACTATATTTTATGAATATAAACAGAAAAAGTATAGGTTTATAGTCAGAAATATAAGTTACAAGTCATTTTTGTGAAGGTAGTCATTTCAGTCGAAAGAACGACGTCTAGATGACCATTTTAGAAAACATACTTCCACTTTGAGTTTAACCATGATTTTTGGATATAGTTTCCTGTTCATAAGAAAAATCATTTTCCCAGAAGAACAACTTTTAAATCAAAGTTCATCATAGTTTTTAATTAACTAACCCAAAACAGCCCGCGGTGTTACTACGACGGCGTATGTCCGGTTTTACAGTGTTCTTCATGTTTCCAGGTTTTAAATCATTAAGTTAGCATATCATATAGATATATAACATGTGTTTAGTTGATTTTAAAAGTCAATTTAGAAGGATTAACTTTTGTTTGCGAACAAGTTTAGAATTAACTAAACTATGTTCTAGTGATTACAAGTTTAAACCTTCGAATAAGATAGCTTTATATGTATGAATCAAATAATGTTATGAACATCATTACTACCTCAAGTTTTCTGGATAAAGCTACTGGAAATGAGAAAATTAGATCTAGCTTCAAAGGATCCTTGGATAGCTTGAAAGTTCTTGAAGCAGAATCATGACACGAAAACAAGTTCAAGTAAGATTTTCACTCGAAATAAGATTGTTATAGTTATAGAAATTGAATCAAAGTTTGAATATGAGTATTACCTTGTATTATAAAGATATCTTACTATAAATAATAAATATTTCTTGAGGTTGGATGATCACTCTACAAGATTGGAAGTAAGCTAGCAAACTTGGAAGTATTCTTGATTTTATGAAACTAGAACTTGTAGAATTTATGAAGAACACTTAGAACTTGAAGATAGAACTTGAGAGAGATTAATTAGATGAAGAAAATTGAAGAATGAAAGTGTTTGTAGGTGTTTTTGGTCATTGGTATATGGATTAGATATAAAGGATGTGTAATTTTGTTTACATGTAAATAAGTCATGAATGATTACTCATATTTTTATAATTTTATGCGATATTTCATGCTAGTTGCCAAATGATGGTTCCCACATGTGTTAGGTGACTCACATAGGCTGCTAAGAGCTGATCATTGGAGTGTATATACCAATAGTACATACATCTAAAAGCTGTGTATTGTACGAGTACGAATACGGGTGCATACGAGTAGAATTGTTGATGAAACTGAACGAGGATGTAATTGTAAGCATTTTTGTTAAGTAGAAGTATTTTGATAAGTGTCTTGAAGTCTTTCAAAAGTGTATGAATACATATTAAAACACTACATGTATATACATTTTAACTGAGTCGTTAAGTCATCGTTAGTCGTTACATGTAAGTGTTGTTTTGAAACCTTTAGGTTAACGATCTTGTTAAATGTTGTTAACCCAATGTTTATAATATCAAATGAGATTTTAAATTATTATATTATCATGATAATATGATGTATGAATATCTCTTAATATGATATATATACATTAAATGTCGTTACAACGATAATCGTTACATATATGTCTCGTTTCAAAATCATTAAGTTAGTAGTCTTGCTTTTACATATGTAGTTCATTGTTAATATACTTAATGATATGTTTACTTATCATAATATAATGTTAACTATATATATATCCATATATATGTCATCATATAGTTTTTACAAGTTTAACGTTCGTGAATCACCGGTCAACTTGGGTGGTCAATTGTCTATATGAAACCTATTTCAATTAATCAAGTCTTAACAAGTTTGATTGCTTAACATGTTGGAAACACTTAATCATGTAAATAACAATTTCATTTAATATATATATAAACATGGAAAAGTTCGGGTCACTACAGTACCTACCCGTTAAATAAATTCCGTCCCGAAATTTTAAGAAGTTAGAGGTGTTGACGTATCTTCTGGAAATAAATGCGGGTATTTCTTCTCCATCTGATCTTCATGCTCCCAGGTGAACTCGGGTCCTCTAAGAGCATTCCATCGAACCTTAACAATCGGTATCTTGTTTTGTTTAAGTCTCTTAACCTCACGATCCATTATTTCGACGGGTTCTTCAATGAATTGAAGTTTTTCATTGATTTGAATTTTGTCCAACGGAATAGTGAGATCTTCTTTAGCAAAACATTTCTTCAAATTCGAGACATGGAAAGTGTTATGTACATTCGCAAGTTGTTGAGGTAACTCAAGTCGGTAAGCTACTGGTCCGACACGATCAATAATCTTGAATGGTCCAATATACCTTGGATTTAGTTTCCCCCGTTTACCAAATCGAACAACGCCTTTCCAAGGTGCAACCTTAAGCATGACCATCTCTCCAATTTCAAACTCTATGTCTTTTGTTTTACTGTCCGCGTAGCTCTTTTGTCGACTCTGGGCGGTTTTCAACCATTGTTGAATTTGGATGATCTTCTCAGTAGTTTCTTGTATTATCTCTCGACCCGTAATCTGTCTATCCCCCAATTCACTCCAATAAATTGGAGACGTGCACTTTCTACCATAAAGTGCTTCAAATGGCTCCATCTCAATGCTTGAATGATAGCTGTTGTTGTAGGAAAATTCTGCTAACGGTAGATGTCGATCCCAACTGTTTTCGAAATCAATAACACATGATCGTAGCATGTCTTCAAGCTTTTGTATCGTCCTTTCACTCTGCCCATCAGTTTGTGGATGATAGGCAGTACTCATGTCTAGACGAGTTCCTAATGCTTGCTGTAATGTCTGCCAGAATCTTGAAATAAATCTGCCATCCCTATCAGAGATAATAGAGATTGGTATTCCATGTCTGGAGACGACTTCCTTCAAATACATTCGTGCTAACTTCTCCATCTTGTCATCTTCTCTTATTGGCAGGAAGTGTGCTGACTTGGTGAGACGATCAACTATTACGCAAATAGTATCATAACCACTTGCAGTCCTTGGCAATTTAGTAATGAAATCCATGGTAATGTTTTCCCATTTCCATTCTGGGATTTCAGGTTGTTGTAGTAGACCTGATGGTTTCTGATGTTCAGCTTTAACCTTAGAACACGTCAAACATTCTCCTACATATTTAGCAATATCGGCTTTCATACCTGGCCACCAAAAATGTTTCTTAAGATCCTTGTACATCTTCCCCGTTCCAGGATGTATTGAGTATCTGATTTTATGAGCTTCTCTAAGTACCATTTCTCTCATATCTCCAAATTTTGGTACCCAAATTCTTTCAGCCCTATACCGGGTTCCGTCTTCCCGAATATTAAGATGCTTCTCCGATCCTTTGGGTATTTCATCCTTTAAATTTCCCTCTTTTAAAACTCCTTATTACGCCTCCTTTATTTGAGTAGTAAGGTTAGTGTGAATCATTATATTCATAGATTTTACTCGAATGGGTTCTCTGTCCTTTCTGCTCAAGGCGTCGGCTACCATATTTGCCTTCCCCGGGTGGTAACGAATCTCAAAGTCATAATCATTCAACAATTCAATCCACCTACGCTGCCTCATATTCAGTTGCTTCTGATTAAATATATGTTGAAGACTTTTGTGGTCGGTATATATAATACTTTTGACCCCATATAAGTAGTGCCTCCAAGTCTTTAATGCAAAAACAACCGCGCCTAATTCCAAATCATGCGTCGTATAACTTTGCTCATGAATCTTAAATTGTCTAGACGCATAAGCAATCACCTTCGTTCGTTGCATTAATACACAACCGAGACCTTGCTTTGATGCGTCACAATAAATCAAAAAATCATCATTCCCTTCAGGCAATGACAATATAGGTGCCGTAGTTAGCTTTTTCTTCAATAATTGAAACGCCATCTCTTGTTCATCCTTCCATTCAAATTTCTTCCCTTTATGCGTTAATGCAGTCAAGGGTTTTGCTATTTTGGAGAAATCTTGGATGAATCTTCTGTAGTAACCAGCCAATCCTAAAAATTGACGTATATGCTTCGGAGTTTTTGGGGTTTCCCACTTTTCAACGGTTTCGATCTTTGCCGGGTCCACCAGGATACCTTCTTTGTTCACTATGTGACCGAGGAATTGAACTTCTTCCAACCAAAATGCACACTTTGAAAATTTAGCGTACAGTTTTTCTTTCCTCAATACTTCTAGCACTTTTCTCAAATGTTCTTCGTGCTCTTGATCATTCTTTGAGTAAATAAGTATGTCATCGATGAAAACAATGACAAACTTGTCAAGATATGGCCCACACACTCGGTTCATAAGGTCCATGAACACAGCTGGTGCGTTAGTCAATCCAAACGGCATAACCATAAACTCGTAATGACCATAACGCGTTCTAAAAGCTGTTTTTGGAATATCATCCTCCTTTACTCGCATTTGATGATATCCAGAACGTAAATCGATCTTCGAATAAACCGACGAGCCTTGTAGTTGATCAAATAAGTCGTCAATTCTCGGCAGTGGATAACGGTTTTTGATGGTAAGTTTGTTCAACTCTCTGTAGTCAATACACAACCTAAATGTACCATCCTTCTTCTTGACAAACAAAACAGGAGCTCCCCATGGTGATGTGCTTGGTCGAATGAAACCACGTTCTAATAGTTCTTGCAGTTGGCTTTGCAGTTCTTTCATCTCGTTGGCTGCGAGTCTATAAGGAGCACGAGCTATTGGTGCAGCTCCTGGTATAAGATCTATTTGAAATTCAACAGATCGATGTGGAGGTAGTCCCGGTAATTCTTTCGGAAATACATCAGGAAATTCTTTTGCGACGGAAACATCATTGATGCTCTTTTCTTCAGTTTGTACTTTCTCGACGTGTGCTAGAATAGCATAGCAACCTTTTCTTATTAGTTTTTGTGCCTTCAAATTACTAATAAGATGTAGCTTCGTGTTGCCCTTTTCTCCGTACACCATTAAGGGTTCTCCTTCTTCTCGTACAATGCGAATAGCTTTTTTATAACATACGATCTCTGCTTTCACCTTCTTCAGCCAGTCCATGCCAACTATTACATCAAAACTCCCTAACTCTACTGGTATCAAATCAATCTTAAATATTTCGCTTCCCAGTTTAATTTATCGATTCCGGCATATATAATCTGCTGAAATTAATTTACCGTTTGCTAATTCAAGTAAAAATTTACTATCCAACGGCGTCAATGGACAACTTAATTTAGCACAAAAATCTCTACTCATATAGCTTCTATCCGCACCCGAATCAAATAAAACGTAAGTAGATTTATTGTCAATAAGAAACGTACCCGTAACAAGCTCCGGGTCTTCCTGTGCCTCTGCCGCATTAATATTGAAAACTCTTCCGCGGCCTTGTCCATTCGTGTTCTCCTGGTTTGGGCAATTTCTAATAATGTGGCCTAGTTTTCCACATTTATAACAAACTACATTGGCATAACTTGCTCCGACACTACTTGCTCCGCCATTACTCGTTCCGACACCATTTGTTCCTTTCATTCTGTTAACCCCTGGTCCGTAGACCTCACACTTCGCCACGCTATGACCATTTCTTTTACACTTGTTGCAAAATTTGGTGCAGAACCCCGAGTGATACTTTTCACACCTTTGGCATAGCTGCTTCTGATTGTTGTTGTTGTTGTTGCGGTTGTTATTGTTGTTGGGATGATTGTTGTAGTAGTAGTTGTTGTTGTTGTTGTTGTTGTTGTTGTTGTTGTTGTTGGCCCGTTTGTTGTAGTTGCGATTGATGTTGCGATTGTTGGGATAGTTATTGCGATTATTGTTGTAATTGCTGTTGTTGTTGTATTGGTGATTCTTATCACTGTTTTCCTCCCACTTTCGTTTGACTTGCTTTACATTGTCCTCTTCACTAACTGTTCTTTAATTCTTTCCTCAATCTGGTTCACTAGTTTGTGAGCCATTCTACATGCCTGTTGTATGGAGGCGGGCTCGTGTGAACTTATATCTTCTTGGATTCTTTCCGGTAATCCTTTCACAAACGCGTCGATCTTCTCTTCCTCATCTTCGAACGCTCTCGGACACAATAGGCACAATTCTGTGAATCATCTTTCGTACGTGGTAATATCAAATCCTTGGGTTCGTAACCCTCTAAGTTCTATCTTGAGCTTATTGACCTCGGTTCTGGGACGGTACTTCTCGTTCATCAAGTGCTTGAATGCTGACCACGGTAGTGCGTAAGCATCATCTTGTCCCACTTGCTCTAGATAGGTATTCCACCATGTTAACGCAGTACCTGTGAAGGTATGCGTAGCGTACTTCACTTTGTCCTCTTCAGTACACTTACTTATGGCAAACACCGATTCGACCTTCTCGGTCCACCGTTTCAATCCGATCGGTCCTTCGGTTCCATCAAATTCCAAAGGTTTGCAGGCAGTGAATTCTTTGTAGGTGCATCCTACACGATTTCTTGCGCCGTTAGTTGCATTGCTAGATTCGGAGTTATTGTTGGTATGTAGCGCAGCCTGTACTGCGGCTATGTTTGCAGAAAGAAAGGTACGAAATTCCTCTTCGCTCATATTCATGGTTTGTCGAGTAGTCGGTGCCATTTCCTTCAAATAGTCAAATGAAACAAGTTAATCATACAGAATATTAAGAGTAGTCAATAGTATCTCGTAGCATAATATGAACTCATTTATAAAAAGCTTTTTCTTCATATTAACGTTTTATAAGTTTAAATTCGGGTAGTACCTACCCGTTAAGTTCATACTTAGTAGCTAATATACAATTCAACTACTACAATTCTATATGAAAAACTGATTATAATAATATTCCGCGTTCAAACTTTTTCACAATATTTTACAAACTTACAATACCGCTTATTTTACATATAACATGAAATATAGCACACAATAACTTTGATACAAGATAGTTGTGAAGATAATTCTAGCTAGTACACAAGTCATTCAGCAAAGGCAATAAAGACACGTAATTCATACATCCAGAAACAAGTCATGCATTCTGGTTTTACTAGGACTACTTCCCATCCTTGGTCTTGTGGAACATAACCGTTATGGCCGTTGATAAGACAGCGTTTTGTAACGTCGTCAAAGGGACGAGGGTTACGTAATGTCCATCAGTCCCGTAACAATCTAAAAACCTTGTTTCTCACCCCAACTACTGAGTCCGTCACTTGTGGGAACGTTTTGTTTAATAGTTGTAGCCCGATGTTCTTGTTCTCACTTTGGTGAGAAGCGAACATTACTAACCCGTAAGCATAACATGCTTCTTTATGTTGCATGTTAGCCGCTTTTTCTAAATCACGAAGTCCTATATTCGGATATATTGTGAAATGTCCCGTTCTTATTGATTAAAAACGTTCCATATTAATTGACTTCGTTGCGAGGTTTTGACCTCTATATGAGACGTTTTTCAAAGACTGCATTCATTTTTAAAATAAACCATAACCTTTATTTCATAGATAAAGGTTTAAAAAGCTTTACGTAGATTATCAAATAATGATAATCTAAAATATCCTGTTTACACACGACCATTACATAATGGTTTACAATACAAATATGTTACATCGAAATCAGTTTCTTGAATGCAGTTTTTACACAATATCATACAAACATGGACTCCAAATCTTATCCTTATTTTAGTATGCAACAGCAGAAGCTCTTAGTATTCACCTGAGAATAAACATGTTTTAAACGTCAACAAAAATGTTGGTGAGTTATAGGTTTAACCTATATATATCAAATTGTAACAATAGACCACAAGATTTCATATTTCAATACACATCCCATACATAGAGATAAAAATCATTCATATGGTGAACACCTGGTAACCGACATTAACAAGATGCATATATAAGAATATCCCCCATCATTCCGGGACACCCTTCGGATATGATATAAATTTTGAAGTACTAAAGCATCCGGTACTTTGGATGGGGTTTGTTAGGCCCAATAGATCTATCTTTAGGATTCGCGTCAATTAGGGTGTCTGTTCCCTAATTCTTAGATTACCAGACTTAATAAAAAGGGGCATATTCGATTTCGATAATTCAACCATAGAATGTAGTTTCACGTACTTGTGTCTATTTTGTAAATCATTTATAAAACCTGCATGTATTCTCATCCCAAAAATATTAGATTTTAAAAGTGGGACTATAACTCACTTTCACAGATTTTTACTTCGTCGGGAAGTAAGACTTGGCCACTGGTTGATTCACGAACCTATAACAATATATACATATATATCAAAGTATGTTCAAAATATATTTACAATACTTTTAATATATTTTGATGTTTTAAGTTTATTAAGTCAGCTGTCCTCGTTAGTAACCTACAACTAGTTGTCCACAGTTAGATGTACAGAAATAAATCGATAAATATTATCTTGAATCAATCCACGACCCAGTGTATACGTATCTCAGTATTGATCACAACTCAAACTATATATATTTTGGAATCAACCTCAACCCTGTATAGCTAACTCCAACATTCACATATAGAGTGTCTATGGTTGTTCCGAAATATATATAGATGTGTCGACATGATAGGTCGAAACATTGTATACGTGTCTATGGTATCTCAAGATTACATAATATACAATACAAGTTGATTAAGTTATGGTTGGAATAGATTTGTTACCAATTTTCACGTAGCTAAAATGAGAAAAATTATTCAATCTTGTTTTACCCATAACTTCTTCATTTTAAATCCGTTTTGAGTGAATCAAATTGCTATGGTTTCATATTGAACTCTATTTTATGAATCTAAATTGAAAAAGTATAGGTTTATAGTCGAAAAAATAAGTTACAAGTCGTTTTTGTAAAGGTAGTCATTTCAGTCGAAAGAACGACGTCTAGATGACCATTTTAGAAAACATACTTCCACTTTGAGTTTAACCATAATTTTTGGATATAGTTTCATGTTCATAAAAAAATCATTTTCCCAGAATAACAACTTTTAAATCAAAGTTTATCATAGTTTTTAATTAACTAACCCAAAACAGCCCGCGGTGTTACTACGACGGCGTAAATCCGGTTTTACGGTGTTTTTCGTGTTTCCAGGTTTTAAATCATTAAGTTAGCATATCATATAGATATAGAACATGTGTTTAGTTGATTTTAAAAGTCAAGTTAGAAGGATTAACTTTTATTTGCGAACAAGTTTAGAATTAACTAAACTATGTTCTAGTGATTACAAGTTTAAACCTTCGAATAAGATAGCTTTATATGTATGAATCGAATGATGTTATGAACATCATTACTACCTTAAGTTCCTTGGATAAACCTACTGGAAAAGAGAAAAATAGATCTAGCTTCAACGGATCCTTAGATGGCTCGAAGTTCTTGAAGCAGAATCATGACACGAAAACAAGTTCAAGTAAGATCATCACTTGAAATAAGATTGTTATAGTTATAGAAATTGAACCAAAGTTTGAATATGATTATTACCTTGTATTAGAATGATAACCTACTGTAAGAAACAAAGATTTCTTGAGGTTAGATGATCACCTTACAAGATTGGAAGTGAGCTAGCAAACTTGAAAGTATTCTTGATTTTATGTAACTAGAACTTGTAGAATATATGAAGATCACTTAGAACTTGAAGATAGAACTTGAGAGAGATCAATTAGATGAAGAAAATTGAAGAATGAAAGTGTTTGTAGGTGTTTTTGGTCGTTGGTGTATGGATTAGATATAAAGGATATGTAATTTTGTTTTCATGTAAATAAGTCATGAATGATTACTCATATTTTTGTAATTTTATGAGATATTTCATGCTAGTTGCCAAATAATGGTTCCCACATGTGTTAGCTGACTCACATGGGCTGCTAAGAGCTGATCATTGGAGTGTATATACCAATAGTACATACATCTAAAAGCTGTGTATTGTACGAGTACGAATACGAGTGCATACGAGTAGAATTATTGATGAAACTGAACGAGGATGTAATTGTAAGCATTTTTGTTAAGTAGAAGTATTTTGATAAGTGTATGGAAGTCTTTCAAAAGTGTATAAATACATATTAAAACACTACATGTATATACATTTTAACTGAGTCGTTAAGTCATCGTTAGTCGTTACATGTAAGTGTTGTTTTGAAACCTTTAGGTTAACGATCTTGTTAAATGTTGTTAACCCAATGTTTATAATATCAAATGAGATTTTAAATTATTATATTATCATGATATTATCATGTATGAATATCTCTTAGTATGATATATATATACATTAAATGTCTTTACAACGATAATCGTTACATATAAGTCTCGTTTAAAAATCATTAAGTTAGTAGTCTTGTTTTTACATATGTAGTTCATTGTTAATATACTTAATGATATGTTTACTTATCATAATATCATGTTAACTATATATATATATATATCCAAATATATGTCATCATATAGTTTTTACAAGTTTTAACGTTCGTGAATCACCGGTCAACTTGGGTGGTCAATTGTCTATATGAAATCTATTTCAATTAATCAAGTCTTAACAAGTTTGATTGCTTAACATGTTGGAAACATTTAATCATGTAAATATCAATCTCAATTAATATATATAACCATGGAAAAGTTCGGGTCACTACAGTACCTACCCGTTAAATAAATTTCGTCCTGAAATTTTAAGTTGTTGAAGGTGTTGACGAATCTTCTGGAAATAGATGCGGGTATTTCTTCTTCATCTGATCTTCAAGCTCCCAGGTGAACTCGGGTCCTCTACGAGCATTCCATCGAATCTTAACAATTGGTATCTTGTTTTGCTTAAGTCTTTTAACCTCACGATCCATTATTTCGACGGGTTCTTCGATGAATTGGAGTTTTTCTTTGATTTGGATTTCATCTAACGGAATAGTGAGATCTTCTTTAGCAAAACATTTCTTCAAATTCGAGACGTAGAAAGTGTTATGTACAGCCGCGAGTTGTTGAGGTAACTAAAGTCGGTAAGCTACTGGTCCGACACGATCAATAATCTTGAATGGTCCAATATACCTTGGATTTAATTTCCCTCGTTTACCAAATCGAACAACGCCTTTCCAAGGTGTAACTTTAAGCATGACCATCTCTCCAATTTCAAATTCTATATCTTTTCTTTTAATGTCAGCGTAGCTCTTTTGTCGACTTTGGGCGGTTTTCAACCGTTGTTGAATTTGGATGATCTTCTCGGTAGTTTCTTGTATAATCTGACCCGTAATCTGTCTATCCCCCACTTCACTCCAACAAATCGAAGACCTGCACTTTCTACAATAAAGTGCTTCAAACGGCACCATCTCAATGCTTGAATGGTAGCTGTTGTTGTAGGAAAATTCTGCTAACGGTAGATGTCGATCCCAACTGTTTCCGAAATCAATAACACATGCTCGTAGCATGTATTCAAGCGTTTGTATCGTCCTTTCACTCTGCCCATCAGTTTGTGGATGATAGGCAGTACTCATGTCTAGACGAGTTCCTAATGCTTGCTGTAATGTCTGCCAGAATCTTGAAATAAATCTGCCATCCCTATCAGAGATAATAGAGATTGGTATTCCATGTCTGAAGACGACTTCCTTCAAATACAGTCGCGCTAACTTCCCCATCTTGTCATCTTCTCTTATTGGCAGGAAGTGTGCTGATTTGGTGAGACGATCAACTATTACCCAAATAGTATCAAAACCACTTGCAGTCCTTGGCAATTTAGTAATGAAATCCATGGTAATGTTTTCCCATTTCCATTCTGGGATTTCAGGTTGTTGTAGTAGACCTGATGGTTTCTGATGTTCAGCTTTGACCTTAGAACACGTCAAATATTCTCCTACATATTTAGCAATATCGGCTTTCATACCTGGCCACCAAAAATGTTTCTTGAGATCCTTGTACATCTTCCCCATTCCAGGATGTATTGAGTATCTGGTTTTATGAGCTTCTCTAAGTACCATTTCTCTCATATCTCCAAATTTTGGCACCCAAATCCTTTCAGCCCTATACCGGGTTCCGTCTTCCCGAATATTAAGATGCTTCTCCGATCCTTTGGGTATTTCATCCTTTAAATTTTCCTCTTTTAAAACTCCTTATTGCGCCTCCTTTATTTGAGTAGTAAGGTTATTGTGAATCATTATATTCATAGATTTTACTCGAATGGGTTCTCTGTCCTTCCTGCTCAAGGCGTCGGCTACCACATTTGCCTTCCCCGGGTGGTAACGAATCTCAAAGTCGTAATCATTCAACAATTCAATCCACCTACACTGCCTCATATTCAGTTGTTTCTGATTAAATATGTGTTGAAGACTTTTGTGGTCGGTATATATAATACTTTTGACCCCATATAAGTAGTGCCTCCAAGTCTTTAATGCAAAAACAACCGCGCCTAATTCCAAATCATGTGTCGTATAATTTTGCTCGTGAATCTTCAATTGTCTAGACGCATAAGCAATCACCTTCGTTCGTTGCATTAATACACAACCGAGACCTTGCTTTGATGCGTCACAATACATCACAAAATCATCATTCCCTTCAGGCAATGACAATATAGGTGCCGTAGTTAGTTTTTTCTTCAATAACTGAAACGCTTTCTCTTGTTCATCATTCCATTCAAATTTCTTCCCTTTATGCGTTAATGCAGTCAAGGGTTTTGCTATTCTGGAAAAGTCTTGGATGAACCTTCTGTAGTAACCAGCTAGTCCTAAAAACTGGCGTATGTGTTTCGGAGTTTTCGGAGTTTCCCACTTTTCAACAGTTTCTATCTTTGCCGGATCCACCTTAATACCTTCTTTGTTCACTATGTGACCGAGGAATTGAACTTCTTCCAACCAAAATGCACACTTTGAAAACTTAGCGTACAATTCTTCTTTCCTCAATACTTCTAACACCTTTCTCAAATGTTCACCGTGTTCTTGGTCATTCTTTGAGTAAATAAGTATGTCATCAATGAAAACAATGACAAACTTGTCAAGGTATGGTCCACACACTCGGTTCATAAGGTCCATGAACACAGCTGGTGCATTAGTTAAACCAAACGGCATGACCATAAACTCGTAATGACCGTAACGTGTTCTGAAAGCAGTCTTTGGAATATCATCTTCTTTCACCCGCATTTGATGATACCCGGAACGTAAGTCAATCTTTGAATAAACAGACGAGCCTTGTAGTTGACAAATAAGTCATCGATTCTCGGTAGTGGGTAGCGGTTCTTGATGGTAAGTTTGTTCAACTCTCGGTATTCGATACACAACCTGAATGTACCATCTTTCTTCTTGACAAACAAAACAGGAGCTCCCCACGGTGATGTGCTTGGTCGAATGAAACCATGCTCTAAAAGTTCTTTCATCTCGCTGGGTGCGAGTCTGTAAGGAGCACGAGCTATTGGTGCAGCTCCTGGTACAAGATCTATTTGAAATTCAACGGATCGATGTGGGGGTAATCCCGGTAATTCTTTCGGAAATACATCGGGAAATTCTTTTGCAATGGGAACATCATTGATGCTCTTTTCTTCAGTTTGTACTTTCTCGACGTGTGCTAGAACAGCATAGCAACCTTTTCTTATAAGTTTTTGTGCCTTCAAATTACTAATAAGATGTAGCTTCGTGTTGCCCTTTTCTCCGTACACCATTAAGGGTTTTCCTTTTTCTCGTATAATGCGAATTGCATTTTTGTAACAAACGATCTCTGCTTTCACTTCTTTCAACCAGTCCATACCGATTATCACATCAAAACTCCCTAACTCTACTGGTATCAAATCAATCTTAAATGTTTCGGTAACCAGTTTAATTTCTCGACTCTGACATATATTATCTGCTGAAATTAATTTACCATTTGCTAATTCGAGTAAAAATTTACTATCCAAAGGCGTCAATGGACAACTTAATTTAGCACAAAAATCTCTACTCATATAGCTTCTATCCGCACCCGAATCAAATAAAACGTAAGCAGATTTATTGTCAATAAGAAACGTACCCGTAACAAGCTCCGGGTCTTCCTGTGCCTCTGCCGCATTAATATTGAAAACTCTTCCGCGGCCTTGTCCATTCGTGTTCTCTTGGTTCGGGCAATTTCTAATAATGTGGCCCAGTTTTCCACATTTATAACAAACTACATTGGCAATACTTGCTCTGACACTACTTGCTCCGCCATTACTCGTTCCGACACCATTTGTTCCTTTCGTTCTATTAACCTCTGGTCCGTAGACCTCACACTTCGCCGCGCTATGACCATTTCTTTTACACTTGTTGCAAAATTTGGTGCAGAACCCCGAGTGATACTTTTCACACCTTTGGCATAGCTGCTTCTGATTGTTGTTGTTGTTGCGGTTATTATTGTTGTTGAGATGATTGTTGTAGTTGCTGTTTTTGTCGTTGTTGTTGTTGTTGTTGTTGTTGTTGTTGGGCCGTTTGTTGTAGTTGCTATTGATGTTGCGATTGTTGAGATAATTGTTGCGATTATTGTTGTAATTGATGTTGTTGTTAACCGTTTTCCTCCCACTTTATTTTGACTTGCTTCACATTGGCCTCTTCAGCAGTCTGTTCTTTAATTCTTTCTTCAATCTGGTTCACTAGTTTGTGAGCCATTCTACATGCCTGTTGTATGGAGGCGGGCTCGTGTGAACTTATATCTTCTTGGATTCTTTCCGATAATCCTTTCACAAACGCGTCGATCTTCTCTTCCTCATCTTCGAATGCTCCCGGACACAATAGGCACAATTCTGTGAATCGTCTTTCATATGTGGTAATATCAAATCCTTGGGTTCGTAACCCTCTAAGTTCTGTCTTGAGCTTATTGACCTCAGTTCTGGGACGGTACTTCTCGTTCATCAAGTGCTTAAATGCTGACCACGGTAGTGCGTACGCATCGTCTTGTCCCACATGCTCTAGATAGGTATTCCACCATGTTAACGCAGAACCTGTGAAGGTATGCGTAGCGTACTTCACTTTATCCTCTTCAGTACACTTACTTATGGCAAACACCGATTCGACCTTCTCGGTCCACCGTTTCAATCCGATCGGTCCTTCGGTTCCATCAAATTCCAAAGGTTTGCAGGCAGTGAATTCTTTGTAGGTGCATCCTACACGATTTCCTGTACTGCTAGATCCAAGGTTATTGTTGGTATGTAGCGCAGCCTGTACTGCGGCTATGTTTGAAGCTAGAAAAGTACGGAATTCCTCTTCATTCATATTCACGGTGTGTCGAGTAGTCGGTGCCATTTCCTTCAAAATAGTCAAATGGAACAAGTTAATCATACAGAATATTAAGAGTAGTTAATAGTATTTCGTAGCATAATATGAACTCATTTATAAAAGCTTTTTCTTCATATTAGCGTTTTATAAGTTTAAATTCGGGTAGTACCTACCCGTTAAGTTCATACTTAGTAGCTAATATACAATTCAACTACTACAATTCTATATGAAAAACTGATTATAATAATATTTCGCGTTCAAACTTTTACACAATATTTTACAAACTTACAATACCGCTTATTTTACATATAGCATGAAATATAGCACACAATAAATTTGATACAAGATGGTTGTGAAGATAATTCTATCTAGTACACAAGTCGTTCAGCAAAGGCAATAAAGACACGTAATTCATACGTCCAGAAACAAGTCATGCATTCTGGTTTTACTAGGATTACTTCCCATCCTTGGTCTTGTGGAACATAACCGTTATGGCCGTTGATAAGACAGTGTGTTGTAACGTCGTCAAAGGGACGAGGGTTACGTAATGTCCAACAGTCCCGTAACAATCTAAAAACCTCATTTCTTACCCCAATTACCGACTCCGTCACTTGTGGGAACGTTTTGTTTAATAGTTGTAGCCCGATGTTCTTTTTCTCACTTTGGTGAGAAGCGAACATTACTAACCCGTAAGCATAGCATGCTTCTTTATGTTGCATGTTAGCCGCTTTTTCTAAATCATGAAGTCCTATATTCGGATACATTGAGTCAAAATAATTTCTTAACCCGTTGCGTAAAATAGCATTTGGGTTCCCCGCAATATATGCGTCAAAGTAAATACATCGTAACTTATGGGTTTCCCAATGTGATATCCCCCATCTTTCAAACGAAAGTCTCTTATAAACCAAGACATTCTTGGAACGTTCTTCGAATGTCTTACAAACTGATTTCGCCTTAAATAGTTGTGCCGAGGAATTCTGACCGACTCTAGACAAGATTTCATCAATCATGTCTCCGGGTAGGTCTCTTAAAATATTGGGTTGTCTATCCATTTTGTGTTTTTAAACTGTAAAATAGAAAAGAGTTAGATTCATAAAAAAAATTACTTATTAATACAAGCAATTTTTACATATATCATAAAGCATAAGCACACTATATTACATATATTACACCACACGAATACAACTATCTTATTCCGACTCGCTCGTTTCTTCTTCTTCGGTTTTGGTTCGTTTTGCCAAGTTTCTAGGGATATATGATGTTCCCCTAATACGAGCCGTCGTTTTCCACATTGGTTTAGAAAAATCTGGTGGTTTAGAGGTTCCCGGGTCATTGTTACAACTTAAGGGCTTCGGGGGTTGACGATACATATAAAGTTCATCGGGGTTGGAATTAGATTTCTTTATTTTTATGCCCTTTCCCTTATTATTTTCTTTTACCTTTTTAAATTCAGTTGGGGTAATTTCTATAACATCATCGGAATTCTCTTCGGAATCCGATTCATCGGAGAATTGGTAATCCTCCCAATATTTTGCTTCCTTGGCGGAAACACCATTGACCATAATTAACCTTGGTCGGTTGGTTGAGGATTTTCTTTTACTTAACCATTTTTTTATTTCCCCCACCGGTTCTATTTCTTCATCCGGTTCCGATTCTTCTTCCGGTTCCGATTCTTCTTCCGGTTCCGACTCTTCTTCGGGTTCCTCTTCGGGAACTTGTGAATCAGTCCATGAATCATTCCAATTTACATTTGACTCTTCATTATTATTAGGTGAGTCAATGGGACTTGTTCTAGAGGTAGACATCTATCACATAATATCAAACGCGTTAAGAGATTAATATATCACATAATATTCACATGTTAAAAATATATAGTTTCCAACAAAATTTGTTAAGCAATCATTTTTTAAGTAAACACGGTCGAAGTCCAGACTCACTAATGCATCCTAACAAACTCGATAAGACACACTAATGCAAAATTCTGGTTCTCTAAGACCAACGCTCGGATACCAACTGAAATGTCCCGTTCTTATTGATTAAAAACGTTCCATATTAATTGATTTCGTTGCGAGGTTTTGACCTCTATATGAGACGTTTTTCAAAGACTGCATTCATTTTTAAAACAAACCATAACCTTTATTTCAGATAAAGGTTTAAAAAGCTTTACGTAGATTATCAAATAATGATAATCTAAAATATCCTGTTTACACACGACCATTACATAATGGTTTACAATACAAATATGTTACATCGAAATCAGTTTCTTGAATGCAGTTTTTACACAATATCATACAAACATGGACTCCAAATCTTGTCCTTATTTTAGTATGCAACAGCGGAAGCTCTTAGTATTCACTTGAGAATAAACATGCTTTAAACGTCAACAAAAATGTTGGTGAGTTATAGGTTTAACCTATATATATCAAATCGTAACAATAGACCACAAGATTTCATATTTCAATACATATCCCATACATAGAGATAAAAATCATTCATATGGTGAACACCTGGTAACCGACATTAACAAGATGCATATATAAGAATATCCCCATCATTCCGGGACACCCTTCGGATATGATATAAATTTCGAAGTACTAAAGCATCCGGTACTTTGGATGGGGTTTGTTAGGCCCAATAGATCTATCTTTAGGATTCGCGTCAATTAGGGTGTCTGTTCCCTAATTCTTAGATTACCAGACTTAATAAAAAGGGGCATATTCGATTTCGATAATTCAACCATAGAATGTAGTTTCACGTACTTGTGTCTATTTTGTAAATCATTTATAAAACCTGCATGTATTCTCATCCCAAAAATATTAGATTTTAAAAGTGGGACTATAACTCACTTTCACAGATTTTTACTTCGTCGGGAAGTAAGACTTGGCCACTGGTTGATTCACGAACCTATAACAATATATACATATATATCAAAGTATGTTCAAAATATATTTACAACACTTTTAATATATTTTGATGTTTTAAGTTTATTAAGTCAGCTGTCCTCGTTAGTAACCGACAACTAGTTGTCCACAGTTAGATGTACAGAAATAAATCGATAAATATTATCTTGAATCAATCCACAACCCAGTGTATACGTATCTCAGTATTGATCACAACTCAAACTATATATATTTTGGAATCAACCTCAACCCTGTATAGCTAACTCCAACATTCACATATAGAGTGTCTATGGTTGTTCCGAAATATATATAGATATGTCGACATGATAGGTCGAAACATTGTATACGTGTCTATGGTATCTCAAGATTACATAATATACAATACAAGTTGATTAAGTTATGGTTGGAATAGATTTGTTACCAATTTTCACGTAGTTAAAATGAGAAAAATTATTCAATCTTGTTTTACCCATAACTTCTTCATCTTAAATCCGTTTTGAGTGAATCAAATTGTTATGGTTTCATATTGAACTCTATTTTATGAATCTAAATATAAAAAGTATAGGTTTATAGTCAGAAAAATAAGTTACAAGTCATTTTTGTAAAGGTAGTCATTTCAGTCGAAAGAACGACGTCTAGATGACCATTTTAGAAAACATACTTCCACTTTGAGTTTAACCATAATTTTTGGATATAGTTTCATGTTCATAATAAAATCATTTTCCCAGAATAACAACTTTTAAATCAAATTTTATCATAGTTTTTAATTAACTAACCCAAAACAGCCCGCGGTGTTACTACGACGGCGTAAATCCGGTTTTACGGTGTTTTTCGTGTTTCCAGGTTTTAGATCATTAAGTTAGCATATCATATAGATATAGAACATGTGTTTAGTTGATTTTAAAATTCAAGTTAGAAGGATTAACTTTTATTTGCGAACAAGTTTAGAATTAACTAAACTATGTTCTAGTGATTACAAGTTTAAACCTTCGAATAAGATAGCTTTATATGTATGAATCGAATGATGTTATGAACATCATTACTACCTTAAGTTCCTTGGATAAACCTACTGGAAAATAGAAAAATGAATCTAGCTTCAACGGATCCTTAGATGGCTCGAAGTTCTTGAAGCAGAATCATGACACGAAAACAAGTTCAAGTAAGATCATCACTTGAAATAAGATTGTTATAGTTATAGAAATTGAACCAAAGTTTGAATATGATTATTACCTTGTATTAGAATGATAACCTACTGTAAGAAACAAAGATTTCTTGAGGTTGGATGATCACCTTACAAGATTGGAAGTGAGCTAGCAAACTTGAAAGTATTCTTGATTTTATGTAACTAGAACTTGTAGAATATATGAAGAACACTTAGAACTTGAAGATAGAACTTGAGAGAGATCAATTAGATGAAGAAAATTGAAGAATGAAAGTGTTTGTAGGTGTTTTTGGTCGTTGGTGTATGGATTAGATATAAAGGATATGTAATTTTGTTTTCATGTAAATAAGTCATGAATGATTACTCATATTTTTGTAATTTTATGAGATATTTCATGCTAGTTGCCAAATGATGGTTCCCACATGTGTTAGGTGAATCACATGGGCTGCTAAGAGCTGATCATTGGAGTGTATATACCAATAGTACATACATCTAAAAGCTGTGTATTGTACGAGTACGAATACGAGTGCATACGAGTAGAATTGTTGATAAAACTGAACGAGGATGTAAATGTAAGCATTTTTGTTAAGTAGAAGTATTTTGATAAGTGTATGGAAGTATTTCAAAAGTGTATAAATACATATTAAAACACTACATGTATATACATTTTAACTGAGTCGTTAAGTCATCGTTAGTCGTTACATGTAAGTGTTGTTTTGAAACCTTTAGGTTAACGATCTTGTTAAATGTTGTTAACCCAATGTTTATAATATCAAATGAGATTCTAAATTATTATATTATCATGATATTATCATGTATGAATATCTCTTAGTATGATATATATACATTAAATGTCTTTACAACGATAATCGTTACATATAAGTCTCGTTTAAAAATCATTAAGTTAGTAGTCTTGTTTTTACATATGTAGTTCATTGTTAATATACTTAATGATATGTTTACTTATCATAATATCATGTTAACTATATATATATATATATCCAAATATATGTCATCATATAGTTTTTACAAGTTTTAACGTTCGTGAATCACCGGTCAACTTGGGTGGTCAATTGTCTATATGAAATCTATTTCAATTAATCAAGTCTTAACAAGTTTGATTGCTTAAAATGTTGGAAACATTTAATCATGTAAATATCAATCTCAATTAATATATATAACCATGGAAAAGTTCGGGTCACTACATATTGAGTCAAAATAATTTCTTAACCCGTTGCGTAAAATAGCATTTGGGTTCCCCGCAATATATGCGTCAAAGTAAACACATCGTAACTTATGGATTTCCCAATTTGATATCCCCCATCTTTCGAACGAAAGCCTTTTATAAACCAAGGCATTCTTGGAACGTTCTTCAAATGTCTTACAAACTGATCTCGCCTTAAATAGTTGTGCCGAGGAATTCTGACCGACTCTAGACAAGATTTCATCAATCATGCCTCCGGGTAGGTCTCTTAAAATATTGGGTTGTCTATCCATTTTGTGTTTTTATACTGTAAAATAGACAAGAGTTAGATTCATAAAAAAAATACTTATTAATACAAGCAATTTTTACATATATCATAAAGCATAAGCACACTATATTACATATATTACACCACACGAATACAACTATCTTATTCCGACTCCCTCGTTTCTTCTTCTTCGGTTTTGGTTCGTTTTGCCAAGTTTCTAGGGATATATGATGTTCCCCTAATACAATCCATCGTTTTCCACATTGGTTTAGAAAAACCTGGTGGTTTAGAGGTTCCCGGGTTATTGTCACAACTTAAGAAATACGGGTGTTGACGATACATATAAAGTTCATCGGGTTTGGAATCAAATTTCTCTATTTTTATGCCCTTTCCCTTATTGTTCTATTTTGCCTTATTAAATTGTATTGGAGTAATTTCTATAACATCATCGGAATCCTTGTCGAGATCCGATTCATCGGGGAATTGGTAATCCTCCCAATACTTTGCTTCCTTGGCGGAAACACCATTGACCATAATTAACTTTGGTCGGTTGGTTGAGGATTTTCTTCTACTTACCAGTTTTATTATTTCCCCCACTGGTTCTATTTCTTCTTCCGGTTCCGATTCTTCTTCGGGTTCCGATTCTTCTTCCGGTTCCGATTCTTCTTCCGGTTCCTACTCTTCTTCCGGTTCCTCTTCGGGAACTTGTGAATCAGTCCACGAATCATTCCAATTTACATTTGACTCTTCATTATTATTAAGTGAGTCAATGGGACTTGTTCTAGAGGTAGACATCTATCACATAATATCAAACACGTTAAGAGATTAATATATCACATAATATTCACATGTTAAAAATATATAGTTTCCAACAAAAATGTTAAGCAATCATTTTTAAAGAAAACACGGTCGAAGTCCAGACTCACTAATGCATCCTAACAAACTCGATAAGACACACTAATGCAAATTTTCTGGTTCTCTAAGACCAACGCTCGGATACCAACTGAAATGTCCCGTTCTTATTGATTAAAAACGTTCCATATTAATTGATTTCGTTGCGAGGTTTTGACCTCTATATGAGACGTTTTTCAAAGACTGCATTCATTTTAAAACAAACCATAACCTTTATTTCATCAATAAAGGTTTAAAAAGCTTTACGTAGATTATCAAATAATGACAATCTAAAATATCTTGTTTCACACGACTATTACATAATGGTTTACAATACAAATATGTTACAACGAAATAAGTTTCTTGAATGCAGTTTTTACACAATATCATACAAGCATGGACTCCAAATCTTGTCCTTATTTAAGTATACGACAGCGGAAGCTCTTAATAATCACCTGAGAATAAACATTCTTAAAATGTCAACAAAAATGTTGGTGAGTTATAGGTTTAACCTATATGTATCAAATCGTAACAATAGACCACAAGATTTCATATTTCAATACGCATCCCATACATAGAGATAAAAATCATTCATATGGTGAACACCTGGTAACCGACATTAACAAGATGCATATATAAGAATATCCCCATCATTCCGGGACACCCTTCGGATATGATATAAATTTCGAAGTACTAAAGCATCCGGTACTTTGGCTGGGGTTTGTTAGGCCCAATAGATCTATCTTTAGGATTCGCATCAATTAGGGTGTCTGTTCCCTAATTCTTAGATTACCAGACTTAATAAAAAGGGGCATATTCGATTTCGATAATTCAACCATAGAATGTAGTTTCACGTACTTGTGTCTATTTTGTAAATCATTTATAAAACCTGCATGTATTCTCATCCCAAAAATATTAGATTTTAAAAGTGGGACTATAACTCACTTTCACAGATTTTTACTTCGTCGGGAAGTAAGACTTGGCCACTGGTCGATTCACGAACCTATAACAAATATGTACATATATATCAAAGTATGTTCAAAATATATTTACAACACTTTTAATACATCTTGATATTTTAAGTTTATTAAGTCAGCTGTCCTCGTTAGTAACCTACAACTAGTTGTCCAACGTTAGATGTACAGAAAAAAAATTGATATATATTATCTTGAATCAATCCAAGACCCAGTGTATACACGTCTCAGGCTAGATCACAACTCAAAGTATATATATTTTTGGAATCAACCTCAACCATGTATAGCTAACTCCCTCATTACTGCATATAGAGTGTCTATGGTTGTTCCAAATAATATATACACATGGGTCGATATGATATGTCAAAACATTTGCATACATGTCTATTGTAGTGACCCGAACTTTTCCATGTTTATATATATTAATTGAGATTGATATTTATATGATTAAATGTTTCCAACATGTTAAGCAATCAAACTTGTTAAGACTTGATTAATTGAAATATGTTTCATATAGACAATTGACCACCCAAGTTGACCGGTGATTCACGAACGTTAAAACTTGTAAAAACTATATGATGACATATATATGGATATATATATATATAGTTAACATGATACTATGATAAGTAAACATATCATTAAGTATATTAACAATGAACTACATATGTAAAAACAAGACTACTAACTTAATGATTTTTAAACGAGACATATATGTAACGATTATCGTTGTAAAGACATTTAATGTATATATATCATATTAAGAGATATTCATACATGATAATATCATGATAATATAATAATTTAAAATCTCATTTGATATTATAAACATTGGGTTAACAACATTTAACAAGATCGTTAACCTAAAGGTTTCAAAACAACACTTACATGTAACGACTAACGATGACTTAACGACTCAGTTAAAATGCATATACATGTAGTGTTTTAATATGTATTTATACACTTTTAAAAGACTTCAATACACTTATCAAAATACTTCTACTTAACAAAAATTCTTACAATTACATCCTCGTTCAGTTTCATCAACAATTCTACTCGTATGCACCCGTATTCGTACTCGTACAATACACAGCTTTAAGATGTATGTATTATTGATATATACACTCCAATGATCAGCTCTTAGCAGCCCATGTGAGTCACCTAACACATGTGGGAACCACCATTTGGCAACTAGCATGAAATATCTCATAAAATTACAAAAATATGAGTAATCATTCATGACTTATTTACATGAAAATAAAATTACATATCCTTTATATCTAATCCATACACCAACGACCAAAAACACCTACAAACACTTTCATTCTTCAATTTTCTTCATCTAATTGATCTCTCTAAAGTTCTATCTTCAAGTTCTAAGTGTTCTTCATAAATTATACAAGTTCTAGTTACATAAAATCAAGAATACTTTCAAGTTTGCTAGCTCACTTCCAATCTTGTAAGGTGATCATCCAACCTCAAGAAATCTTTGTTTCTTACAGTAGGTTATCATTCTAATAAAAGGTAATAATCATATTCAAATTTTGGTTCAATTTCTATAACTATAACAATCTTATTTCAAGTGATGATCTTACTTGAACTTGTTTTCGTGTCATGATTCTGCTTCAAGAACTTTGAGCCATCCAAGGATCTGTTGAAGCTAGATCCATTTTTCTCTTTTCCAGTAGGTTTATCCAAGGAACTTAAGGTACTAATGATGTTCATAACATCATTCGATTCATACATATAAAGCTATCTTATTCGAAGGTTTAAATTTGTAATCACTAGAACAAAGTTTAGTTAATTCTAAACTTGTTCGCAAACAAAAGTTAATCCTTCTAACTTGACTTTTAAAATCAACTAAACACATGTTCTATATCTATATGATATGCTAACTTAATGATTTAAAACCTGGAAACACGAAAAACACCATAAAACCGGATTTACGCCGTCGTAGTAACACCGCGGGCTGTTTTGGGTTAGTTAATTAAAAACTATGATAAACTTTGATTTAAAAGTTGTTATTCTGAGAAAATGATTTTTATTATGAACATGAAACTATATCCAAAAATTATGGTTAAACTCAAAGTGGAAGTATGTTTTCTAAAATGGTCATCTAGACGTCGTTCTTTCGACTGAAATGACTACCTTTACAAAAACGACTTGTCACTTATTTTTTCGACTATAAACCTATACTTTTTCTGTATAGATTCATAAAATAGAGTTCAATATAAAACCATAGCAATTTGATTCACTCAAAACGGATTTAAAATGAAGAAGTTATGGGTAAAACAAGATTGGATAATTTTTCTCATTTTAGCTACGTGAAAATTGGTAACAAATCTATTCCAACCATAACTTAATCAACTTGTATTGTATATTATGTAATCTTGAGATACCATAGACACGTATACAATGTTTCGACCTATCATGTCGACACATCTATATATATTTCGGAACAACCATAGACACTCTATATGTGAATGTTGGAGTTAGCTATACAGGGTTGAGGTTGATTCCAAAATATATATAGTTTGAGTTGTGATCAATACTGAGATACGTATACACTGGGTCGTGGATTGATTTAAGATAATATTTATCGATTTATTTCTGTAAATCTAACTGTGGACAACTAGTTGTAGGTTACTAACGAGGACAGCTGACTTAATAAACTTAAAACATCAAAATATATTAAAAGTGTTGTAAATATATTTTGAACATACTTTGATATATATGTATATATTGTTATAGGTTCGTGAATCAACCAGTGGCCAAGTCTTACTTCCCGACGAAGTAAAAATCTGTGAAAGTGAGTTATAGTCCCACTTTTAAAATCTAATATTTTTGGGATGAGAATACATGCAGGTTTTATAAATGATTTACAAAATAGACACAAGTACGTGAAACTACATTCTATGGTTGAATTATCGAAATCGAATATGCCCATTTTTATTAAGTCTGGTAATCTAAGAATTAGGGAACAGACACCCTAATTGACGCGAATCCTAAAGATAAATCTATCGGGCCCAACAAGCCCCATCCAAAGTACCGGATGCTTTAGTACTTCGAAATTTATATCATATCCGAAGGGTGTCCCGGAATGATGGGGATATTCTTATATATGCATCTTGTTAATGCCGGTTACCAGGTGTTCACCATATGAATGATTTTTATCTCTATGTATGGGATGTGTATTGAAATATGAAATCTTGTGGTCTATTATTATGATTTGATATATATAGGTTAAACCTATAACTCACCAACATTTTTGTTGATGTTTTAAGCATGTTTATTCTCAGGTGATTATTAAGAGCTTCCGCTGTCGCATACTTAAATAAGGACGAGATTTGGAGTCCATGCTTGTATGATATTGTGTAAAAACTGCATTCAAGAAACTTATTTTGTTGTAACATATTTGTATTGTAAACCATTATGTAATGGTCGTGTGTAAACAGGATATTTTAGATTATCATTATTTGATAATCTACGTAAAGCTTTTTAAACCTTTATCTATGAAATAAAGGTTATGGTTTGTTTTAAAAATGAATGCAGTCTTTGAAAAACGTCTCATATAGAGGTCAAAACCTCGCAACGAAATCAATTAATATGGAACGTTTTTAATCAATAAGAACGGGACATTTCAGTTGGTATCTGAGCGTTGGTCTTAGAGAACCAGAATTTTGCATTAGTGTGTCTTATCGAGTTTGTTAGGATGCATTAGTGAGTCTGGACTTCGACCGTGTTTACTTGAAAAATGATTGCTTAACAAATTTTGTTGGAAACTATATATTTTTAACATGTGAATATTATGTGATATATTAATCTCTTAACGCGCTTGATATTATGTGATAGATGTCTACCTCTAGAACAAGTCCCATTGACTCACCTAATAATAATGAAGAGTCAAATGTAAATTGGAATGATTCGTGGACTGATTCACAAGTTCCCGAAGAGGAACCGGAAGAAGAGTCGGAACCAGAAGAAGAATCGGAACCGGAAGAAGAATCGGAACCGGATGAAGAAATAGAACCGGTGGGGGAAATAATAAAACGGTTAAGTAAAAGAAAATCCTCAACCAACCGACCAAGGTTAATTATGGTCAATGGTGTTTCCGCTAAGGAAGCAAAATATTGGGAGGATTACCAATTCTCCGATGAATCGGATTCTGACGAGAATTCCGATGATGTTATAGAAATTACCCCAACTGAATTTAAAAAGGCAAAAGAAAATAATAAGGGAAAGGGCATAAAAATAGAGAAATCTAATTCCAACCCCGATGAACCTTATATGTATCGTCAACCCCCGAAGTCCTTAAGTTGTAACAATGACCCGGGAACCTCTAAACCACCAGGTTTTTCTAAACCAATGTGGAAAACGACGGCTCGTATTAGGGGAACATCATATATCCCTAGAAACTTGGCAAAACGAACCAAAACCGAAGAAGAAGAAACAAGCGAGTCGGAATAAGATAGTTGTATTCGTGTGGTGTAATATATGTAATATAGTGTGCTTATGCTTTATGATATATGTAAAAATTGCTTGTATTAATAAGTATTTTTTTTATGAATCTAACTCTTGTCTATTTTACAGTATAAAAACACAAAATGGATAGACAACCCAATATTTTAAGAGACCTACCCGGAGACATGATTGATGAAATCTTGTCTAGAGTCGGTCAGAATTCTTCGGCACAACTATTTAAGGCGAGATCAGTTTGTAAGACATTCGAAGAACATTCCAAGAATGCCTTGGTTTATAAAAGGCTTTCGTTCGAAAGATGGGGGATATCACATTGGGAAATCCATAAGTTACGATGTGTTTACTTTGACGCATATATTGCGGGGAACCCAAATGCTATTTTACGCAATGGGTTAAGAAATTATTTTGACTCAATATATCCGAATATTGGACTTCGTGATTTAGAAAAAGCGGCTAACATGCAACATAAAGAAGCATGTTATGCTTACGGATTAGTAATGTTCGCTTCTCACCAAAGTGAGAACAAGAACATCGGCCTACAACTATTAAACAAAACGTTCCCACAAGTGACGGAGTCGGTAATTGGGGTAAGAAATGAGGTTTTTAGATTGTTACGGGACTGTTGGATATTACGTAACCCTCATCCCTTTGACGACGTTACAACACGCTGTCTTATCAACGGCCATAACGGTTATGTTCCACAAGACCAAGGATGGGAAGTAGTCCTAGTAAAACCAGAATGTATGACTTGTTTCTGGACGTATGAATTACGTGTCTTTATTGCCTTTGCTGAACGACTTGTGTACTAGCTAGAATTATCTTCACAACTATCTTGTATCAAAGTTATTGTGTGCTATATTTTATGCTTTATGTAAAATAAGCAGTATTGTAAGTTTGTAAAATATTGTATAAAAGTTTGAACGCGAAATATTATTATAATTATTTTTTCATATAGAATTGTATTAGTTGAATTGTATATTAGCTACTAAGTATGAACTTAACGGGTAGGTACTACCCGAATTTAAACTTATAAAACGCTAATATGAAGAAAAAGCTTTTATAAATGAGTTCATATTATGCTACGAAATACTATTAACTACTCTTAATATTCTGTATGATTAACTTGTTCCATTTGACTATTTTGAAGGAAATGGCACCGACTACTCGACACACCGTGAATATGAATGAAGAGGAATTCCGTACTTTTCTAGCTTCAAACATAGCCGCAGTACAGGCTGCGCTACATACCAACAATAACCTTGGATCTAGCAGTACAGGAAATCGTGTAGGATGCACCTACAAAGAATTCACTGCCTGCAAACCTTTGGAATTTGATGGAACCGAAGGACCGATCGGATTGAAACGGTGGACCGAGAAGGTCGAATCGGTGTTTGCCATAAGTAAGTGTACTGAAGAGGATAAAGTAAAGTACGCTACGCATACCTTCACAGGTTCTGCGTTAACATGGTGGAATACCTATCTAGAGCAAGTGGGACAAGACGATGCGTACGCACTACCGTGGTCAGCATTCAAGCACTTGATGAACGAGAAGTACCGTCCCAGAACCGAGGTCAATAAGCTCAAGACAGAACTTAGAGGGTTACGAACCCAAGGATTTGATATTACCACGTACGAAAGACGATTCACAGAATTGTGCCTATTGTGTCCGGGAGCATTCGAAGATGAGGAAGAGAAGATCGACGCGTTTGTGAAAGGATTACCGGAAAGAATCCAAGAAGACATAAGTTCACACGAGCCCGCCTCCATACAACAGGCATGTAGAATGGCTCACAAACTCGAGAACCAGATTGAAGAAAGAATTAAAGAACAGACTGCTGAAGAGGCCAATGTGAAGCAAGTCAAAAGAAAGTGGGAGGAAAACGGTGATAAGAATCACCAATACAACAACAACAGCAATTACAACAATAATCGCAACAATTATCCCAACAATCGCAACATCAATCGCAACTACAACAAACGGCCCAACAACAACAACAACAACAACAACAACAACAACAATAACAACAACAACAGTAACTACAACAATCATCCCAACAACAATAATAACCGCAACAACAACAACAATCAGAAGCAGCTATGCCAAAGGTGTGAAAAGTATCACTCGGGGTTCTGCACCAAATTTTGCAACAAGTGTAAAAGAAATGGTCATAGCGCAGTGAAGTGTGAGGTCTACGGACCAGGGGTTAATAGAACGAAAGGAACAAATGGTGTCGGAACGAGTAATGGCAGAGCAAGTAGTGTCGGAGCAAGTTATGCCAATGTAGTTTGTTATAAATGTGGAAAACCGGGCCACATTATTAGAAATTGCCCAAACCAGGAGAACACGATTGGACAAGGCCGCGGAAGAGTTTTCAATATTAATGCGGCAGAGGCACAGGAAGACCCGGAGCGTGTTACGGGTACGTTTCTTATTGACAATAAACCTGCTTACGTTTTATTTGATTCGGGTGCGGATAGAAGCTATATGAGTAGAGATTTTTGTGCTAAATTAAGTTGTCCATTGACGCCTTTGGATAGTAAATTTTTACTCGAATTAGCAAATGGTAAATTAATTTCAGCAGATAATATATGTCGGAATCGAGAAATTAAACTGGTTAGCGAAACATTTAAGATTGATTTGATACCAGTAGAGTTAGGGAGTTTTGATGTGATAATCGGTATGGACTGGTTGAAAGAAGTGAAAGCAGAGATCGTTTGTTACAAAAATGCAATTCGCATTATACGAGAAAAAGGAAAACCCTTAATGGTGTACGGAGAAAAGGGCAACACGAAGCTACATCTTATTAGTAATTTGAAGGCACAAAAACTAATAAGAAAAGGTTGCTATGCTGTTCTAGCACACGTCGAGAAAGTACAAACTGAAGAAAAGAGCATCAATGATGTTCCCATTGCAAAAGAATTTCCTGATGTATTTTCGAAAGAATTACCGGGATTACCCCCACATCGATCCGTTGAATTTCAAATAGATCTTGTACCAGGAGCTGCACCAATAGCTCGTGCTCCTTACAGACTCACACCCAGCGAGATGAAAGAACTGCAAAGCCAATTACAAGAACTTTTAGAGTGTGGTTTCATTCGACCAAGCACATCACCGTGGGGAGCTCCTGTTTTGTTTGTCAAGAAGAAAGATGGTACATTCAGGTTGTGTATCGACTACCGAGAGTTGAACAAACTTACCATCAAGAACCGCTACCCACTACCGAGAATCGACGACTTATTTGATCAACTACAAGGCTCGTCTGTTTATTCAAATATTGACTTACGTTCCGGTTATCATCAAATGCGGGTGAAAGAAGATGATATTCCAAAGACTGCTTTCAGAACACGTTACGGTCATTACGAGTTTATGGTCATGCCGTTTGGTTTAAATAATGCACCAGCTGTGTTCATGGACCTTATGAACCGAGTGTGTGGACCATACCTTGACAAGTTTGTCATTGTTTTCATTGATGACATACTTATTTACTCAAAGAATGACCAAGAACACGGTGAACATTTGAGAAAGGTGTTAGAAGTATTGAGGAAGGAAGAATTGTATGCTAAGTTTTCAAAGTGTGCATTTTGGTTGGAAGAAGTTCAATTCCTCGGTCACATAGTGAACAAAGAAGGTATTAAGGTGGATCCGGCAAAGATAGAAACTGTTGAAAAGTGGGAAACCCCGAAAACTCCGAAACATATACACCAGTTTTTAGGACTAGTTGGTTACTACAGAAGGTTCATCCAAGACTTTTCCAGAATAGCAAAACCCTTGACTGCATTAACGCATAAAGGGAAGAAATTTGAATAGAATGATGAACAAGAGAAAGCGTTTCAGTTATTGAAGAAAAAGCTAACTACGGCACCTATATTGTCATTGCCTGAAGGGAATGATGATTTTGTGATTTATTGTGACGCATCAAAGCAAGGTCTCGGTTGTGTATTAATGCAACGAACGAAGGTGATTGCTTATGCGTCTAGACAATTGAAGATTCATGAACAAAATTATACGACGCATGATTTGGAATTAGGCGCGGTTGTTTTTGCATTAAAGACTTGGAGGCACTACTTATATGGGGTTAAAAGTATTATATATACCGACCACAAAAGTCTTCAACACATATTTAATCAGAAACAACTGAATATGAGGCAGCGTAGGTGGATTGAATTGTTGAATGATTACGACTTTGAGATTCGTTACCACCCGGGGAAGGCAAATGTGGTAGCCGATGCCTTGAGCAGGAAGGACAGAGAACCCATTCGAGTAAAATCTATGAATATAATGATTCATAATAACCTTACTACTCAAATAAAGGAGGCGCAACAAGGAGTTTTAAAAGAGAGAAATTTAAAGGATGAAATACCCAAAGGATCGGAGAAGCATCTTAATATTCGGGAAGACGGAACCCGGTATAGGGCTGAAAGGATTTGGGTACCAAAATTTGGAGATATGAGAGAAATGGTACTTAGAGAAGCTCATAAAACCAGATACTCAATACATCCTGGAACGGGGAAGATGTACAAGGATCTCAAGAAACATTTTTGGTGGCCGGGTATGAAAGCCGATGTTACTAAATACGTAGGAGAATGTTTGACGTGTTCTAAGGTCAAAGCTGAGCATCAGAAACCATCAGGCCTACTTCAACAACCCGAAATCCCGGAATGGAAATGGGAAAACATTACCATGGATTTCATCACTAAATTGCCAAGGACTGCAAGTGGTTTTGATACTATTTGGGTAATAGTTGATCGTCTCACCAAATCAGCACACTTCCTGCTAATAAGAGAAGATGACAAGATGGAGAAGTTAACACGACTGTATTTGAAGGAAGTCGTCTCCAGACATGGAATACAAATCTCTATTATCTCTGATAGGGATGGCAGATTTATTTCAAGATTCTGGCAGACATTACAGCAAGCATTAGGAACTCGTCTAGACATGAGTACTGCCTATCATCCACAAACTGATGGGCAGAGTGAAAGGACGATACAAACGCTTGAAGACATGCTATGAGCATGTGTTATTGATTTCGGAAACAGTTGGGATCGACATCTACCGTTAGCAGAATTTTCCTACAACAACAGCTACCATTCAAGCATTGAGATGGTGCCGTTTGAAGCACTTTATGGTAGAAAGTGCAGGTCTCCGATTTGTTGGAGTGAAGTGGGGGATAGACAGATTACGGGTCCGGAGATTATACAAGAAACTACCGAGAAGATCATCCAAATTCAACAACGGTTGAAAACCGCCCAAAGTCGACAAAAGAGCTACGCTGACATTAAAAGAAAAGATATAGAATTTGAAATTGGAGAGATGGTCATGCTTAAAGTTGCACCTTGGAAAGGCGTTGTTCGATTTGGTAAACGAGGGAAATAAAATCCAAGGTATATTGGACCATTCAAGATTATTGATCGTGTTGGACCAGTAGCTTACCGACTTGAGTTACCTCAACAACTCGCGGCTGTACATAACACTTTCCACGTCTCGAATTTGAAGAAATGTTTTGCTAAAGAAGATCTCACTATTCCGTTAGATGAAATCCAAATCAACGAAAAACTCCAATTCATCGAAGAACCCGTCGAAATAATGGATCGTGAGGTTAAAAGACTTAAGCAAAACAAGATACCCATTGTTAAGGTTCGATGGAATGCTCGTAGAGGACCCGAGTTCACCTGGAAGCGTGAAGATCAGATGAAGAAGAAATACCCGCATCTATTTCCAGAAGATTCGTCAACACCTTCAACAGCTTAAAATTTCGGGACGAAATTTATTTAACGGGTAGGTACTGTAGTGACCCGAACTTTTCCATGTTTATATATATTAATTGAGATTGATATTTACATGATTAAATATTTCCAACATGTTAAGCAATCAAACTTGTTAAGACTTGATTAATTGAAATATGTTTCATATAGACAATTGACCACCCAAGTTGACAGGTGATTCACGAACGTTAAAACTTGTAAAAACTATATGATGACATATATATGGATATATATATATATAGTTAACATGATACTATGATAAGTAAACATATCATTAAGTATATTAACAATGAACTACATATGTAAAAACAAGAATACTAACTTAATGATTTTTAAACGAGACATATATGTAACGATTATCGTTGTAAAGACATTTAATGTATATATATCATATTAAGAGATATTCATACATGATAATATCATGATAATATAATAATTTAAAATCTCATTTGATATTATAAACATTGGGTTAACAACATTTAACAAGATCGTTAACCTAAAGGTTTCAAAACAACACTTACATGTAACGACTAACGATGACTTAACGACTCAGTTAAAATGTATTTACATGTAGTGTTTTAATATGTATTTATACACTTTTAAAAGACTTCAATACACTTATCAAAATACTTCTACTTAACAAAAATGCTTACAATTACATCCTCGTTCAGTTTCATCAACAATTCTACTTGTATGCACCCGTATTCGTACTCGTACAATACACAGCTTTTAGATGTATGTACTATTGGTATATACACTCTAATGATCAGCTCTTAGCAGCCCATGTGAGTCACCTAACACATGTGGGAACCACCATTTGGCAGCTAGCATGAAATATCTCATAAAATTACAAAAATATGAGTAATCATTCATGACTTATTTACATGAAAACAAAATTACATATCCTTTATATCTAATCCATACACCAACGACCAAAAACACCTACAAACACTTTAATTCTTCAATTTTCTTCATCTAATTGATCTCTCTCAAGTTCTATCTTCAAGTTCTAAGTGTTCTTCATAAATTCTACAAGTTCTAGTTACATAAAATCAAGAATACTTTCAAGTTTGCTAGCTCACTTCCAATCTTGTAAGGTGATCATCCAACCTCAAGAAATCTTTGTTTCTTACAGTAGGTTATCATTCTAATACAAGGTAATAATCATATTCAAATTTTGGTTCAATTTCTATAACTATAACAATCTTATTTCAAGTGATGATCTTACTTGAACTTGTTTTCGTGTCATGATTCTGCTTCAAGAACTTCGAGCCATCCAAGGATTCGTTGAAGCTAGATCCATTTTTCTCTTTTCCAGTAGGTTTATCCAAGGAACTTAAGGTACTAATGATGTTCATAACATCATTCGATTCATACATATAAAGTTATCTTATTCGAAGGTTTAAACTTGTAATCACTAGAACAAAGTTTAGTTAATTCTAAACTTGTTCGCAAACAAAAGTTAATCCTTCTAACTTGACTTTTAAAATCAACTAAACACATGTTCTATATCTATATGATATGCTAACTTAATGATTTAAAACCTGAAAACACGAAAAACACCGTAAAACCGGATTTACGCCGTCGTAGTAACACCGTGGGCTGTTTTGGGTTAGTTAATTAAAAACTATGATAAACTTTGATTTAAAAGTTGTTATTCTGAGAAAATGATTTTTATTATGAACATGAAACTATATCCAAAAATTATGGTTAAACGCAAAGTGGAAGTATATTTTCTAAAATGGTCATCTAGACGTCGTTCTTTCGACTGAAATGACTACCTTTACAAAAACGACTTGTAACTTATTTTTATGACTATAAACCTATACTTTTTCTGTTTAGTTTCATAAAATAGAGTTCAATATGAAACCATAGCAATTTGATTCACTCAAAACGGATTTAAAATGAAGAAGTTATGGGTAAAACAAGATTGGATAATTTTTCTCATTTTAGCTACGTGAAAATTGGTAACAAATCTATTCCAACCATAACTTAATCAACTTGTATTGTATATTATGTAATCTTGAGATACCATAGACACGTATACAATGTTTCGACCTATCATGTCGACACATCTATATATATTTCGGAACAACCATAGACACTCTATATGTGAATGTTGGAGTTAGCTATACAGGGTTGAGGTTAATTCCAAAATATATATAGTTTGAGTTGTGATCAATACTGAGATACGTATACACTGGGTCGTGGATTGATTCAAGATAATATTTATCGATTTATTTCTGTACATCTAACTGTGGACAACTAGTTGTAGGTTACTAACGAGGACAGCTGACTTAATAAACTTAAAACATCAAAATATATTAAAAGTGTTGTAAATATATTTTGAACATACTTTGATATATATGTATATATTGTTATAGGTTCGTGAATCAACCAGTGGCCAAGTCTTACTTCCCGACGAAGTAAAAATCTGTGAAAGTGAGTTATAGTCCCACTTTTAAAATCTAATATTTTTGGGATGAGAATACATGCAGGTTTTATAAATGATTTACAAAATAGACACAAGTACGTGAAACTACATTCTATGGTTGAATTATCGAAATCGAATATGCCCCTTTTTATTAAGTCTGGTAATCTAAGAATTAGGGAACAGACACCCTAATTGACGCGAATCCTAAAGATAGATCTATCGGGCCCAACAAGCCCCATCCAAAGTACCGGATGCTTTAGTACTTCGAAATTTATATCATATCCGAAGGGTGTCCCGGAATGATGGGGATATTCTTATATATGCATCTTGTTAATGTCGGTTACCAGGTGTTCACCATATGAATGATTTTTATCTCTATGTATGGGATATGTATTGAAATATGAAATCTTGTGGTCTATTGTTACGATTTGATATATATAGGTTAAACCTATAACTCACCAACATTTTTGTTGACGTTTAAAGCATGTTTATTCTCAAGTGAATACTAAGAGCTTCCGCTGTTGCATACTAAAATAAGGACAAGATTTGGAGTCCATGTTTGTATGATATTGTGTAAAAACTGCATTCAAGAAACTGATTTCGATGTAACATATTTGTATTGTAAACCATTATGTAATGGTCGTGTGTAAACAGGATATTTTAGATTATCATTATTTGATAATCTACGTAAAGCTTTTTAAACCTTTATTTATGAAATAAAGGTTATGGTTTGTTTTAAAAATGAATGCAGTCTTTGAAAAACGTCTCATATAGAGGTCAAAACCTCGCAACGAAATCAATTAATATGGAACGTTTTTAATCAATAAGAACGGGACATTTCATCTATGATATCCCAAGATTACATAATATATTAGAATACATGTATAATACAATATAAGTTAGCTAGGATATGATTAATATAGATTTGTTACCAATTTTCACGTTGCTACAACAAGAAAAATTATCCAATCTTGTTTTACCCATAACTTCTTCATTTTAAATCCGTTTTAAGTGAATCAAATTGCTATGGTTTCATATTCAACTCTATTTTATGAATCTAAACAGAAAAAGTATAGGTTTATAGTCGAAAATATAAGTTACAAGTCGTTTTTGTAAGAGGTAGTCATTTCAGTCGAAAGAACGACGTCTAGATGACCATTTTAGAAAACATACTTCCACTTTGAGTTTAACCATGATTTTTGGATATAGTTTCATGTTCATAAGAAAAATCATTTTCCCAGAAGAACAACTTTTAAATCAAAGTTTATCATAGTTTTTAATTAACTAACCCAAAACAGCCCGCGGTGTTACTACGACGGCGTATGTCCGGTTTTACAGTGTTCTTCGTGTTTCCAGGTTTTAAATCATTAAGTTAGCATATCATATAGATATAGAACATGTGTTTAGTTGATTTTAAAAGTCAAATTAGAAGGATTAACTTTTGTTTGCGAACAAGTTTAGAATTAACTAAACTATGTTCTAGTGATTACAAGTTTAAACCTTCGAATAAGATAGCTTTATATGTATGAATCAAATGATGTTATGAACATCATTACTACCTCAAGTTTTCTGGATAAAGCTACTGGAAATGAGAAAAATGGATCTAGCTTCAAAGGATCCTTGGATGGCTTGAAAGTTCTTGAAGCAGAATCATGACACGAAAACAAGTTCAAGTAAGATTTCCACTCGAAATAAGATTGTTATAGTTATAGAAATTGAATCAAAGTTTGAATATGAGTATTACCTTGTATTAGAAAGATATCTTACTGTAAATAATAAAGATTTCTTGAGGTTGGATGATCACTCTACAAGATTGGAAGTAAGCTAGCAAACTTGGAAGTATTCTTGATTTTATGAAACTAGAACTTGTAGAATTTATGAAGAACAATTAGAACTTGAAGATAGAACTTGAGAGAGATTAATTAGATGAAGAAAATTGAAGAATGAAAGTGTTTGTAGGTGTTTTTGTTCGTTGGTATATGGATTAGATATAAAGGATGTGTAATTTTGTTTACATGTAAATAAGTCATGAATGATTACTCATATTTTTTGTAATTTTATGAGATATTTCATGCTAGTTGCCAAATGATGGTTCCCACATGTGTTAGGTGACTCACATGGGCTGCTAAGAGCTGATCATTGGAGTGTATATACCAATAGTACATACATCTAAAAGCTGTGTATTGTACGAGTACGAATACGGGTGCATACGAGTAGAATTGTTGATGAAACTGAACGAGGATGTAATTGTAAGCATTTTTGTTGTAGAAGTATTTTGATAAGTGTCTTGAAGTCTTTCAAATGTGTATGAATACATATTAAAACACTACATGTATATACATTTTAACTGAGTCGTTAAGTCATTGTTAGTCGTTACATGTAAGTGTTGTTTTGAAACCTTTAGGTTAACGATCTTGTTAAATGTTGTTAACCCAATGTTTATAATATCAAATGAGATTTTAAATTATTATATTATCATGATAATATGATGTATGAATATCTCTTAATATGATATATATACATTAAATGTCGTTACAACGATAATCGTTACATATGTCTCGTTTCAAAATCATTAAGTTAGTAGTCTTGCTTTTACATATGTAGTTCATTGTTAATATACTTAATGATATGTTTACTTATCATAATATAATGTTAACTATATATATATATATCCATATATATATGTCATCATATAGTTTTTACAAGTTTTAACGTTCGTGAATCACCGGTCAACTTGGGTGGTCAATTGTCTATATGAAACCTATTTCAATTAATCAAGTCTTAACAAGTTTGATTGCTTAACATGTTGGAAACACTTAATCATGTAAATAACAATTTCATTCAATATATATAAATATGGAAAAGTTCGGGTCACTACATTCTTCAAGGTCAATTTTGCTCCCACTGGTTCCTTTTGATATGAGATCCTTTTCAAGGAAGACTCCCCTTCGGGGCACAAAGACTTTGTTCTCAGTAGGGTTGTAAAAAAATATCCAAAAGAATCAGTCGGGTAACCAACAAATAAACACTTTTCGGATCTGAGTTCAAGTTTATCTTGAGCTTCACGACGAACGTAAGCCTCACAACCCCAGATTCTTAGATATGAGAGAGACACAGTTTTACCACGCCATATCTCATAAGGTGTTTTAGAAACTTTCTTGGTTGGGATGAGGTTAAGGATCCTTGTGGCAGTTTGTAGGGCATAGCCCAAAAAACTGATTGGAAGCTTTGTGTGGTTCATCATGGATCGAACCATATCAAGTAATGTTCGATTCCTCCTTTCAGCCACACCATTATGTTGTGGTATTCTAGGAGGAGCTAATTGTGAGATTATCCCACAACCCCGTAGATGATCACAAAATTCATCATTAAGATATTCACCACCTCTATCAGATCGGAGAATCTTAATTCTTTTGTTCAGTTGATTTTCTACTTCATTTTGGTATGCCTTGAACACTCCCAAAGTTTCAGACTTTTGTTTAATTAAATAAACATAACCATATCTACTGAAGTCATCAGTAAATTTAACGAAGTATCGTTCCTGGTGTCTAGTACGTGATCTGAATGGACCACACACATCAGTGTGTACCAACTCCAACAGATCATTACCCCTTTCACAGTTTCCTGTGAAAGGTGCTTTTGTCATTTTTCCTAACAAGCAAGATTCACATTCGTCATATGATGTAACATCAAATGATTCTAAAATTCCATCTGACTGAAGTTTTGCTATGCGTTTCTTGTTTATATGGCCTAAACGACAATGCCATAGATACGTTTTATCCAAAAAGTCATTGGATGAATCAACATTGTAGATTGAACTATCATAGCTTTGCTGTGATTTCTAAGATGCCTTTACAAGGACTAGCCTTGAAATAAAACATCCCATTTTTGTGAACAAGTATTGATCCATTATCAAAACTAAAATCAAAACCATCATTAAATAAAGCATTAAAAGATATAATGTTTCTTGCCATTTCGGCACTGTAGCAAACATTAGATAAAACAATACATAGACCAGAATCAAAAGAAAGCTTGTATTCTCCAATCATGTTAACAGAGGCAACGTTCTTATTCCCCATGATTAGATTGAGCTCTCCGGTCTTCAGCTTCCTACTTCTTGTGAGTCCCTGCACATTTGTACAAATGTGAGTACCACATCTTGTGTCCAATACCCAGGAATTAGAAATAGTAGTATTGTTTAGTTCAATCATGAACAAACCTGAAGGTACGACGACTCCCTTAGCCCGTAGTTCATTAAGTTCCTTCAAGTACTTGGTACAATTGCGCCTCCAATGTCCTTTCTCCCCACAATGAAAGCATATTGCTTCTTCAGGAGACTTGGTTTGCGGGATCTTTGAAGTAGAAGAGTTAGCAATGCCCTTAGGTTTAGATTTGAAGTTGGACGTGCCAACCTTACCCTTGCCCTTGTTCTTGCCCTTTGTTTTGTTTTTCTTCTTCTTGATCCCACCTTCACGAATGGCTAGAACAGTATTTGCGGGTTTAGCTTTGGCCATATTAGCCTCAGCGGTTTTCAACATGCCATGGAGCTCCATGATTGTTTTCTCCATATTGTTCATATTATAGTTCATAATGAATCCTTCATATGCACTAGTCAGCGAGTTCAGGATAAAATCCGTTGCAAGCTCCTGACTTATGGAAAAACTAAGGTGCTCCAGTTGGTCTATGTACCCTTTCATTTGTAGTACATGGACACTAACGCTACTTCCCGTTGCCATTTTACAAGATACGAGAGCTTTCACGGTGTCAAATCTTTCTTGCTTTGCTTGTTGTTGGAACATGACTTTGAGTTGGTTAAGCATGTCATACGACCCTAAGCTCTCCATGCCCTTTTGGAGCTCCGGAGGCATGGTCGCCAACATCAAGCATGCTACCTCATTAGACTCGGAACGACGTTTTTCAAACTCGTCCCTAGCCGCTTGAGTAGCTCTCGATCCAGGTTCTGCCGGTAGGGGTTCCTCAATTGCCCTGATCTTTCCTTCCATCCTAAGAGCAATTCTTAGGTTGCGAAGCCAGTCCATGTAGTTCAAGCCCGTAAGCTTGTCCTTTTCGAGGAGCCTTTTAAGGCAGAAATTAGTGATTGATGACGGAGTAGGATTTGTGTTTGTTGCAGACATCTATCTTATTTTTAAAGTAAGTTGTATTAGTTAGTTTGATATGTTTAATCCTTGTTAAGATAATTACCCAAGTGTGTTCAATATTCAAACAATTATAATTAACAAGGTTAAGATCCATATTTCACTTATGGTAACGACGGGTTTACCGCGGATCGCCAATCGTAAGCTATTTAGGTAAGTAACTATATTACCAATTTCATCCATTATGAAATTCTTAGGTTCTGCAGGATTTAGTGATAATCAATTATTTCACTTGGCATGTTTAATCCATTCTACGCTAATCCTTCCTCGTGGCGGGTTTGCCGCGAACCACGATTTCAGATTGTAAACCGTCCGTGATAGATACACGTGAAATCCGGCCCAAGACTCTCGGGTATCGCGAAATTCACCTCACCCTTCCCAACACCCAACTAAAGTCCGGCCCAAGACTCTCGGGTATCGCGAACTCTAACAGGTAGAAGGTTCGGATGTGTGTACTACTCATGGGTAGCGTAAAGTTTACATTAATAACGGGGTTTTGTTTTCTTTTAGCAAAAGTAGTTTATTCCATTTTAAAACATTTGCTAATTATGTATTGTGTGTTGCGTTTGTCAAACTAATTTTAACCAAACTATTTTAAGTGATTATTGTATTTTGTTTCTATACTAATTTTCTAGCTAGCATGGCATAGACAAATAAGAACACAATAATAATCATGACACGCAATTATCGGTAGTATGCCTCGAGTCCTATGCGTTTTTCCGGTGAGCCAACACACGGAAAAACATGGTCAACTAGGGACATAACCTTGTGTGAGAATTGACTCCCACTAAAACCGCCATCTCCATTATATGCTCGGATGGGCCGCCTTGTGAACATCGTCTTCTTGATTCCAATATTGGTTGCATTATCTTACAAAATAACTATTCTATTTTCTATACTATTACAAATACAATATAAATAGAAAGACGACATGCAAGTCGTTTAATAAATTATTACATTTATCCCGAATAAATAATAAACACAACATGCAAGCCGTTTAATAAATTATTACATTCATCCCGAATAAATAATAAATTAAATCATACAACCAAACATCCACACAAGGGTCTTATTGAGGCAAATACTACCGATTTCATACAACAATCACATACATAACAAATGGAGTGCCAAATATCCATTTTCATGAAACATGTTTGGATAAGGATTGATTTATACACTTAATGGCATACAAAATAATCAATCCTTGTTTACATAACTTATGTATATATGTAAACCCACTTCATATTTGTAAGTATGATTTTCATGCCAAAACCATCCAAACAAACATATTAAGTGAATCAAAATATGTTGTAGATTTATTCACTTTTTAACAAGGCATAAAGTCTAAAATTAACAATTTTAATTTTCTCATTTCATGTAAAACATGAATATAATTTATGTACTTTATTTTCCTAAACATTGAATCTTTAATAGTCAACAACAAAGCTACTATTAAAATTTTCGGATTTTGGACATATTCATACATCAACTTTAAATGGTCATATCTTACTCATTTCTAAGTTTAAAGCCTCGAAACAGTCCATCAAAGACAGACTGTTCAAGCTGAAAAAAAACTTTAAAAAATGAGATTAACCATTTAACATTTTGCCAAAACTCAAGATTCAAATGTTATTTAGGAAACATAAATACACAAATCATGATAATAGTTGTGCATGTTTGTTATGCATAATCATCTCCAAGAATCATGCACAACACACTCATCAAAACCGATTATCATAGAGTACATTAGTTTGCTAAAACTTGTACAAGATGGCTCGGATACCACTGTTGGAGTATGATACAAATTCAAAGCGAGCGGAAGCATTTTTAAAACTTTACAAAATCATACTCTTCCACGGATCATTGTACAAAACTTTGGCAAACAAAACAAATTAACGAAACCGAACAAGAGAAGATTAGAATACAACCTTTGTAGCCTTTTGAAGATCGAATTTGAAAACCCAAAGAAGAGTTCCTCTAAACGGTAGACACCCAAAGTTCCAACCTTGCTTCGAGCTATACCTTCTACTTAACGGATATTTTCTTCTTCATTATTTCCACCAAAAACCGAACCCAATTATAGATTCCAAGTATTATTTTTGGTTACTTGAAAATAAGAAAGAAAAATAGCATTTTTGTATGTGTGTTTTTGTATCTTTTTCATAACTTTTCCAATACCAAGACTTGGTATTATATATTACATAATTGATACAATTAATACATCTAGTATAAATGTAATAAATAAAGATTTGGAAAGATTTGCAAAATCAAATCTTTATATAAAATAAGATTTACAAAATCAAATCATATTTTATAAATCAAATCAAATCTTATATCTTATATAAAATATGATTTGCAAAATCTAATCAAATCTCTACATATTTAGATTTGTAAGTATATGTATACACATAAAAAAAACTTACTTAATTTATTAAACCATTAACTAATGATTAATAAATTAATTTCCGATTAGAAAGTATATCAAACAATTTTACGATTGGCCTTTGTATGTGACCGAATAGGATAAATGGACTTTTATTATTTAATGTCATGGGCATATCTTCGGAATATATGTACCATGGTCAAACACGGTCAAACTGTAGCCAACCCGAGAACATATTTCCAACAAATACCACCTTCCAAGTTGTTAGAATACATTGAAATATTGATTGAATACAATAATAGCACCTCTAAAATTGTCGACAGAGCTGCATTAAACTGTATCCCAATTAGATCTAGTATAATTTAATTTCTGTTTTTTGCAAACAAAATAAAAAATAAAAATATAATACATTAAATTATATGGTTTAAAATACATTACCACATCACTATAGCACTCCCGAAGTTACTATGAAGTCTTCACTTAAACATGTTTGTGTTACAAAACATTGTTTGACAATCAATTTGCAAGTTTTGATACTAAAAAACTTGTAAACTTTACCAAGTCCAAAGTACATTTTTCATATGGCATGGCGTACGGACTCACTATTATATACATCGTTGCCTGACTGACAATAATCAATGTATGTACAGTTGCATTTCAGTATCTAATCGTATATTTAACATCTTTAGTCGATACAAATTAACATCAATTCGTATATAGGAGTAATATGTTACATCCAATGTTTACCAGCTCTACACTTATAATGAAAAATAATATAATATTAATAAGAACAATAAAGATACTTCAACTTTAGAATTGCGTTGAACCTTTTGTATGTATATAATAAGTACACAATCTATACTGAAGATATGGCCGTACGACTAACTTTCCGTTCTCTGACTTTCATGTACAAACCCTGCAAAACCCGTATGCGTCTAGTTTATCAGTAAAAAACACTATTTTTTTTTTCTTATTAAAACTATGATGATAGAAGATTAAAGTGAGAAAATTACACTTGTTGTGTGAATGGTGGCACCGGTAGTCATGTTGATCTTTTGATTCGGAACCAACTCAAAGTCCATGTTCTGTAAAAACACCGCTAAAGCAACAATCGCTTCCAGCATTGCGAATTGATCCCCTACACATTTTCGTGGGCCACCACTGAATGGAATGTACCTACAAGAAAACATCTCCATGTTAGGATAAACACATATTAATGAAAAATAGATAAATTAATTTGGTTTTATTGTTAAACAAAAAAAATTATTTATTAAATACAAAAACTAAACCAAAAAAGTTCAAAATGTGGCAGTTCACCAAACAAATTCACCCAGAACAATGTGAATGATAATGTCGTAACAAATCCATAAAACAATTTTTGATGTAACAAGTAATATGTTTAAAGATAAACATGCTATGAAAAAACGCGAAAAATTACTTATAATCGGTGTTGGATTCGTTTGGCACAGGCCCATCCAAGTCAAATCTATCAGGTATGAATTCTTCTGCTCTTTCCCAAACCTAAAAAAGTCAATACAGCGAGTACAGTTGATACATATATAAAAGATATATCAAATAAACAAAAATATGTAACTGTAATAGCCAAATAGAGTGATGTAAAAATATATATTTGCAGGTTACAGCTTAATTTTTGATGTAGTTATACAATCACACCTTGGATGAATGGTGGATATTATACACTGATATCATGATGTCTTGACCAGGGTTGACCTTGTAATTTCCTGGAAGCTCATCTGCAATAATAGCTCTTCTTATCAAGACCTAAGGAAGATGAGGTCAGAAAAATATGGTGAACCATAATTAATGCTAAATTAAAAAATAATTGAATAAATTACACGATATATGACGTACCGGAGGATGTGGATAGAGACGCATCGACTCGTTTATGCATCGTGTTATGAATTTGAGGTTTTTTACGTCTTCATAAGTTGGTAGTCGGCCTTGTAACACTCTGTCAACTTCTTCTTGAGCCTTCTTTAAAGAAGATGGGTCCTACATGATTCAACATAAAAATCCAAATTTACTGTGTCATGTGGAAGTGACAATTTGAACCCATTTATGTGGGTACATTTGGATCCTGTTTTATCTCAAATGTTCAATAATATTTTTAGCAAAAAGAGGTACAGTTAATTATTCAGATTATTTATGTAATCATAACCAGCACATTCATCATTTATAAAGATTGCAAAAGATATGGAAGAAGAAGTATTAGCAAACCAACCGGCCCGGCCCGGCGCAGCCCAGCCCATTTCGACCCGTACTTAGAGTGACCCGTATCATTAAGAATCAATCACGAGTTTTAAAAAAACGTGAAGGGGTACCTTACTTAAAAGATACGTAGTCCAAGTTAACACCGAACCAGTAGTTTCATGCCCAGCAACCAACATCGACAAAAGGTCATCTCGTAACTGTTCACTTGAAACCTGAGCATAATATAAAAGACTTGATATTAGCAGAAACCAAATTATATGAACACAATTCGATTAAGATCATATTTCCATTTAAAAAATCGATTTAGATCACTGTTTGCAGACCTCCTCCCTACTAGCAAGTAAGAATCGGAGGATACTTGGATCTGCATCGTTCACATAGTCTTCATCATCAATTTTTTCACCTTCTTTTTCGACTATCTCTTTGCATTTTATAATAAGCTCTTCAACGGTATCTCTAATTATAGTAACTGCTTGTTCGGCTTTTATTTGTCTTGGAATGATCTTGCATAGTGCTTTAATCTACATCAAAAAACAATCAAAGGTCAAAGTTTGACTCAAAAACTCAACCCTATTTCCCGAATGCCAATTTTTCATTTTAGTTCCTACTTCCTATAAATAGATAAGTAAATAAGGATTTGAACCTTGCGTTAAAGGGAGTACTGCAAATATCCTCAACAACCATGAAAAAAGTGAGTACTTAATTTGACCACAAAAAGTCAAACAACCGTCTATTTTTAAAATAAATTAAGAAAAGGGAATAATAAACACCTACCTTCCAATATGGTAAGATATCAGTTGAACGGGCTTCGGCTTCCTTTAGAGCAGTATATACGGATTCAATAACAGGACTATCAGAAGTTAGGGAATCAAAATTGTAGTTAAATACTGACAAACCAATAACGTCAAGGGTCAATTGTGAAAACCGCTCCTCCATGTTAACAGCAGTGTTACTGCGCGCGTACGATTTGAGTTTATCAACAAACCTCTCGGAGCATTTGCAAAATACACGGTCAACTATTACTGTTAAGTACTTCTTGTGAAGCGATGGAACTACAGCCCTGCGCCTTGCCTATAAACAATTGGAGTTTGAACTCAATAACTAAATAAAACAAATTGGAACAATTTCAAGACAACAATAAATAAATAAAAATTACATATCATAATAACGTTTAATCCCATCTCCAAACATAATATCAAATTAACTCTTTTAGAAGCGTTATGCAAAACTAACTATGTTCAAGTAAATTGGCTACATTATAAAATTATAACTATTACATTATAACTACAAGGCTACAACTAACTCTAAGAAGATCATAGCATTAACAGAAGCCGACATCAAAACCAAGTACAAACATCAAATTTACATATTTTATGGGCGATTGAAATATGTGTAAGTGAAATTACAACCTATACTATCATCATTTTAGCTACAACTAACCAACGGATATATATCAAACTTAATGAAAAACCAACATCAAAATCATATATAAGATATTAAACATCCAATATAAAACATCACAAAAGCTACAAGGCAAACTAAATCATGGTCAAGTATAATTAGCATCATCATAACTACTGCCAACCTAAACAATTAAAACTTGAACAAAATCCAGGATCAAAATCGTATATAGAACACAGCAATTTTCTAAGACAAAACCAAACACATTCAAGTAAACTTAGCATCATCATAACTACAACCAACCTAAAAAAGACGAAGCAAAAGTTGAACAAAACCCACCATCGAAGTTATATATATGAACATCACATGAACCAATTTTACAGCAATTTTAAGGCAAAATGATACATGTTCAGGTAAACATAGCATCATCATAACTACAACAAACCTAAAAAAGCATAAGTTGAACAAAACCCACCATCAAAGTCATATTTAAACGTCAAATGAAGCAATTTTACAGCAATTCAAGGCAAAATGATACATGTTCGGGTAAACATAACATCATCATAACTACAACCAACCTAAAAAAGCAAAAATTGAACAAAACCCACCATCAAAGTCATACGTAAGCGTCAAATGATCCAATTTTACATCAATTTTTTGAGGCGAAAAGTACATGTTCAGGTAACCTTAGCATCATCATAACTACAACCAACCTAAAAAAAAAAGTTAAAGATGAACAAAACCCATCATCAAAATCATATGTAAACGTCAAATGAACCAATTTTACAGCAATTTTAAGGCAAAATGATAGTAGTACATGTTTAGGTAACACTTAGCATCATCATAACTACAACCAACCTATAAAAAAAAGTTAAAGATGAACAAAATCCACCATCAAAATCATATGTAAACGTCAAATGAACCAATTTTACTGCAATTATTTAGGCCGAAATAATGCACGTTCAAGAAAAATTAGCACAGTTATAACTACAACCAACCAACCTAAAAAAAAATAAATCCAAACTTGAACCAAACCCAACATAAAATTTACATAAAAACATCAACTTTACAATAAGTTACTGCAAAAAGATACCGTCCAAAGTGAACCTTCAGCAATGGCAAAACCAGAGCCAAATAAGAATTCAGACACCTCAGCAACAAGTCCTTTAGCATAAATAGTTCCATAATTTCTTAAAACATGTTTAGCAATTGCAGGATCACTAACAATAACAAAATTCCTTGGCCCAGCTGCTAATCTATAAATTGGCCCATATTCATTCATCCATTTAAACAATGGTAGAAAGAGGGCTCCACCCAAAAGATCAGACACGTCATCCAGCTGTGCATTTGCAATAGGGATATTTGAATTATCTGATTTTGTCAGAGATATTGACCGGGTTATTGCTGTTAGCCAATCCGGACTGACCCATGATCCGTTTTTTGAAATGGGTTCTGGTTTTGGTTTGTTTTCAAGTGAGGATTTGATTGTAAATGGAGTTTTGGGTGTAACGGCGGAGATACGGTGGTTGTTGTGGCGGTGAGCGGTGGTTGATAGTGGTGACAGTGAGTGTACGGAAAGCATGTTGTGAGAGGATAATGAAACTTGGAAATGGTTCGTGTTCGTTTCTACCAAAAGTCGGTTTCACTGTTTGCCAATTTTGTTGATATTTATAGCAAAGTTCAATACTAGTCCTTTAACTACTACTTGGTGTACATTTTAGGACAGTTAAGTCTTTTGATACTCCCTACCAAATTTAATATAATCCGTATCATATTTCATTTTGAACCGTAACAAATTAATAGAATAATAGATGTACGTTTATAAATTAATAAAAAAAAAATAATAATTAAATTTTAAATGCCCTCAATTATGACAAAAAATATATGTATAAAGTAACAAAAAATACATATATTTCTTAAAATACGTACTATTTGTCTTGAGACTATTTATTTAGAACGGAATGAACTATATAAGTATAGTTTGTATGCTCTTATATTAATAACATTGTTCCCTATGATGATAGATCTAACTAGTTGAAGACTAGTCGGTTTGTATGGATTTATTGATTAAGTCGTAGATTAATGAGATATTAATCAACACCTTTTTTGATCGATTATGATAGAATAAATTCTATTATAAACTAATAAATTCGACTTTGATCAACTACATTAAACATCCATCTGACAACTTTAACCAAATAAATCAGTCAAATTAAATATTAAACATCTGACTATTTTGACCAAATAAACCAGTCAAGTCAAAATTAGCCGAGAACTAATCGGACCACTCCCTTACCAAATTTACACCATTAAAAATGGTGATGACGTGATAAGGCGATAAGTTGTGATGGTGTGTTTCTGTAGCATAGTGTTGATGTAGTAATTTTGATAGTGTAAAACGTAATGGAGTTTGTATTGGTGATGAAGTATGATAGAGAGTATGTGTTCTAAAATTTTTATTTAATTTTCGTTTTTTGTTTAAGTTATTTATTATTAGTTTCATTTTTAACTAAACACATATATAAAATATTAAAACGTCCTAAAAATATAAACCATTTCACAATATATAAAATATTAAAACGTCCAAACAATTTAAAACTATTACACAAAAAACGATTACATTTCATTAAAAGTCCTACAAAATGAAATATTAAAACTTCCTAAAAATAAAAACAATAATTTAAAGTCATAAAAGTTAATAATACGATTACATAAACAAATTTAATATTTTTCAATCGAGTCCTGACTCACATTGTCTGACTCGAGACTACTCAGATCGAAAGGGACCCGATTATGACTCGATTGGCATAATTGTACAAGATAAAACTCAATTTGACAAGGGCGTGTATTGGCTCGTTCTTTTTTAGCATCTCATACGATATCCGCAAACGAAAAAAAAATGTTTCTTGTCTTCGTCGAAATACACAATATACAAAAATACGATCGGTATTTCTTCTTCTAGAAACTTGTACGACTTTAATAAATCAAAGTCAGTAGCTTCGAAATCATTAAATGATTTCTTTTCCCTGCCAACATATAATTCCCAGTTATACGCGAATTTACAACCGTAATGTACGTTAATCGAAACTTGAATCAGTTCCTTGGTGATAAAGAGAGTGACGAGAAATTTATAAAATGATTATGATATGGTTGATAAAATGTAGAGAGTGAGAAGAAATGTATACAATAATGAATAAATTGTGTGTTAAAATGAGTTATTAGGTAAATTTTTTATATTATAAAAATTATATGCTCCCTAGCCATTGAAATATTTTTTTTATTTTTATTTATTCTTTTTAACGGTTAAAATGGATTGAACGAGTAAGAATCCATCATGTGCCCTTCACACCTCATCGTCGTGTGACGCGACGATCGAAACAGCCAGATTTTGCTTCCATCATGCCACGTTGTGGCGCCATATTGGCGTGATGGTGGCAAATGAGACGACCCGTCCTAATTCATAAGGACGAATACAATAACATATGATTACATTGCGAGGTATTTGACCTCTATATTATATATTTTACAAACATTGCATTCGTTTTTAAAAGACAAGCTTTCTTTACATCGAAAGCTGACGGCATGCATACCATTTCATAATATATCCAACTATAATTGACTTAATAATAATCTTGATGAACTCAGCGACTCGAATGCAACGTCTTTTGAAATATGTCATGAATGACTCCAAGTAATATCTCTAAAATGAACAAATGCACAGCGGAAGATTTCTTTCATACATGAGAATAAACATGCTTTCAAGTGTCAACCAAAAGGTTGGTGAGTTCATTAGTTTATCGTAATCAATCATTTCTATAATTTTAATAGACCACAAAATTTCATTTTTATATTACACATAACCTGTGTAATAAAATAGTACGCATAACCTGCGAATTAAAAATCATTCATATGGTGAACACCTGGTAACCGACATTAACAAATGCATCTAGAATATCCCCAAATATACAGGTACACTCATTTGTATATAAAATCGAAGTACTAAAGCATCCATAACTAGGATGGGGTTTGTTAGGCCCAATAGATCTATCTTTAGGATTCGCGTCAGTTTGGGGGGTTTGTTCCCAAATTCTTAGGCTACCAAGCTAAAAAGGGTGATATCCGGTATAATAATCCAACCATAGAATGTAGTTTCGAGTACTTGTGTCTATTTCGTAAAACATTTATAAAAGCAGCGCATGTATTCTCAGTCCCAAAAATATATATTGCAAAGCATTTAAAAAGGGAGCAAATGAAACTCACAATACAATATTTTGTAGTAAAAATATTCACACGACGATACTGAACAATGCAAGGTTGGCCTCGGATTCACGAACCTATATCAATTGTATTTCTATTAAAATGCATGATGACAATTAACCAGTTCTTATATTTATATTATTGATATACTTCTTTTATTAATAATTTATTAACTATATTCATTTATATATTTTAGATAGTTAAAAATTTATGTATATATCAAAATTTGAAGTATATGATATATCATTTATTATAAATACCCTATATTGATGTTTAGAAATATCATATTATGTATTAAAACTTTATATTAATACATTTGTAATATTTATTTGTAATAATAATAATGATTTTACTAATCCTTTTATTAATGATAATATTTATATAAAATGTTAATTTTAATAAAGGATAAGATAATATCTTTACTAATAATGTTAAATTTTGATAAAAGTGATAGTTTTGATAAAATGATAACTTTAAAATTTTTAGTTATAATGATACATCTAATAGAATTGATAATAATAATCATAACTTTAATAATGATAATAATAATAATAATAATAATAATAATAATAATAATAATAATAATAATAATAATAATTGTAATTATAATACATATACTAATAATAACGAAAATGATAATATTCTTAATTTGATTAATGATAATGATACTTCCAAATATTAGGGGTGATAACAAAATTATCATAATAATAATAACACTAACTAATAATAATAATAATAATAATAATAATAATAATAATAATAATAATAATAATAATAATAATAATAATAACAATAATAATAATAACAATAATAACAAAAATAAGATACAACCTTTGAAGACAAGCTTAAAAAGAATACGCCACTGCCCAGGCTCGAACCTGAGACCATTAGCTACCACGCAAACACTGATGACCACTCCTCCATATATTCCTTTCCTGAATTAATACAGATTTAATTTGTTTTAACCTATTTATTATTCTGTTTCTTTTTCTTCTTCTTCTTCCCTTTAACTAGTCGACCAAATTAAAATTCTTTCCTCTAGTTGAGTTTAATGTTTTAGTTTTAAGACATTTAAATGAAACAGAAAATGACTTGTGATAGTTGTTTAAATATCAGAAAATGAATAAGTAAATAAAAAATCTTAACAGACTCGAATTTCGTGATGAACACATAGTTTGACTTTTTGTTTTAAAAGTTTGACTCGAAAAATTCAAGCTTGATAAGAGAAATTGAAGGCTAAAAACTTATAGATAGTTTGAATAGATTATTCCTCACAACTCTGCATTAATACATTTTGCAATTAAATTCGAAATAAGGTTTTTTAAAAATTAAAACACGAACAGGGTATATACCTGTGTTCATCCCTTTTTTTATTATTATTTAATAAATTGAAGCAGTTGTAATTGCTAATGGATATAGATAGTGAAATGTTAGTTTCTGAATGATTGTAGGAATCAAAGGACGATATATAATGGAGTGTGTGTGAAATGTCCCATTCTTATTGATTAAAAACGTTCCATATTAATTGATTTTGTTGCGAGGTTTTGACCTCTATATGAGACGTTTTTCAAAGACTGCATTCATTTTTAAAACAAACCATAACCTTTATTTCATCAATAAAGGTTTAAAAAGCTTTACGTAGATTATCAAATAATGATAATCTAAAATATCCTGTTTACACACGACCATTACATAATGGTTTACAATACAAATATGTTACAACAAAATAAGTTTCTTGAATGCAGTTTTTACACAATATCATACAAGCATGGACTCCAAATCTCGTCCTTATTTAAGTATGCGACAGCGGAAGCTCTTAATAATCACCTGAGAATAAACATGCTTAAAACGTCAACAAAAATGTTGGTGAGTTATAGGTTTAACCTATATATATCAAATCATAATAATAGACCACAAGATTTCATATTTCAATACACATCCCATACATAGAGATAAAAATCATTCATATGGTGAACACCTGGTAACCGACATTAACAAGATGCATATATAAGAATATCCCCATCATTCCGGAACACCCTTCGGATATGATATAAATTTCGAAGTACTAAAGCATCCGGTACTTTGGATGGGGTTTGTTAGGCCCAATAGATCTATCTTTAGGATTCGCGTCAATTAGGGTGTCTGTTCCCTAATTCTTAGATTACCAGACTTAATAAAAAGGGGCATATTCGATTTTGATAATTCAACCATAGAATGTAGTTTCACGTACTTGTATCTATTTTGTAAATCATTTATAAAACCTGCATGTATTCTCATCCCAAAAATATTAGATTTTAAAAGTGGGACTATAACTCACTTTCACAGATTTTTACTTTGTCGGGAAGTAAGACTTGGCCACTGGTTGATTCACGAACCTATAACAATATATACATATATATCAAAGTATGTTCAAAATATATTTACAACACTTTTAATATATTTTGATGTTTTAAGTTTATTAAGTCAGCTGTCCTCGTTAGTAACCTACAACTAGTTGTCCACAGTTAGATGTACAGAAATAAATCGATAAATATTATCTTGAATCAATCCACGACCCAGTGTATACGTATCTCAGTATTGATCATAACTCAAACTATATATATTTTGGAATCAACCTCAACCCTGTATAGCTAACTCCAACATTCACATATAGAGTGTCTATGGTTGTTCCGAAATATATATAGATGTGTCGACATGATAGGTCAAAACATTGTATACGTGTCTATGGTATCTCAAGATTACATAATATACAATACAAGTTGATTAAGTTATGGTTGGAATAGATTTGTTACCAATTTTCACGTAGCTAAAATGAGAAAAATTATCCAATCTTATTTTACCCATAACTTCTTCATTTTAAATCCGTTTTGAGTGAATCAAATTGCTATGGTTTCATATTGAACTCTACTTTATGAATCTAAACATAAAAAGTATAGATTTATAGTCGGAAAAATAAGTTACAAGTCGTTTTTGTAAAGGTAGTCATTTCAGTCGAAAGAACGACGTCTAGATGACCATTTTAGAAAACATACTTCCACTTTGAGTTTAACCATAATTTTTGGATATAGTTTCATGTTCATAATAAAAATCATTTTCTCAGAATAACAACTTTTAAATCAAAGTTTATCATAGTTTTTAATTAACTAACCCAAAACAGCCCGCGGTGTTACTACGACGGCGTAAATCCAGTTTTACGGTGTTTTTCGTGTTTCCAGGTTTTAAATCATTAAGTTAGCATATCATATAGATATAGAACATGTGTTTAGTTGATTTTAAAAGTCAAGTTAGAAGGATTAACTTTTGTTTGCGAACAAGTTTAGAATTAACTAAACTATGTTCTAGTGATTACAAGTTTAAACCTTCGAATAAGATAGCTTTATATGTATGAATCGAATGATGTTATGAACATCATTACTACCTTAAGTTCCTTGGATAAACCTACTGGAAAAGAGAAAAATGGATCTAGCTTCAACGGATCCTTGGATGGCTCGAAGTTCTTGTATTAGAATGATAACCTACTGTAAGAAACAAAGATTTCTTGAGGTTGGATGATCACCTTACAAGATTGGAAGTGAGCTAGCAAACTTGAAAGTATTCTTGATTTTATGTAACTAGAACTTGTAGAATTTATGAAGAACACTTAGAACTTGAAGATAGAACTTGAGAGAGATCAATTAGATGAAGAAAATTGAAGAATGAAAGTGTTTGTAGGTGTTTTTGGTCGTTGGTGTATGGATTAGATATAAAGGATATGTAATTTTATTTTCATGTAAATAAGTCATGAATGATTACTCATATTTTTGTAATTTTATGAGATATTTCATGCTAGTTGCCAAATGATGGTTCCCACATGTGTTAGGTGACTCACATGGGATGCTAAGAGCTGATCATTGGAGTGTATATACCAATAGTACATACATTTAAAAGCTGTGTATTGTACGAGTACGAATACGGGTGCATACGAGTGGAATTGTTGATAAAACTGAACGAGGATGTAATTGTAAGCATTTTTGTTAAGTAGAAGTATTTTGATAAGTGTATTGAAGTCTTTCAAAAGTGTATAAATACATATTAAAACACTACATGTATATACATTTTAACTGAGTCGTTAAGTCATCGTTAGTCGTTACATGTAAGTGTTGTTTTGAAACCTTTAGGTTAACGATCTTGTTAAATGTTGTTAACCCAATGTTTATAATATCAAATGAAATTTTAAATTATTATATTATCATGATATTATCATGTATGAATATCTCTTAATATGATATATATACATTAAATGTCTTTACAACGATAATCGTTACATATATGTCTCGTTTAAAAATCATTAAGTTAGTAGTCTTGTTTTTACATATGTAGTTCATTGTTAATATACTTAATGATATGTTTACTTATCATAGTATCATGTTAACTATATATATATATCCATATATATGTCATCATATAGTTTTTACAAGTTTTAACGTTCGTGAATCACCGGTCAACTTGGGTGGTCAATTGTCTATATGAAACATATTTCAATTAATTAAGTCTTAACAAGTTTGATTGCTTAACATGTTGGAAACATTTAATCATGTAAATATCAATCTCAATTAATATATATAAACATGTAAAAGTTCGGGTCACTACAGTACCTACCCGTTAAATAAATTTCGTCCCGAAATTTTAAGCTGTTGAAGGTGTTGACGAATCTTCTGGAAATAGATGCGGGTATTTCTTCTTCATCTGATCTTCACGCTCCCAGGTGAACTCGGGTCCTCTACGAGCATTCCATCGAACCTTAACAATTGGTATCTTGTTTTGCTTAAGTCTTTTAACCTCACGATCCATTATTTCGACGGGTTCTTCGATGAATTGAAGTTTTTCGTTGATTTGGATTTCATCTAATGGAATAGTGAGATCTTCTTTAGCAAAACATTTCTTTAAATTTGAGACGTGGAAAGTGTTATGTACAGCCGCGAGTTGTTGAGGTAACTCAAGTCGGTAAGCTACTGGTCCGACACGATCAATAATCTTGAATGGTCCAATATACCTTGGATTTAATTTCCCTCGTTTACCAAATCGAACAACGCCTTTCCAAGGTGCAACTTTAAGCATGACCATCTCTCCAATTTCAAATTCTATATCTTTTCTTTTAATGTCAGCGTAGCTCTTTTGTCGACTTTGGGCGGTTTTCAACCGTTGTTGAATTTGGATGATCTTCTCGGTAGTTTCTTGTATAATCTCCGGACCCGTAATCTGTCTATCCCCCAGTTCAATCCAACAAATCGGAGACCTGCACTTTCTACCATATAGTGCTTCAAACGGCTCCATCTCAATGCTTGAATGGTAGCTGTTGTTGTAGGAAAATTCTGCTAACGGTAGATGTCGATCTAAACTGTTTCCGAAATCAATAACACATGCTCGTAGCATGTCTTCAAGAGTTTGTATCGTCCTTTTGCTCTGCCCATCAGTTTGTGGATGATAGGCAGTACTCATGTCTAGACGAGTTCCTAATGCTTGCTGTAATGTCTGCCAGAATCTTGAAATAAATCTGCCATCCCTATCAGAGATAATAGAGATTGGTATTCCATGTCTAGAGACGACTTCCTTCAAATACAGTCGTGCTAACTTCTCCATCTTGTCATCTTCTCTTATTGGCAGGAAATGTGCTGATTTGGTGAGACGATCAACTATTACCCAAATAGTATCAAAACCACTTGCAGTCCTTGGCAATTTAGTGATGAAATCCATGGTAATGTTTTTCCATTTCCATTCCGGGATTTCGGGTTGTTGAAGTAGACCTGATGGTTTTTAATGCTCAGCTTTGACCTTAGAACACGTCAAACATTCTCCTACGTATTTAGCAACATCGGCTTTCATACCCGGCCACCAAAAATGTTTCTTGAGATCCTTGTACATCTTCCCCGTTCCAGGATGTATTGAGTATCTGGTTTTATGAGCTTCTCTAAGTACCATTTCTCTCATATCTCCAAATTTTGGTACCCAAATCCTTTCAGCCCTATACCGGGTTCCGTCTTCCCGAATATTAAGATGCTTCTCCGATCCTTTGGATATTTCATCCTTTAAATTTCCCTCTTTTAAAACTCCTTGTTGTGCCTCCTTTATTTGAGTAGTAAGGTTATTATGAATCATTATATTCATAGATTTTACTCGTATGGGTTCTATGTCCTTCCTGCTCAATGCATCGGCTACCACATTTGCCTTCCCCGGGTGGTAACGAATCTCAAAGTCGTAATCATTCAATAATTCAATCCACCTACGCTGCCTCATATTCAGTGGTTTCTGATTAAATATGTGTTGAAGACTTTTGTGGTCGGTATATATAATACTTTTGACCCCATATAAGTAGTGCCTCCAAGTCTTTAATGCAAAAACAACCGCGCCTAATTCCAAATCATGCGTCGTATAATTTTGTTCGTGAATCTTCAATTGTCTAGACGCATAAGCAATCACCTTCGTTCGTTGCATTAATACACAACCGAGACCTTGCTTTGATGTGTCACAATAAATCACAAAATCATCATTTCCTTCAGGCAATGACAATATAGGTGCCGTAGTTAGCTTTTTCTTCAATAACTGAAACGCGTTCTCTTGTTCATCATTCCATTCAAATTTCTTCCCTTTATGCGTTAATGCGGTCAAGGGTTTTGCTATTCTGGAAAAGTCTTGGATGAACCTTCTGTAGTAACCAGCTAGTCCTAAAAACTGGCGTATGTGTTTCGGAGTTTTCGGGGTTTCCCACTTTTCAACAGTTTCTATCTTTGCCGGATCCACCTTAATACCTTCTTTGTTCACTATGTGACCGAGGAATTGAACTTCTTCCAACTAAAATGCACACTTTGAAAACTTAGCGTACAATTCTTCCTTCCTCAATACTTCTAACACCTTTCTCAAATGTTCACCGTGTTCTTGGTCATTCTTTGAGTAAATAAGTATGTCATCAATGAAAACAATGACAAACTTGTCAAGGTATGGTCCACACACTCGGTTCATAAGGTCCATGAACACAGCTGGTGTATTAGTTAAACCAAACGGCATGACCATAAACTCGTAATGACCGTAACATGTTCTGAAAGCAGTCTTTGGAATATCATCTTCTTTCACCCGCATTTGATGATACCCGGAACGTAAGTCAATCTTTGAATAAACAGACGAGCCTTGTAGTTGATCAAATAAGTCGTCGATTCTCGGTAGTGGGTAGCGGTTCTTGATGGTAAGTTTGTTCAACTCTCGGTAGTCGATACACAACCTGAATGTACCATCTTTCTTCTTGACAAAGAAAACAGGAGCTCCCCACGGTGATGTGCTTGGTCGAATGAAACCACGCTCTAAAAGTTCTTGTAATTGGCTTTGCAGTTCTTTCATCTCGCTGGGTGCGAGTCTGTAAGGAGCACGAGCTATTGGTGCAGCTCCTGGTACAAGATCTATTTGAAATTCAACGGATCGATGTGGGGGTAATCCCGGTAATTCTTTCGAAAATACATCGGGAAATTCTTTTACAATGGGAACATCATTGATGCTCTTTTCTTCAGTTTGTACTTTCTCGACGTGTGCTAGAACAGCATAGCAACCTTTTCTTATTAGTTTTTGTGCCTTCAAATTACTAATAAGATGTAGCTTCGTGTTGCCCTTTTCTCCGTACACCATTAAGGGTTTTCCTTTTTCTCGTATAATGCGAATTGCATTTTTGTAACAAACGATCTCTGCTTTCACTTCTTTCAACCAGTCCATACCGATTATCACATCAAAACTCCCTAACTCTACTGGTATCAAATCAATCTTAAATGTTTCGCTAACCAGTTTAATTTCTCGATTCCGACATATATTATCTGCTGAAATTAATTTACCATTTGCTAATTCGAGTAAAAATTTACTATCCAAAGGCGTCAATGGACAACTTAATTTAGCACAAAAATCTCTACTCATATAGCTTCTATCCGCACCCGAATCAAATAAAACGTAAGCAGATTTATTATCAATAAGAAACATACCCATAACAAGCTCCGGGTCTTCCTGTGCCTCTGCCGCATTAATATTAAAAACTCTTCCGCGGCCTTGTCCATTCGTGTTCTCCTGGTTCGGGAAATTTCTAATAATGTGGCCCGGTTTTCCACATTTATAACAAACTACATTGGCATAACTTGCTCCGACACTACTTGCTCCGCCATTACTCGTTCCGACACTATTTGTTCCTTTCGTTCTATTAACCCCTGGTCCGTAGACCTCACACTTCGCCGCGCTATGACCATTTCTTTTACACTTGTTGCAAAATTTGGTGCAGAACCCCGAGTGATACTTTTCACACCTTTGGCATAGCTGCTTCTGATTGTTGTTGTTGTTGCGGTTATTATTGTTGTTGGGATGATTGTTGTAGTTGCTGTTGCTGTTGTTGTTGTTGTTGTTGTTGGGCCGTTTGTTGTAGTTGCGATTGATGTTGCGATTGTTGGGATAATTGTTGCGATTATTGTTGTAATTGCTGTTGTTGTTGTATTGGTGATTCTTATCACCGTTTTTCTCCCACTTTCTTTTGACTTGCTTCACATTGGCCTCTTCAGCAGTCTGTTCTTTAATTCTTTCTTCAATCTGATTCACTAGTTTGTGAGCCATTCTACATGCCTGTTGTATGGAGGCGGGCTCGTGTGAACTTATATCTTCTTGGATTCTTTCCTGTAATCCTTTCACAAATGCATCGATCTTCTCTTCCTCATCTTCGAATGCTCCCGGACACAATAGGCACAATTCTGTGAATCGTCTTTCGTACGTGGTAATATCAAATCCTTGGGTTCGTAACCCTCTAAGTTCTGTCTTGAGCTTATTGACCTCGGTTCTGGGACGGTACTTTTCGTTCATCAAGTGCTTGAATGCTGACCACGGTAGTGCGTACGTATCGTCTTGTCGCACTTGCTCTAGATAGGTATTCCACCATGTTAACGCAGAACCTGTGAAGGTATGCGTAGCGTACTTCAGTTTGTCCTCTTCAGTACACTTACTTATGGCAAACACCGATTCGACCTTCTCGGTCCACCGTTTCAATCCGATCGGTCCTTTGGTTCCATCAAATTCCAAAGGTTTACAGGCAGTGAATTCTTTGTAGGTGCATCCTACACGATTTCCTGTACTGCTAGATCCAAGGTTATTGTTGGTATGTAGCGCAGCCTGTACTGCGGCTATTTTTGAAGCTAGAAAAGTACGGAATTCCTCTTCATTCATATTCACGGTGTGTCGAGTAGTCGGTGCCATTTCCTTCAAAATAGTCAAATGGAACAAGTTAATCATACAGAATGTTAAGAGTAGTTAATAGTATTTCGTAGCATAATATGAACTCATTTATAAAAGCTTTTTCTTCATATTAGCGTTTTATAAGTTTAAATTCGGGTAGTACCTACCCGTTAAGTTCATACTTATTAGCTAATATACAATTCAACTATTACAATTCTATATGAAAAACTGATTATAATAATATTTCGCGTTCAAACTTTAACACAATATTTTACAAACTTACAATACCGCTTATTTTACATATAGCATGAAATATATCACACAATAAATTTGATACAAGATGGTTGTGAAGATAATTCTAGCTAGTACACAAGTCGTTCAGCAAAGGCAATAAAGACACGTAATTCATACGTCCAGAAACAAGTCATGCATTCTGGTTTTACTAGGATTACTTCCCATCCTTGGTCTTGTGGAACATAACTATTATGGCCGTTGATAAGACAGCGTGTTGTAACGTCGTCAAAGGGACGAGGGTTACGTAATGTCCAACAGTCCCGTAACAATCTAAAAACCTCATTTCTTACCCCAATTACCGACTCCGTCACTTGTGGAAACGTTTTGTTTAATAGTTATAGCCCGATGTTCTTGTTCTCACTTTGGTGAGAAGCGAACATTACTAATCCGTAAGCATAACATGCTTCTTTATGTTGCATGTTAGCCGCTTTTTCTAAATCACGAAGTCCAATATTCGGATATATTGAGTCAAAATAATTTCTTAACCCATTGCGTAAAATAGCATTTGGGTTCCCCGCAATATATGCGTCAAAGTAAACACATCGTAACTTATGGATTTCCCAATGTGATATCCCCCATCTTTCGAACGAAAGCCTTTTATAAACCAAGGCATTCTTGGAACGTTCTTCGAATGTCTTACAAACTGATCTCGCCTTAAATAGTTGTGCCGAAGAATTCTGACCGACTCTAGACAAGATTTCATCAATCATGTCTCCGGGTAGGCCTCTTAAAATATTGGGTTGTCTATCAATTTTGTGTTTTTATACTGTAAAATAGACAAGAGTTAGATTTATAAAAAAAATACTTATTAATACAAGCAATTTTTACATATATCATAAAGTATAAGCACACTATATTACATATATTACACCACACGAATACAACTATCTTATTCCGACTCGCTTGTTTCTTCTTCTTCGGTTTTGGTTCGTTTTGCCAAGTTTCTAGGGATATATGATGTTCTCCTAATACGAGCCATCGTTTTCACATTGGTTTAGAAAAACCTGGTGGTTTAGAGGTTCCCGGGTCATTGTTACAACTTAAGGACTTCGGGGGTTGACGATACATATAAAGTTCATCGGGGTTGGAATTAGATTTCTCTATTTTTATGCCCTTTCCCTTATTATTTTCTTTTGCCTTTTTAAATTCAGTTGGGGTAATTTCTATAACATCATCGGAATTATCGTCGGAATTCGATTCATCGGAGAATTGGTAATCCTCCCAATATTTTGCTTCCTTGGCGGAAACACCATTGACCATAATTAACCTTGGTCGGTTGGTTGAGGATTTTCTTTTACTTAACCGTTTTATTATTTCCCCCACCGGTTCCGATTCTTCTTCCGGTTCTGACTCTTCTTCCGGTTCCGACTCTTCTTCCGGTTCCTCTTCGGGAACTTGTGAATCAGTCCACGAATCATTCCAATTTACATTTGACTCTTCATTATTTTTAGGTGAGTCAATGGGACTTGTTCTAGAGGTAGACATCTATCACATAATATCAAACGCGTTAAGAGATTAATATATCACATAATATTCACATGTTAAAAATATATAGTTTCCAACAAAATTTGTTAAGCAATCATTTTTTAAGTAAACACGGTCGAAGTCCAGACTCACTAATGCATCCTAACAAACTCGATAAGACACACTAATGCAAAATTCTGGTTCTCTAAGACCAACGCTCGGATACCAACTGAAATGTCCCGTTCTTATTGATTAAAAACGTTCCATATTAATTGATTTCGTTGCGAGGTTTTCACCTCTATATGAGACGTTTTTCAAAGACTGCATTCATTTTTAAAACAAACCATAACCTTTATTTCATCAATAAAGGTTTAAAAAGCTTTACGTAGATTATCAAATAATGATAATCTAAAATATCCTGTTTACACACGACCATTACATAATGGTTTACAATACAAATATGTTACAACAAAATAAGTTTCTTGAATGCAGTTTTTACACAATATCATACAAGCATGGACTCCAAATCTCGTCCTTATTTAAGTATGCGACAGCGGAAGCTCTTAATAATCACCTGAGAATAAACATGCTTAAAACGTCAACAAAAATGTTGGTGAGTTATAGGTTTAACCTATATATATCAAATCATAATAATAGACCACAAGATTTCATATTTCAATACACATCCCATACATAGAGATAAAAATCATTCATATGGTGAACACCTGGTAACCGACATTAACAAGATGCATATATAAGAATATCCCCATCATTCCGGGACACCCTTCGGATATGATATAAATTTCGAAGTACTAAAGCATCCGGTACTTTGGATGGGGTTTGTTAGGCCCAATAGATCTATCTTTAGGATTCACGTCAATTAGGGTGTCTATTCCCTAATTCTTAGATTACCAGACTTAATAAAAAGGGGCATATTCGATTTCGATAATTCAACCATAGAATGTAGTTTCACGTACTTGTGTCTATTTTGTAAATCATTTATAAAACCTGCATGTATTCTCATCCCAAAAATATTAGATTTTAAAAGTGGGACTATAACTCACTTTCACAGATATTTACTTCGTCGGGAAGTAAGACTTGGCCACTGGTTGATTCACGAACCTATAACAATATATACATATATATCAAAGTATGTTCAAAATATATTTACAACACTTTTAATATATTTTGATGTTTTAAGTTTATTAAGTCAGCTGTCCTCGTTAGTAACCTACAACTAGTTGTCCACAGTTAGATGTACAGAAATAAATCGATAAATATTATCTTGAATCAATCCACGACCCAGTGTATACGTATCTCAGTATTGATCACAACTCAAACTATATATATTTTGGAATCAACCTCAACCCTGTATAGCTAACTCCAACATTCACATATAGAGTGTCTATGGTTGTTCCAAAATATATATAGATGTGTCGACATGATAGGTCAAAACATTGTATACGTGTCTATGGTATCTCAAGATTACATAATATACAATACAAGTTGATTAAGTTATGGTTGGAATAGATTTGTTACCAATTTTCACGTAGCTAAAATGAGAAAAATTATCCAATCTTGTTTTACCCATAACTTCTTCATTTTAAATCCGTTTTGAGTGAATCAAATTGCTATGGTTTCATATTGAACTCTACTTTATGAATCTAAACATAAAAAGTATAGGTTTATAGTCAGAAAAATAAGTTACAAGTCATTTTTGTAAAGGTAGTCATTTCAGTCGAAAGAACGACGTCTAGATGACCATTTTAGAAAACATACTTCCACTTTGAGTTTAACCATAATTTTTGGATATAGTTTCATGTTCATAATAAAAATCATTTTCTCAGAATAACAACTTTTAAATCAAAGTTTATCATAGTTTTTAATTAACTAACCCAAAACAGCCCGCGGTGTTACTACGACGGCGTAAATCCGGTTTTACGGTGTTTTTCGTGTTTCCAGGTTTTAAATCATTAAGTTAGCATATCATATAGATATAGAACATGTGTTTAGTTGATTTTAAAAGTCAAGTTATAAGGATTAACTTTTGTTTGCGAACAAGTTTAGAATTAACTAAACTATGTTCTAGTGATTACAAGTTTAAACCTTCGAATAAGATAGCTTTATATGTATGAATTGAATGATGTTATGAACATCATTACTACCTTAAGTTCCTTGGATAAACCTACTGAAAAAGAGAAAAATGGATCTAGCTTCAACGGATCCTTGGATGGCTCGAAGTTCTTGTATTAGAATGATAACCTACTGTAAGAAATAAAGATTTCTTGAGGTTGGATGATCACCTTACAAGATTTGAAGTGAGCTAGCAAACTTGAAAGTATTCTTGATTTTATGTAACTAGAACTTGTAGAATTTATGAAGAACACTTAGAACTTGAAGATAGAACTTGAAGATAGAACTTGAGAGAGATCAATTAGATGAAGAAAATTGAAGAATGAAAGTGTTTGTAGGTGTTTTTGGTCGTTGGTGTATGGATTAGATATAAAGGATATGTAATTTTATTTTCATGTAAATAAGTCATGAATGATTACTCATATTTTTGTAATTTTATGAGATATTTCATGCTAGTTGCCAAATGATGGTTCCCACATGTGTTAGGTGACTCACATGGGCTGCTAAGAGCTGATCATTGGAGTGTATATACCAATAGTACATACATCTAAAAGCTGTGTATTGTATGAGTACGAATACGGGTGCATACGAGTGGAATTGTTGATGAAACTGAACGAGGATGTAATTGTAAGCATTTTTGTTAAGTAGAAGTATTTCGATAAGTGTA